>NC_044208.1:21913976-22226519 GCF_900880675.1 Sparus aurata | reverse complement strand
TACCTTTTATTATGATTATAATTATTATCAAGACTAAAATATTCAGTTTTTCAGCTGCAGTTTTGTTTTTCTGTACATCCACGATAAGCGTTCTTGTTTTTAAAATGTAATGTGGTGTGTGGTTTGTTTTTGCTGATAATAAAAATGCAGAAAGACTCTGTACTGTTTAAACAGATACTCTCCCTGTGTATTTTTGAGTTTATTACGGGGAACGGATGTGTGTCTTTGTGTTTAATTTAAAGCAACGATTCAACATTTTGGTTGCAATACGCTTATTGGCTTTCTTGCTGAGAGTTAGCAGAATGTGTACAGAGAGAGTGGTATCGCTCTTGTCATCTTAGTCACGACCTGCAGCACGTTAGTTTAGCTAAGCGTAAAAACTGAAGACGGGTGGAAACAGCTTTCCTATGTCTTTCCAAAGGTAACAAAATTAACCTATTAGCAACTCTGAAGCGTACTAATTCTAATGTTAGTAAAAATGGCTAGTTTTTTGTTTTTTTCTGTTACCAGTCTTCATGCTAAGCCAAGCTAACCAGCTGCAGGCTGTAGCCGGTTAGCCTAAAAGGTTTGGGCACTGTATAAAAGGGGAATAAAAACCAAATGCAATCATTTACCAATTAATGTTTTTAAGAAGTATTTCCAAGCCCAAGTGCTTTAATATGAATGTGGTGAAGCTCGACCTACCCTTGCTTATGAATGATCAGCCTTTCGAGAATGCCCTCTCGTATGAGTCATGACGCTATTACCCGTTACCAATGAACCTGTTTACCTAGGGAAAGTCCCAAACAGGTGTTTTTTGGAGCATGCCACAGTTTTCCTGTCTTTATTTCCCGTGTCCCGATTTGGTTGAAATGTGTTGCTGCATCAAATTCATAATAATAATATATTTACATAAAACAACGACATTGATGAGGCAAAAGATTTACTAAACAGTCATTATGTTTTAATATATATATTTTATAGTTATCACATTCTGTTTTTTTTCATATTTCACACAGCACTCGAACTTCTTTGCAATTCTGATGTAGGTGCATGCAGGTGTTTTTGCACGAGGGGCATATTAAAGCATCGTGGATGTCAATGTGTTCCAGCCACGCAATGTGGCGGGAGTTTAGTAGGACAGTCATGTGCGCTGTCTGATTTTGTAAACTGCTCATCGGGGTATGACATTATTGCTCAATGTGCGCATGAGTAGCCTTTCTCTGCAGCACGTCTTTCCCCATATGGCTTGGCCTACTGTCCTACTGTACGCTGTTGCTAGGTAGAGAGTGTGCACCGATCTCTGAGGTTTTAAGATTATTTAGAAGGCCACTGTGAGTGAATGACCACAAAGAAACTTAAAATTTCATAATCATTGATTTGCGAGTGATCAAGTCAACCTCAATCATATGTTTTCTATTTCTAAAGAGAAGTTGTGGAAGAATATAGGCCAGTTTACAGAGGAGACAGACAGAAAGAGAGAGAGAGAGAGACACACCAACAGAACGTGATAATGAATGTCTTCTAATTCACTGACACACGTTCCCAAACAGCCTTGTTGATTTCACTGCAGGAACCAGAATTGCACGCACACATCCGCACACTGCTGCTGTTGCTGCTGCATGTTGGGAGGAACAGAAAGCCGGAGCGGTGCCAGAGTGACTGTGCGGTGCAACGAGGCTGCGTTGTGTGCCTTTAAATTCCATGACCCACTTTTCACAGCTGGGGCTGGCTGGCTGGCAGGGAGCGCATCGCTCGCGCACGCTGCCTTGAATAATTGGGACTGCAAGGTGAATGTGAGGAGAATGGTTAAAGACGGGAGCTTCCCCCCCGCCAGCCAGCAAGCCAGCCAGCAAGCCAGCCAGCGTGGTCGGTTCAGTCAGCTGGCTGCAAACCAGCAGATCTCACACCAGCGCCGTCCTCGAGTCACTGTCGGTCATGGTGTTTGTGAATATTAAAACTGATTTGAATGGAGACAGTTGTTTGGCAGAAGAAAGGATGTGGATGGATGAAATGAGATGAGACTGGCGAGAGCAAGGGAGTGTCATTTTTATGAGCTGCTATCATTTTGAAGCCACGGTCTGTTTTCAAGGAACACATCATAACTCCTTATGTGAAGAAGCCCAGCAGACCCTTCTGTAAATTTAATGTCCTCCCATCCCCCTCTTCATTTTCCCATTCTCTCTCCCTCTCTCTCGATCCTCGATCCCCCCTCTTCACTCTCGTCTTCTACTTCACTATGATTCCCCCCCTCTCCCTTGTGGATGCAGCGATCCATCATGCCAACACTTCAGGGAGACGAGAAGAGAGAGGAGGGGGCGCAGATTGAGAATGGAAAAAGACAGACAGAGACTGTATATATGACCAGGACGGTAAGGAGCGAGATGACAGATAGGGTGAAACCAACGTCATCCCCCCTACCCGGTAGAGAGATCCCATCTCGTCTCCACTGCTGTGGAACCCAACTGCACCATCAGATAAAATGCTG
This sequence comes from Sparus aurata, assembly GCF_900880675.1. Lineage (NCBI taxonomy): Eukaryota > Metazoa > Chordata > Actinopteri > Spariformes > Sparidae > Sparus > Sparus aurata. Next base: position 22,224,052 of record NC_044208.1, on the reverse strand, counting down.
GGGCAGACATGTCACGCTGTGGTAGCCTGCTCATTCATTCACATGACAGGCAATCCAGCTGTACAGCATCACTGATTACCCAGACAGAGAGGGAGGGAGAGAGAGAGAGGAGGTGATGTTTTCTTCTGTCACCTCCATGTCAAAGAGCTGTATTTACCCTGCGCACTGGACCTGCTGCATTGTGGGTAAGGAGGACATGGCAGGCAGGACTCTCTTGCCCTTCCTCTACTTAACCCACTGTGACAGGAACGTTGTTACCAATAAACAAAGTGAATTGTAAAGACGGCCAAAAGTAGCTGCTCCAGATTGAGTAATTTCCAGTGAGATCATGTGTTTTGGACACGACTGAATATTTTATTCTACTTCAACTTTAAGTACAAGCAAATCCCTGAGAACAACCTTCCTGCCTTGACTCTATAAATACTATATAACACACATGCACGTGTTCCAGTTGCGCAGCATGCATGTGTGTGTGGCATAAAAACCTGCCGTGTATCTCGTGGGAAATCTCTTTAATTTCACTACACTGAGCCCATTCAATTTTCCAGCACTCCAGACATAAATGTTACAACTCTTGCTCCTCGTGCAGAAAAAAAGATGTAGGCGCGTACAACATCGCACAAGACTTTGTTGACCGTTTCTACCACTGCTGCCTCAACTACGGCTGGAGGCGAATAGATTTGGCTGGATATGTGGGAATTTGCTTTAGTGCAGCAGTCTGCAGCCGTTTAAACAAAGTTCAAGTTCAAAGCTGTTCCACTAATATTTACCTCTGTTTGCACACACTGACATGACTGGAGGGAAGGAGCTAATAATTGTGTAGTGTGCAATGGAAGAAGAAGTAGTCAGATCCTAGTCTTAAACGTACAAGGAACTTTTACCTAATTATGACTACGTGTCAATTTCATGCTGATGCCTTTACATGACCTACATAAGCAAACAAGAGATTTGTTGTTTCTGTATAGTTGTTATTCTTAATGCCCTGTCATTGGGTCAGATTTATACATGTCATAAAATTAAAACTGTGTCTATGACTGAGTGCTGGGGATGAATTAAGGAGTCTCATATCCTGAGGTAAGAAGCTGCTCTGTAGTTCAATAAAACAAGGATTACTTTGTTCACCATCGTCATGTTACAGTAAGTGTACACTTATTGAGCACTTATTTTAATGAAAATAACTCACAGCAGCAACTTCAAGTATAAGTTCCAGTACAACAATGTCAAAATGTTTGATGTTTTGCAGAAATAATGGCCTCCCTCGATGATATTATACCACATATTAGGGTTAGGGTTAGATTAATTAATGAAACATTATGATTATGTTTGTCATGATAAATTCTTAAATGCACAGTATGTAATTTCTACCGCTAGGGGTCTCTCAAAAGAAAAGATGTAAGTAGCATGGGATCATGGGAGTTGTTGTTTTCAGTGTTAAACAATCTGCATTGTTGCAGATGAAAATAGGCACTAGGGCAGAACGTTCACAGACGAGATAAAGCATGAGATTTTTATTCACGTTATGTTAAGCCACATTTGACAATTTCCTTCCTCACTCTCTGATGTTTTATCTGATGTTTTCCCAAAAGTAACAGTGACAGGTGACCAAATGAAACGCAGTGTTACTTTGAGTAAACCCACCGCTTTTTGTTGTTTGGAACAGTTGTTGGAAACATTTGGGATGATGTTAGTACAATTAATGCAGAAATGGTACATACATCTTCAAGAAGGCAAACATTATAATAGAGGCTATTATAACTACTTAATGTAGCTTCTGTCGAATCATTAGAACAAACAATACTCAGCAGGGGAGCATACGGAGCCTAGATGTTGTGTATCTGATGCCTTATAGTTCAGTACTGCCCTGGGCCCTACGCAGCACAATAAATGCCTGGATGTCAGACAGTAAACACTGCTGCTGTAAACACTGTGCAGACAATACCACTGTGACCACCGGAGGGATTAATTGCAAGGATTTAGAGGATTTTTTAAAAGCACTATTTACTTGGGTCACATAGCCATATGTCTGCTGGCCTGTTTGTGTATGAACTGCTTGTTGCTGAGGTTTGTTTTCTATGCTGTGATTGGCCCTTTCTGCGCATAATCAGAGGGATGAGATTGGTCAGCTGTAAAGGATCTCATACCTAGATACAGCACAGAGTGCAGAGATGTGTGTGTGTGTGTGTGTGTGTGTGTGTGTGTGTGTGTGTGTGTGTGTGTGTGTGTGTGTGTGTGTGTGTGTGTGCTCAGAGGCAAGGCAAGTCTATTTAGATAACATGGGGGCGAAGGGGGAGTCCTGGTGGGGGATCTGTCTATCTGCAGGGGGTGAGTTCAGATCATTCTTCATTATGCCATCTGTTTCTAGTGAATTATGTAGAGACAGAGATAATTAAAGGGGCTATTATCACTATGCTACCAAAACAACACAGACGTGCTTAGCACCCTTATAAGAATACAAACAACAACAGAAAAGTCTAACAGGGAGAAGAAGGTTAGAACTGCAGGCGAAGTTTGAGATTTTAGATCCAGACATAAAGAGCTCATCTCAAGAAGAAAAACAGACTGACTACGTGTCGTCATCATAACAACAATGACCAATTACACACAGAATTGTATCCCACGTTGGGTTTAAAGCAGCATTAATACTCCGTTGCACTGACATTGTTTGTTGCATAAAGAGGCGGTGAAAGTGAACATCGAGGCTAAACTAGTCTAGAGTGAATTGTTGCTATGCAGAGACAGTCCCAGTCTGTCTGCTGCAGCTAAGGTAACATGAGGATAAAGAGCCGGGGCTACCCAGACAGAAGTAGCGAAAAAAGAGACACAAAGAGTCTGTCTGAAAGGAAAAGTGATAAGATGAAGGAACAGAAGTGAGTCCCGGTTACAGTCTGTATTGTAGTGTGTGGTGCAATCACGGCAATAACGATTAACAGTTAATCATCTGCTTACATCTCCTCTTTAAAAATGCAGCATTGTAACACTACGCGGGCTGCTTGATGACAGCGGATAAAACCTGTATATTAATGTGCGTCATAAATTATAAATGTACGTGTCATTTCACCACCATGAGAACATCTGCAAAACTGAATGAATAAATTAAAAAAAATCAAGCACAATCCTGTTTTCTCAGGCACTTTATGCAAGGAAAAGATTATGGAAGCTAAGCTGTGAAAATCCATCGCTGAAGTGATATCACCACCACGCTGACATCTGCTCACTCGATGAGATGAGCGTTTTGTAGGTGGCAATGTGTTACTATCGTCAGCGCGGAGGCATGTGTCTGCAAGCTGGTTCGAAAATGAATTTCTTTACAGCCTATGCATTGTTTACCTCATTATCTCCTGGATGTTCTACACTTGCTCAGCACCGCATAATTAGCTGCTGTGCTGCCTTCAGTTGCTGTGAAAAATGTTGCAAGGCCAGGTGCAATACGGAGCGTGCTTTAATAACCTGCTACAGAATGTAAACACAAATGGAAAGTTTCATTTTACATGACACATGTTAAAAATTCAAAGATGTAGCATTCCTACTTTTGACATAATAAGGTGGTAATAACAATAATTATTTTTGTTTATTTCCGATATTCTCCTCTTATTCAAAGAGTTAAATTTTACCCACACCTGAGACTTTAAAGGACGAGTGTGTATAATTTAGTGGCATCCAGCCTTCAGGTTAAAAATCGCAACCAACTGAATACCCCTCCCCTCTCCTTCCCTTTCAAATTGAATAGGCCCTCTCCCGAGCCAATGTTTGATTTTGTCCATTCTGGGCTACAGTAGACAGCACAATGCTCATTCTAAGGTTACAAAAATACAAAGATTCTGGTGACTGAATAAATGGTAAGTATTCACCTATTAAAACAGAATTATGAGTATTGTATTTCAATTTCGAAATTCGACACACTGGACCTTTGATGTATTTTGGCCAGTTTTGGCCATTTCACATTTCATCAGGGATTTGGGGATTTGTGTTAATGTCTGTCCTCATCTCACTGGTTTGAAGGAGGCGGGACTCAATTGAAAAAAAAAAAAAATGTTGCACACTTCTGTGCACCAATTAGATTTTAGGATTTTTTTAAAATTCTAAATTGGATGACAGATGTAGAGTTGTATGACCATGTTGCCAGACCAACGTTCCTTGAATAACAACATTAAAACTCTGCATAAAGATGTCCTGATTTTGCTTTTACCCCATGTAACAAAAACATTCTGCTATAAATAGAAAGACTTAGTGTAAAGCTTTGAAACCAAGTTTTAAGGAGCTTTAGTGCCACATTCCTCTGGATATAAAAAGCAGTAGCTTGTTTCCGGATTGTTGATCTCACTCGTGAAACCAGCCTGCTTGACCTGGAAATGTATCTGACCTTCACCCACTCGGTTGCCAGCCCCTGCTCTATGTCATGTGCAAACACAAATGCATCCAAATAAATCAGTGAGGAGAGGTTGTTTGTCCTCAAAATCAATCAGTTCCTCAATCTGCTTATTCCTCAGCAGCCCACGCCCCGGCCCCAGTTGAGCATTAATCAGCGAGGATAAGCATCCAAAAGTGGAAATGTCTGACAATCCATCCCCTTCAAATCTTGCGAACATTTGGGTCAAGTGCATTGCCTTTCTTTGTCTGCCCTCGCTTCAGTTCTGCAGGTAAATACTGTGTGCCATGCAGAGACTCAGTGTGTATATTCTTTTCATGGTCTGGGTCTACTCCTGTGTAGGAAGAATCTCAAGATCCCCTTCCCTCGAGAGCCAATTACAGACAGTTCAGGGAGGCTTTCATCATACACACTGTGAACGCAGCCAAACACACATAACCCTGAACACCACCCCAGGCTTTAACCACCACCTACTGACCGAATCCTGTAACTCACAACCAACCTTTACATGGGAAAAATGAAATAACAGACATCAAGCACACACACAAAGACAGACACTCAAGAGGAAAAGAAGAGCAGGGGGTGGTTTTCTCTGGAGGGATTTTGTCTGAGAAATAAGTAGGGGGATGAGGGGCTTAGTTTAAACCATATACAAGACTGTTAAATATGTAAAGTTCTCTCTTTGTAATCATTTGCCCATCCTTTTCATCTCAGGCACCACAGACAAGCCCCAGAAGAGTGTGTCTGTATGTCGGTGTGTGAGTCTTGGGGTACATACCTACAGGCCAATATCTCCTCCTTCCATGCCAAACAGCTGGTTGCCATGGTTGCAGTTTGCTGTGCACCAATGAGTAGCCATTTTACTGGGGGTCCAGAGAGGGGGGGGAATGAGCCTGCACAGTCTGGCAAATAACAGTGATATGAGCAGAGATTAGCATACATTCAGCCAGGAACAGTAAATCCTCGCTCAAATATCACTGGGTTAGTTAAAATAACAGTGGTCTGTTTTATTTTTGACTCACGTCTCATTTTGTTTAATTGAAATGCCTCGTTGTTAAAGGCTACATGAGGCGAAATGGCCTTTATACTTCCGTGCACTGTGTTGTTCAATTACATTTTTGGCAAGAGCCAGATTTTGGTGTTTGGTGAATTGGGAAATTTATGGTAATGACATGTCATGGACTCATCAAAGCTGCCGTTATTCATGTGTAAATATTTCAAGGCATTAAACGCCACTTCATTAATTTTCATAGGTCTGCATTTAGCTGATAATGTTGATTTAAACATTGTATTGATGTACCAATGAAACCTAATGAGAAAAGTATTGAACCAGCACAAAGGGGATCGAGAACAGTTTTGATGAGTCAAACAATATCAATGTAAGCAAAGGGCTCCCTCTGCTGGTCACATCGGACAACAGCAATGAAGTCATTGAAGATTTGTCCTTTCTGGGTTGCTTGTTCAAAACCTCTTGCTATAACTAAATCTGTTGTCATGTGTAAACCATGTACCTCCAAATTTTACACAATTTTCCGAGGAGAGCTACAATTACACATATAAACAGGGTTATGAGGTGTCAGCTGATGTTAACAAACACGATAATAGTTCATATTGGTCAATCATAGTACAGAGGAGCAACACAATATAATGTGTTAAAGCACACAGACACAGGTGTATTCACTTATACTGTCTGATTAGAATTTGCTTGCCTGGCAGCTCCCTCGCTCTCACGTTGGCACCTGGTAGGATGGGACTATTTACACCATATTTACAGGCTGTTTTTACACAAGATGTTTGGCATGTCAGTAAGAAAAGCACAGGTGTAAATAATCAGATTAACGACGGCTGAATGCCTTTTAGCTGCTTCAGTTCCACAGTTCAAAGTAATGTTTATGCAGCCTGTCATGGCTTACCAGATAGAGAGGAGCCATCGTTATTGTTATTAGCAAAAGCTGGGCCTTTCCTAATATCACAAGTCAAAATGTCTACTGAGAACACCACTGCTTTTCCAGCTGCAGCATTAAAGTGATGTACACAAGTATCACTATATATTATCGAAAATGATGATACACATTATTTTGAGATTGGCCAATCTGCATAATGACTACTTTTACTGTTGGTACTTTAAAGGTGCACTGTGTAGTTTTGGGGAATAACCTTTAATAAAGAAGAAAGAGAGAGAGAGTGGTGGACCCTGCCACCTTTCTACCTTCAAACAGTGTTTTGGGACCTTATTTTCCTCTGAGAACAGCTTGTTTATTCAGCTCTGAAAAAAACCCATATTTCTGACTTTGTATTATCACCTCATTAATGTTGAAAATTAAACTCGCCCACTCTGATGATGAAACTTTTATAATTTACTTTTGACATACAGAGTATTGCTTCTTTTACGTTTATTCAGTCACGAAAGACTTTGATTATGTAGTTTGTTTAAACATGATAAGAAATCAGTCGATTTAGATTTATCTCATCTGATTACAGTTTCTTCAAAAAACTACAAGTGAAAGACTAGTGCATCTTTGATAGTAAAAAAAAATGCAGTAAAGTAACTAGTGACTAAAGTAACCAAATTAATGTAGTGAGTAAAAAGTGCAATATTTCCCTTGAAAATGTTGAAGTGGAAGTATAAAATGGCATAAAATGGAAATCCTCAAGTAGAGTATAGGTACCTCAAAACTGTATTTAAGTGTAGTACTTGAGTAAATGTACTTGTATAACAATGGTTTCACTATGTTGATGTACCTTGAGTGCCAGTAGATGTCAGCATACTTCAGACAGACCTGACACTGTGTAGTATCACTTGTACACCTTGCCACATCTCAAGTTTATCAAGCAGTCCCTTTTTTTCCCCAGTCAGTATTGATATCATAATTCACACACACTGGCTAATCTCTTAGCTAGCTGGGCAAGACTGCAACTCCTACACAGTAGCAGCTAATGCTAATTAGCCTCTAAGGTGCATTTCAAGCCCAAAATGATGCAAATGTATTGAATGACTCAGACTAATAGTGTGAGAAAGCTGTATTCTGCTTCTCGTATGTAATTATAACACACTGCTATGAGTTTATTGTAGTTTTTAGTTTAGTTATTCGCCGGTGTCGCACCCCCACCTGTCCGTGGGAGGGTGCCCGGCCTGCCTCAGGATCACTCCGGCAGGTCCCCTCGGGTTCCTGCCGTTGATCCTCTCAGCTGACGTCAGGAGAAATGGCGGACCAGGATGGCAGCGACGCATCTCCTCCCGAGTCCCAAGGTGAGTTCCCACCGACAGCAAAGTTTACTCTCACAAACTTTTTTTTAACACCGACGAGCTGTTATTCAAGCTATTACGTGCCGGGTCGGAGGAAAGTGTTTCGTTTGAGTTTGTCCGTGTTTGAACGCTGAATGACGGGGAGACTGAAGTCCTCGGAGCCGGGTCGGTCACGGGAGTGGGATTAACTATCAAGCGACTCACCCAACAGGTTGCTGTACGTTTGTTTCACAACTTTCCCCCCCTCTGAACTACACAGATATTGTCAGTTTTACGGTTGTCGTCGTCACTGTCGCCGGCAGATATTTTGAGCTCCTCAGACACCTGTTGCTGACATTTTGTCACCCGGTCGCGGCGCTCCTTCAGTTTGACGTGACAGGTGAAGTCTTGACGTGACCAGAAGCTTTGCTAGCTAGAAGCTTTGTGTCTTCAGGCTACAACTTTGTTCTCTGGCTGTTACAGGTGTTTAAAAAACATATTTAATTTCGTCCACACAGGTTTGGACTGGCCTGTGATTACCCCAAACTTATCTTTAACTCTTGATTACTGCGCACCTGCGACCTAAACAGTAAATTAATGGCGGTGTCATTTATTAAATTAACGTTAGGACTGAAAATGGCCTCTCACAGCCTCCATACAGTACGCTTTTAACCTCTTTTTGTGTTGGGCTCTTGTCTGGTTTCATGTACTTTTAATCTCAATCAATTAGCAATGTAAAAACCTTAATGTAAAAGCAAATAGTGGTGTTTCTATCATTTTTTTCAGTGTTTGAGCTGCTGTCAGTCAATTTTCAATTGTTAAAAAGCATCAAAGCTATACCCACTTATCACCAGTGGTGTCGCCAGAATCACAGAAACAAGAATATTGTGGGTAATCCATTTTTAAAAACATTTCTAATTAAATTTTTCATCACAAACAGGGCTGATTCAATTTCTGCAGCACAGTTCTCTGATGTTCGGAGAGTTGAATCGTGTTTGCATGTTTCGTCTCCGGCCAGACCTCGCTTATATAAAATGATGACACAACAGGCTGTTTTCAACTAGCTGTTAATTTGCCAAACGCCTCCGGTGACATCACTGTTACATCAGATCAGTGCAACCATCAATGTCGACAAACTTGACGCCATCTCCGCCTTAAGATGCTCTGTTGTTGTTGCTGAGGTTTTCGATGTTGCATCCGTTTCAGAACATGAGATTAATCATTGAATTTATGAAGTCAGCTTTTGAATTCTGCATGGTCATTGGCTAATAGGGGCGGGACAAAATATCAATAAGGCAGTAGATCATAATGCTTCTGTTTGCCATACAATTATCAATACAATGGCATGATGTATCTGTATTTTTATTAAAACATACAGGTACTGTAAACAAAGACTTGACTGGCCGGAGTCACTACTTCATAACTGCTTGTGGTGTGAACTTCAGTAAACCTGATTTGCACTGTTTTACTTTCTGGGAGTTTTGCCTTTTGCTAGTTCTTTCGGTTTACATTGGAATGTATAAGTTGCAGTGTGTGTGTGTGTGTGTGTGTGTGTGTGTGTGTGTGTGTGTGTGTGTGTATATAAGAAGTACTAAGACATTATGCACTTTTGTATACACTGTTTGATCCCTGTTCATATCAAATTCTGTGACACCACAACACAGTAAATAAATGCATAATTCTTGCTCTTTGCCTTTTTAGGGACATTTTGTACTCATCAGTTAGACAGATATCATGGTGTATCTTGAGATGATTGTCTTGCAATGCACTGATTATCGCCGTAATGTGATTCTATCGCTATTGGGGACAAGGTAATACTAATCATATCATAATCTAACCCAACATGTTTCACGAGGAAATGTGCTGGTTTGGTTAGGCTAATCAGGGTGAAATTTGCATCAGAAGGTGAGCTATACAAAGGCAAGCTAGTTTAACTTTTACATTAACTGTTAAGAATAGATGTTTTTTGTCAGATAGGTCGCTTGTCACAGCATTTTAGTGCAAGTATTCAACTAGGAACCCCATTTCAGATGTTAAAAGATTGAACCATTTATCTACAAATGGTTGCACCAAGTGCAGAAAAACAGGCTCTATCATTTTACCACACTGAGCGTCATCATCCTTATTCACCGTCATTCCCTACACGGTTGAGTGGGTGTGTCACTGAGTTTATCAAGTAGGCCGCAGGGATTTTTTTACCGTTTGATCTGTCCCCAACTCCTCCAGAGGACTCTAATCTATGCTGTCCTAGAATCATCCCAATTGGATGCAACTTCACTGGATGTTACGCTAAATTTAACATTTCTCCTCAGAAATAATCATTGAAAATAAAAGGGCAGCTCACCGTGTTGGCTTGAAAAAGCTTTTAATGACAAACAATTAACAATTAGTAGACTTAACATTTGTAGGATTACAGTAGCAGCGTTGTTGTTGGTTATTTTTTTTGCACTCCTCTCCATCAATATATTCGTCATCATCTTTCAACTTTCTCATGGATGAATACTTATGACAGTCTCAAGTGACTGTGCTGCAAACTCTTGTTGTCCTTTCCTATATTGTTATGCTTTTAAGCTTTCCAACCCTGCTGCCTGCCTAATATTCATAAACAACTTCCTTTCATATGCATTATTTATCTTTTATTCTCCTGCTGCTGTGAGCTTCCAGATTCCCAGTCCTTCACACCACTGCAACTTTGACCACAACACTGACACTGACTCTAATGTTTGGATCACTGTATTGTGGGATTATCAGCCGTCCTCTCATATCGGCCATTTTCCAGTATGTTGGCCCATAATATGCCTGCCCCAGAATGCTTTTTATGTCTTTTCTCAAACTGTGACAAAACCAGTTTTCATATCTCTTTCTATATCAGCTGACTAACTGATTCTTATTGGTTGCTACTGCGAGACACTTCAGAGCTCAGTTATGTTACCAGGTGTCAATGTGTCGCAGTTTTTCTTCAAATTTGCCTTGATTGGCAAGAAGCACAGCCTTCCCTGCAGCTCGTCTTCATGATTGTAATTCCTAATCTGGATAGTCACCTTTCTTTGGTCACTGTGTCGTCATGTTGTTGATTGTAGGATTGTCTTGTGTGGAGGTATCTTTGCACCAGTGGTGTTTTCTAAGGTTCATCAAAATTAGTTAACCCTATTTTTAAAACTGCCATTTTAGTTTTTTTGTGTTTTACACTGTTGAAAACCTGGCCCCAGCGTAGGACACAGGGATAAGACATAGCTTTTTGTCTTGGCCTATTCCTTGCTGTAAGATGAACTGCTTAGCTTTAAACTGAAACTTCTCCTGGCAAGAGCTTACCATTAATGTTTTTTTCTGACATTAGCGACCCATCATGTTCTTGTATCCTGTGCAACAAGAAAAATCAAGTATTTTATTTTGAAAACTTACTAAATTGATGCATTTAGAACTAAACTCATAATCCTTATCTACTAATTGCTTTGCTTTATTTCTTTACAATTAAGAATAAGGTAGGGTAAAGGCATTGCTAAATCTGTTTTACATTTGATCTGTTCTCATGTCTACACATACCCACAAGGTGTGAGAAGGGCGTGTAGCCTAGCCTATCCAGTTTAAGTCTGAGTGTAGGATTACAGCAGTACTCTATCCTGCGGGGACAAAGATCATATTGCTCTTTCATGAATACCGGGATGTGTGTTTGTGCAGCATGGGCTCCCGAAGGGAGATGGGGCAGCAAGTCTTGCCCTGGATGCCTTTATGCACCAGATACATATTTAAAAGAATTGTGAATCAGATGAATTCTTTAATAAATGCTAGTCTGCACTGAGATAATGTCTATTGGGAAATTTCCAATAGTTGACTTAAATGTAAGGCCAGCTACAAAGAGTGCACCTGCACTGGGTGTCAGCCAAGGTGCCTGTCAGTTGTGTCTTTAATCATTTCGTTACGTGGCTGTTCTGAGCCACAGCGTCTTAGTGGCAGGAAGACTCAAGCTGTCATACTGCGTGTTTAATCTTTGTGTGTATTTGCTTTGGTAGATGTGAGATAAGCAAGCATAGTCACATGCCACATGGTTGTTCAGGCTGATGTTTGCACTGTTATTGGACAGGCCTCCAATAATGTGGCTTATAATAGCAGTGATAACTTTATTATCCCATAATTTCTCCCTCCCTCCCATGACACCGGCCCTGCTTTCTGTCTCTGCCTGGTTAAACTGCTCAGCATGTCTTTGCTCCTTATTTCTCACCCTTCATATCCAGTGCATTTACACATGCAGTGTCAGTGTTTGAAATGAAAATGATGCACAAATTCAAGTCTGACAATCTGAAACTGCAGTGCAGCTACAACAGTACTGCTCATATGAATGCTGATAAGGTGAACTTATGTGTTTTTGTATTCCTGTGAGGATCCAGCAGGACATGATTTTCATATTTACCATGTCAAATAGCTGGTGGCTCTTTAAGTGGAGAATGGGGCGGGGACATATACCATGTGCTCTATGAGCACACCCCTTCCAGAGAGGCAGTTCCAGTACTGCATTGTTTGGTTTGGTGTGTGCATAGGCGTGCATCCCTAGTTATGTGTGTGTGTATGTGTGTACATTAAATTAAATTGTGCCTGTCCTCTGCTGTCTCACATCCACTGCGTCAGTGGTCCATGTGCTGCTGTTGTCAGGGAAACCCTTAACCGGTACCGGCTCACCTTCCACCGCTGGATTCCTACTGAATATTTTAACCGCCCTGCTGCCCTCTTTCACCCACGTTATCTGTGGGTCAGTGTGTGTGAGCGCACTGTACAGCCAGTTCCTGTGTGATGTGATTCTTCTGACAAGTTTGCCTTTGCAGAATAGGCCTAGCAAGAGAGAGGTGAGGAGGGAAAAGAGGGGCTGCAGTAGCAGTAGTGACAGCAGCAGCAGCATCTCTTGAGGAGAGAGAGAGTCAAGAGAAGTGCAATTTCTCTAGCTCTCTACCGAGCCAGTCGTATGGATTAAGTCTTCTTCTCTAAGCCAGACAACAAGAGCTCATCCTCAGACCCTGTCGCACTCTCTGGCTCTTCCACTCTTTCTCGATGCCTGGCACTGCCATCGTGGGCAGTGTGGACATGGCACAGTGAGCAGCTCTGTTTGTCTCTCTTTCACACTCTCCCTCATCTCATCTCTCTGCACCTTATTCTTTACCCTTTCTTAACCTTTCCTCTCATCTGCCACATTTCATAGTTTCATCTCTTCCATCTCTCCTGCCCTTTTTGCTCTGCCCTCCATCTCTCCTCCTCTCTCTCTTCTTTCTGCTGCCTCAGACACAGAGCAACAATGTGCATGCAGAGGAATTAGCTGTTAGCATTAGCTGGAAGCTGTCTACATCTTCACTGAGAAGAAGACTTTAACGGGTGGCCCCATCTATCACCATCCTTGCGCGTCGACCACCAACCTGCCCCCCCCCCTCCCCCCCCCATCACTGCAGGGTGGGATGGGCAGGGGTTGGGTGAGTTAGCCACAGGCTCGAGGGTTAGCAACAGGGCAGGCGATGCCAGATAGTAAAGGACAAGAACAAGGAAGAGGTGGAGGTGGGAGCTCAAGGGGCAAGCGGAAGCTGAAGAAGGGAGGCAGCCGTTCAGCCATCCCGGCTCTCTTCACCATCAATGAGGAAGATGAGGGGCAGAAACGGAGAGATGCTTACAGGAAGAAGAAAAAAGGTATGGAAGGAAATGATTGAGGGAAACTGACAGGGATGGTAAGTGGAGAGCAAAATTAACTTGCACACTCTGGTACTTTGTGCTGTTTATTAAATTTTGCATGTGTGTGAGTGAGTGTGTTAGGGCATTAATATGTGGGACAGAAAGGTAACTGGGGCAGGGAGATGTTTAGCCAGAGAGTGAATAAAACATCAGAAAGAGTGGAGCATTAAAAACAAGTGTACATGTGTATTTGTTAGTAGGATGGTAGTGATGAATATGTGTGCCAGGCTCTGGGATAGTAAGAAAGTAATTGTGTTACATTACTTTATATCTATGTGTGCGTGTGTGTGTGTATGTGTATGTGTAGTGTTTGCTCTTGCAGAGGAAAAGTCATCTTAACCATCAAGCTCAGCCATTTCGAGACGGGTGGCTGACAAGTCTGATGAGAAAGCAATGTGTGTGTGTGTGTGTGTTTGTGCGTGAAAACTAGCTGACAAGGCAAGATTAGGTCAACACAAGGGCAACAGATGAGAGTGAAGGTGCAGTCCACTTCACACGTGTATGCGGTTGTAATGCATCAGTAAGCAGAGCGGTCAGTCAACAGGACAGTGTGTGTCTGCAGTCACAGCGGGTGTAAATGTGCAAATGGATTTCACCAATCTTCTCTTGTTCTTTTGGGTTTATTTCCAGAACTTCTAAAATCTGAAATCAGAAGAATTCTCATTTATCTGTTCAGTCATTATAGATCTTTTCATACAGTGTCGCTGAGTCACATTTCCAGGGACAATTGGTTTCAGTAACCCATTTCTCTCTGATTAGGATTAGGGTCTAAAGAACTAGAAGTGAACTAAAGGGAGTGGAAAATAGCTATGAGCAATGTTTTCTGTGTATTGTAGTATTACAGTCTGGGTCATAAAGGCACTGGATTTGTGTTTTGGGCCAATCAACATGAATAAATTGGACTTCTCAAGGTCCATCTGAATTGGCAGTGTGCCATGATGCAAGCGAGAAACTGTTAAGCGCAATTTTTACGTCCTCCTTGCATCTTTCTTTTTAAAAGTTTTACTGTTGCCATTTTAATGTTTAACTTGTAAAGGTAGGATTTGGTCTTTGACTTCAGCCAGGAAGGCAATCAGTGACAGAAATATAAATTTTATATGATTTTTCACTTCATTCATGTACACTTAGTCTGCAGTCTTACTCCAGATGTTAGCTAACATGACTTAAGTATTTGCATCTGCACCAGCTCTATAATGTAATAAGGACAAGACATTACTCTCACACTCAGGCTTTGCAGTTTTGTCACGGGGCGAGCACTTAAATCATAAATAATTGAGGAGAATAAACCGAGGGAAGAGGGAAAATGAAGAGATGACTGAGAGTGAGATCTTGCAGCGAGCATGATCTCAAAGTATCAGGTAACTGCTAGGTTGTTCAACACTTTTTATTTAATTTTAAATGCTGTGAGACTGCCTTTTATTTAAAAGATGCAAAGTTTAGGTCGTAGTCAACAAACATCATTCAACCTAAGTCTTTAATGATCAAGAAAAGTTTGGTCTTCATCACTGAATGTGCTTTGCGAGGTGTGGAATACAGTCTTCAGTATTTGAGAGGATTAATTATGTTAATAGTAGTTTGGATGAGCTGAGATGGAGTTTTGATTGACATATTGAGTAAACGGAAATCTATGACTTTGTCATCTCAGACTAAATCTGATGCAAATACCAAATAATTGTTAAAGACAAGTTGCAAAACAAAGTTCCTACCAACATTACTTCTTTATCAAGCCATCCTGTAGAAGAGATGGCAAAACTTCAGCATTGGGCAACAGCAGTGTCTATTATTCATGGCCCTGTTGTCAGAGCTATACTGAGTGATAGGAGGTTTGTCTAGAGTCACCCTATCACCTGAGCTGAAAATTGTACCTGCCATGTGCAACAAATGCAGTTGTACCCTCCTCTCAGGCACCTGCTATCCAGGCCCGACTGCTCGTCCTGGGGCTAGAAACGAGGACTCCCACCCCCTGCCCTCGTTGCCTCTCTGTTGGCTGGAGCTTAGCGTTTAGCTTAGCATTAGCAGCGGCTAATCCTCTCAGGCTGCAGGGGAGGCATGAGCGGCACAGCGAGCTCGCCTGCTACCCACTGGCCCGGACAGCACAGCATTAATCGCTAACTCTGACCATTTAATCTGACTGCCAGTGAATGCAGATAGACTGGGGGTGGGGAGCACACCAGCACTACGGGAGGGAGGGGCAGATTAAACAGTCACACTCTCCCTATGTCTCACTCTCTGTCTCTTTTACACACACGCATAAACACACACATTTATGGACAAAAGGATGGGGGTTGGACAGTTGCCACAACCTGTCTCACACTCAGTCGGCTCTCAGCGACAGTGTCACCGACCAGAGCTGACCCCTCTCTCCTTCTCCCTTCCAGCTCTCGCCTTTATTCTGAAAAAGTAGCATTTCGGGTGGTCCCTTTTTTTGGGGTTGTTTGGTATTGCTTCTTTTTGCTTTTTCCCTCGTTGCCCTCGCTGCACCATGGACTTTGGATTCAAGCTTATCTTCCGCTGTGTAGGATGTTTTCAGGAAGTAGGAATGTTGATTCTGGCCCTGCAATCCGGCTAGTCGGAGTGGGACGACAACCAGGGGTTAAACAGGTCTCATCCTGGTATTGACACCCCTGGAATCATGAGCCAGAATCCAGGTAAAGTATTTTTGATTTGATCCCAGGAATTCCACATATTTAACTGATAATGGGCACAGGTTCTACAAGCTGTTTGTAGTAAGTGAACCGTGAAGTCTTTAGATAACAAGACAGTTTTGGTTTGGTTCTCTCTTCTAAAATGACACATGGCTGTGATTTTGAAGTATGGGCATTTAGTTTGAAGTAAAGTGCATTTAAGTTTTGGGGCTGATGCCAATATCAGTAGTGGGAAGTAAAACATTTTGGTATTAATGTATTGACACACATTTTTGCAGTGAAATGTGATAAAATACTGGTAGATATTACTTGGCTTATATATTGGTCAGGCTGTAGTGTTTACATCCACTCAGGATGATAAGTGTATTTTTATATGTAGTTCTCAGGCATCAAGAAGGGATATGAGTCCCACACTGTCTACCCAATATGGATTTGAAAACCCTGAAAACTCTTCATTGTTTCTGTTTAAATCCATTTAAAGTTTAGAAGAATTTAAAGTCTTTCAATGCTGTTTTTTTCATTGAATATAGAAGTAGCTCATGTATTGTATTGGCATGGCAAAAGGTGGTCTATGGAGGTTCAGTGATGGACATTTATTACTGGGCGCTGGCACTATTCTCCAAATATAATTGTCTTTGGTGTGTTTGCAAAGGCAGTTAAATGGCAGTCTAGTGTACACAAGCAAATATGCCTGCTGCTATTTGAGGCTTGTTTGCTTAATGACCCTGTCAACAGATGGACGAGGCTGAGAGAGGCAACAGAGGACACACATTGCGTGTGATGGAGCATTAGAAGACTATGAACCATTGTGTAAAAGTTTTTTTGATAAGTTCAGTTAGATGCCTGTCAGACAGTGCAGTGACCGAAGCCAAGCACTTGGTTTTGGCCCTAAATCTGCCGTTTTGGCGAAGGCAGATGAATTATGGATGATTTAGAAAGTTAAGCTAGTATGTTAGTGTAGAGATTGAACCCTTGCATTACAAGTAAAAGGCCTGATGTGAACTGTGAGTACATGGATCCAGGATAGAGTCCTAGTCTAACCACTGATTCATTCATTTCTATGACCATTTTCTCCCTTAGTAAGGCTTGATTTATTTAAGTCACTCACTCTTTAGGGTTACCAAACTGAAACCCCATGCTGCCCTTTGACTTCAGCTGACCTTTTCTATGCATTATGCCCTTAAGTTCACAACTCTCTTTTGATTTGGCAGGCTCTGTCTAGGAAACTAGATGATATAAAATAGCCACATCGGCCTTTTTTTTAGGTTCAGTCGAATTGAGGCTGCTACTGCTGCATCAGGCCTTTATTCAGCGAGAAACATCCTGTGTAGAGCCAAGCTGTGGAAGGACTTAAGGGTTATTGATGAGATGTCACCTGATGAAACCTTATTATAGATGACTGATGGGTTGCCAGAGAGATGGTTGGTTCATCAATCTGCCACTTTGGAATCCAAAAGTAATGACAAGATGTGCATTTATTGTCTATAACAGTCATGTGCTTCTCACATAGTGTTGTATCATTCGCACAAATGATAACTATCACACACCTCTGACCACAATCGATCGATAAGGGTACATCTGGCTATTATTGAACTTGCAAGTAATGTGAATAGGGGCCACACTATCTCACACAACTGTTGTTATGTATGCTTGCTTTAATACAAATGTCTGTTTTTCTTCATGTATCATCACCACTTCCTGCTGCAGAGATCCACATTTCTTCCTAGAATCATTTCCAGACGGTTTCTGTGGAAGTGGGATTGTAGATTATACATTTATGCTGCTGATCTGAGAAAACATAACTAAGTTATGAATTCAGTGTAAATAGTACAGGTTGTTTTTCCCCTCTTGACCCAATTGTCTCCGTCCCTCTTGTTCTTGTCTGCGTCTTTGTGTTTCTGTGCCAGACATTTAAAAGAAGGGAATTGTTCCTTATCCGTGTGGCTCAGAGTGTCCCCAGCTCTTGTCAGTGAAGTGCTCCAGTTCAAGCTGTCAAACTGAGGAAAGTGGCTCTGCCTTCAGCCTGTCACCGCTGGCTTATTGTGTAGTGGCCCACTCAGCTTGTCAGAAGGTCCACTTCATCATTCACTAGCTAGAAGTTAACTGGAATAAGTAGAAAGAATTCCTCATTGTGTTTCTTTTTGATGTAGACTAATGGTCATATGACCTTGTGTGGAAGTTGCTTGATAAAGAGCCACTGGATATATGACATGATTATTTGAATTGCATCCTGTCTGCATTGTTATGGTCTTGAAAGCCATTGACAAATCTCCAGTATAGTATTTGAGCACAGCACAATACACTCCTCACTCAATGAGCTAATGATTTTACGGGAAGGAATACATCGACTAGACATTATTGGAACACTGCCCAGCCCAGCCTTTCCTGTTATAACAATAGCCATGATAAAAACCAGATTCCAAGGCTGGTGCACCTGAGGCATGGTAGACCTGTTAATACTTGTGAATGTGCACACATCTGCAGATGTCCCACATGCAATACTTCTGCAGCTATGACCTCATGTCTTTGTCCAGCTCCTTTGTGATTCAGCGTACAAAATCTCAGTGTCTTCGGGTGGATACAGCAGAGCCAGTTTAGATTTATGCAATTTCTGCCAAAGTGTGAATCATTTTTGTTTTCTTGCCTTTTATTTGTTGCAGAGGCACCAAAATCCAATAAACTCAAATGTTGCTGAGCACTGTCACAAAATCATATACTCTCCATCACTGCTTAATCCATCTGCTGTGATGAGGGCCATGGAAGCATTTTAAAGCCAGGAAAAAGCTATATGTGTTGTCAAATATATAATTAGTTTTATTTGTTAGGAAGAGGAACAAAAAGATTTGGTCCATCTGAGGTCATTATCTGTTATTAGAATGTTTCCAGAATCTTTATTTATTAGTTGGGATTTTCCTTTAATATTGTATTATATGGATAACATTAGCATAACATGTAGCTTGATTATCATACGGGCATGTCTGATCACACAAAAACTCAGCTGAGTTGGTAAGTCAATGTTGGCTTTGAATAAGGCAGAGTAATGGAGGATCCAGTTGAAGTTGTGATTGTTGCATTTAAATGAATACAAATTAGACCTCGAGCCAAGATGTTCATTAAGGTATAGGAGACCACTGTGGATGTAAAACTTGTACTTTGCTCCTCACTGCCATTGGCCTCTTTAATTACCTGACTGAGCTTACACATCACTGAAGCCAAGAGATAAAGAAGCCAAGTAGAAAGATGTAGAATAGTGTGTGTAGCTTGTGCTATTTCAGGTAGAGTCCATGTGTAGTTTAGTCTAGGTCAGAGGGAAGGATTTAATTTCGTCTTCAACTTTCTGGGACAGATTGGTCTCTGAGGAGTCTTAACTCTCCCTCTCTCACCACGCTCTCACAAAGGAGGTGTTGAACACGTATTTTTGCACTCCATCGTTGCCTTTGCATATAGTTATAATTATTTTAGTTAATGTCGTACATCTGTCAGCAAATTTTGATCATGTTTGTCACTCTAGTACTGCCCGTCCTCAAATCCTTGACTAATTAAGCCAGCTTTTTATTTGGGACAGGCTTATCTGTTTCTGCATAAGGCCCGATGGTAAGCTCTGCGTCTGTGTCCAGGAGGCTGACCTGAAACTGCTGAGTCACCCTGAGCCTGAAGTACCATTAATCAATAGCCTAGCTCCGAGCCGAGTGGAAACACTGCAACACACCGGGAACATTTGAGAATCCAGGGAGAACAGTATATATTGTTTGAGCCCGTGTTGTTTCCTGTCAGGCTGCACTGCAGAGACCCTGCAGAGTTTGAAAGCACAGTAGAGGCAGATCATGCAGACTAACTGAAGATGGCTTACTTCACTCGACCAACACCTTTTTAATCAGATAACCTGCCTTGTTTGTTTTTTGCTTTTGCTTTCTTGTCTTTTCATAAATATATGACACGCTCAGCCATTCTATGTGGCATCTAGCATGGGTTACTCCTGGTACTGCACAAGTTCAACTCACAAACACTTGAATCATAACCCCCTTATGAAAACCTGTGTACGTGTCTTTAAAAAAAGGTTATGACCCGAACCAAATATGATGTGGTGTGTAAATGATTGAACTCTGTTGTTAGCATGAAAGAGATATTCAAATATTTTTGCTGGTGAGTGAAGCAAATCTACTGGCCATTTGAACATTTTATCAGCATCTGGCTGATGGATGAAGTTTATTTTGAGCCGTGGGAATAAGTGTTGTCTTTGCTGGTTTTTAAATGCTGCATTTCAGTAAAGTGATGGAATTTTCTGAACTTTTGAGACTCTTCTACTTGTTTTTATCATCCCTACAATATTGTCACAATATCTATATCGAGGTATTTGGTCAAAACTATCTGGACATTTGAGCTTGTCGCCCAGTCTCTTGCTTTTGAGGAGATTACAAAATACTGAGATATTCTCCATCGAGTTCATGTCCGTTTGTTCACACCTCGGTTTCTATTTGCCTCTGCGGGGTTCTTTTCCTTTTTGCAGTGTAGAGTTTCAAGAGTTATTCTAGTTATTCCACCGTTACTTGGGATAGAGAAAATGAATCCTCTCGCTGTTTTGGTTGCACAATGACAGACTTTAACTGTAAGACGACCCTCATTTTCCCAGGAAACATCGAGCCCAGCGGCAGGCCGTATAGCACATCAGTCTATATGTGGATGGTATCATTTAACCATTGTACTTTGCTGATGTGTAATAAGGTAAAGCAAAACATGTTGTCTCTTGCCATTGCCAGTTTGAGCTGTGGAAGATTATGAATGTATTTTTGGATGACAAGTCATTAAAACATTGAATCTTTCTGATGTGCAATTCTCTTCGTGTTTCTCTCTGTCTCTCTCTCGGTTTCTTGGTGGTCATTTTACCACTGACACTTGTATGGTTTGTTTTTCTTTCTAGCGTCTTACTCCCAGTATAGATCGGAGGATGGCAGAGCGTCTTCAGCCACCCGCCCTAGCTCGGCGGGCTCCGGGCAGACCTACACCCCCACCGTGACCTCCACCCCCACACCAACTCGCACCACCAGCAGCCCAAGTATCAATGCTTCCACCAAGACAGGTAAGTCACACTGGCAATCAGGGAAATAATTATACAAAGACATATTATACTACTGTATACTTCTGTCTTCACCAGTCTCTGTGGAGTCATTTATCCTGCTGTTTAACACTTGTTTGTGTTGCAGACTCGTTGATCTTCAACAAGATTGACGAGAGACAGAGGTTAGCCCGTGAACGTCGCGGGGAGCGTGAGAAACAGAACGGTGTGTATTCTTTAACTGCGTGTGTGACAGAGAGTAGAACGTAAATTAGTGCACAGAAGGCTTTAAAAGCGTCCCTCACTTTCTTTTTTGTCTTTCCCGCAACATATCATGGCTGAACTTGGTTGGTAGCTGTGGTGAAGTGCCCGTTTCACTGGTTGTTACATAAAGTCTAGGCTGAAGCCAGGCACCCCCAGTTGCCATAGCACCAATGTTACATAATAGGTCAGGCCATGGCACGGGGTTTAGGGAGGCTAATGTTTTGAATGTGTGTTTTTGTGTGAGGGTTTGAGTGACATGCAGCAACAAATGGGCTTTAGTAAAGTTGTGGCCTGTTTGTGTTTGTATGTTTTTGTCGCTGACGTGCGTTTATGTTCACAGTATAGTACAGTGGTCAAACCTCTGGCCCCAGCTGAGGGTCTGAGGGATTTAGTTTGTGTTGAGAGCTAAAGCCGAGTCACATGATCTACAGCTGACCCATCACACTGCTGCTATAAGCCTGTATGTGTGTCCATGCGGTATGTGTTTTAGCATATCACTATGTTTGTGTGCGTGAGCGCGTGAACACACAGATGCATGTGCATCAAGGCGTTATTATTATTGATTGTGTTTGTGTGTATGTGCGTGCATCAGCCATCAAGGAGGCCCAGTGGCAGGCGCGGGAGGAGCGAGCCAGGCAACACTATGAGAAGCAACTTGAGGAGAAGAAGAGAAAGCTGGAGGAGCAGAGGGTTAAGGAGGACAAGAGACGGGCTGCCGTGGAGGAGAAACGGCGGCAGAAAATGGAGGAAGACAAGGTGTGCCACACACGGCCCTGTACACACCCATGATTATGATCTTGTTACAAACATGCATGCATGCAAACCCTTTGTGTGCAACATATTTCTAAACCTCATGAACAGGCTTATAAATATCTACTTCTAGTGAACCACTGATACGCCCTGTGCCCCTTCCCTCTTTAGTCAGTTGGAGTTGAAACTTTCTGCTACTCGTATCTGCACACTTTATCCTAGTTTTTACTCATAAGCCCATATTACAGTCTTGATATAGAAAAACATGGAGGTAGTGTCTGTGTTATGATGTCACCTGTTGATTTCTGACAGGGTGCATTAAAGCTTTCATTTGGGCTTGATTTCAGAAGTTATCAAAGCTACAGTATGAAATACAAGTCATGACAAAGGCTTAAAGTCACGGTTGGAAATTAGATGAAAAGAGCATGTGGCAATCACTATGGCTGATTTTGATTGGCTGAGGCCTCAGTTAATCAAGGAATCACACCCCAAAACAAACAGCATTTCTTATTAAATCTCACTGCTGTGCTCCTGATGAAAATGTATGATTAACGAAAATAATTCATAAGACTGTAGTGTCTAGTACACAAATTGCAACAACCTAAAAGATGTCTTCACTTCCTGGGTGTTATTAATTCTAAGGACAAGTCTGAGATGAGCTCAGTGATTTCACTTTCATTTTGAGCTGGTTGCATTATCACAATTTGGATTGTATCTTCTATGTACTTCTGCAACTGGTGTCCATTCAGAGCTACACATTGCTTCAGTCTTTCAGCACTGCTTTTGCATATTGGGACGTTGTATTAATGCTGATTTTGTGACGATATTGTCGTTGTTGTTTTTGTGACTGAAGGCTCGTCATGAGGCGGTGATGCGGCGGACGTTGGAGAGGAGCCAGAGAACTAGACAGAAACCCAACCGATGGTCTTGGGGAGGGGCACTGAACACAAACACTCCCAGCACACCAGCCGGTACTTTTACACATCACACACACACCTATACACAATCATGGCAGTAACTCCCAACACTCTCAGTCAATTATTACAAACTATTGAGACACATTTTCTTGCCTTCCAGTCTCGCCGTTGATGTTTCCTCGTATTGTAGTTCTGCTTTTCCTCTTGAGTGTTTTAAGGTTCATTGAATACTTTTGATATCTCATCTACCCGATGTCTGACACTGTCTCTTGTGTAAATATGTCTGCCTGCCTCTGCGTGTCAGTATTGTTCTGCCGTGTTTGTATTTGAACTTTTCTGATCCCCTGCCAGCTGTTGTTACTGCTAACTCACGCCCTGATCTGCCTCTCCCCCTCTCTCTCTTTTTCTCTGTCCCTTACTCTTACCCTCTCTCACTTTCCCTCTCTCTTACCCTCGCTCTGGGATCTCCCTCTATCTCCTCTCCGCTCTTTGTTTCTCTGCCATTGTCCTCTTCCCTCCTGGTCCAGGTTTTGTCGAGTCGGCTTTCCTCTATCCACTCGACCTTGCTGGACTGGAGCACATGCAGAGTGCTTTCAGTTTCTACCGCAGATACGGAATGACCTCCCAATGTGAATATTATAGCACTGAGTCAGTTAGCCAGCCAGCGTTAGACTGCTGGCTCTAGCACTGTTACTGTACAAAACCGTTTTAGCTCACGGGCATTAGAGTAAATGTAGGCCAATGTGAATGGCGTGGTTAGTGTTTGTTGTTTTATTTGCATGTAGCAATCCAGTTTGTAACTTGAACATATAACCCAAGACACAGGATCATTCATTCAAACCATTTTAGCTTCATTTTATTAGACAACTTAAGATCCATTTAGCACTAATTCATTCTCTAATATTTTTCCCCCTTTAGCTACATGTTGGTAGTTTTTCCACATCTAACCACATTTAACAAAAATAGACTAGAGTGAACCTTCAAAGAGAGATTGCTGGATCCAGCTCTCTCTCTCTCTCTGTCTTCCCTAGTTCTGTGTCTTTTATATAACCATTAATTTGCTTTTATCATGTGTCTTCTTTGTTTCTAGATTCTGACAGACGGTCAGTGTCCACGATGAATTTATCCAAACACACAGACCCTATTATTACCAAACGCCTCTCCTCGTCCTCGGCCACACTCCTGCACTCACCAGACCGAGGTAATGAAAATGATCAATACACACAAATATCAAGATACAGTACACACTTTTGATGGTCTGTATTTGGCTGCATCTTCTGTCATTTGTGTTTCTTGGCAGTGTTGGTGCTCGTTGTTGTTTTATTTTATTAACTTTATTAACTAATGAACCATTAACTGAGTTCTGAGGGTACAATGATATTGACAAAAGACAGAATTGTACATAGGAGTAGGTCAGAATTTGGGGAAATACACCTCTTTCCTTTTTTGCAGAGATTAGTACCACTCGAATACTTTTATGGTAAATTTGAAGCTACAGCCAGCATTTAGCTTAGCTTAGCATAAAGACTGGAAACAGCTGGACCGACTGTGTGAAAGGAAGCCTACTAGCATATACAAATCTCACTGACAAACACGTTTAATCTGCATAAACAAAAAGTGTATCAGTGGCAAGTTGCGGTGTTATGTGAATCTTACTCACATCACCCTGAGGATGCTAGGCAGTAAAGACTCCAGGAGGTCATTGCACCCACACAAGACAAAGTAATGTCATAATCTGTTAGTTTTAGTAGGGTTAGTTTGTTATCTTTGGACGGTACCAAGCTTGCTGTTTCTTGATGCTAAGCTGACAGACTGCCTGCTGTAGCTTCAAATTCAGTCATCAAATAAATGAGTTGTGTAAATGTATCTCTTGATTCTCAGAGTATCAAACTATTCTTAAGTGGGACTATAACAATAAGATTACGTATCCTCTGATGTATGTTGCTGACAGGCTTACAGATGAGAACAGCCTCCTCCCCTGTCATTAGCAAAGCTCAGTCTAAACCCCGCCTACACCAAGGAAGGACCCCCCAGCACAAAAACACAGGTGTTTTCTGGGAATGTTTTGCAGTTTGGTCCATCATACTTTATGTTGCACACTATGAGATCATGGGCTGGAAACTGTTGAGAAATTTCAAAAAGGAATTGTGCAAAAAACCTTTTTCACTTCAACTGAGACAAAATTGATAGTCCTTTAATCGCAACATGCATACAATCCTCTTTCTTCTACATGCAGTTTTTAATCTGCAAATATAAACACGTAGCTTTGAACCTGGTTGACATTTATTTAATGGCCGAATTTAGACTTTAGAATTATATGACCTGCAATATTTATAGTAATGACAATCAACTCCAGTGTCCACACTCAGCTAATAGCATGCACTATACTGTATATGTGCATGCACCTCTGTTTGTTTCATCATAGGGATCAAGATTTTTTCTCCCCCCTCTAGCGTGACCCCTTTCTCTAATCCTCTGAAGATAATCTTTTTGTTTTTGTGGGAACACTGTAGTGCTGTTTTCATCCCAGCTTCAGCATCAACACCCACATTTTAACAATCGGACGTAAGCATAATTATAGACATAAATTCTACCCATGTGCCAAGTTTTATTCATGTTAGACAAACACTGAGAAACATCAGACACAAACCATTTAATCATTGCTTGAAAACAAGGTAGCGTAGATAAGATAATGGCTCCTTTGCGCAGTTTCCAGCCCAGTTGTGTCTTCGCCTCTAACTGACTTTTTAATTTATTTTATTCTGCATGCTCTGATAATAGTCACATTATTATCAGAGCTTGCAATGCTGCATGTTTTGCTTGATAAACTGTCCTTTGTCTCTTTTAAGTGGCAAATAAGGTTTTCATGAAGATTAATTTATCAACTTCTGGTTAATAAGCTGCAAATTTTGTACAACAACCCTACCCACGTATCAAGGACCCTGCATGCCCAAAGAATTTAACTTGCATAAAAGCGTTCTTGTATTAGTTTCCAGATTAATTCATAGATTTAAGTAAGTAAGTTTAAGTAAAGACCATTTTACAAAATGCAGATGCACCATGTCCTCTGTTCTGCACTGTTTATATGACTGCTCTCCTCCCTCTGTTTGCTCTTGGTTCACACCTCACTCCAGGCTGTTTGCTTCCCCTCATAATTAACAAACTGGTGCATGCAGGTGTAAGGTGTAACAGAGCAGCCTGTGCATGGTTACCACTAGCTCTTTCCTTCACTGCAAACCAGTGTGAGGAAAAGACTAGGTAACGTATACAGTGCTAGCGCATAATTTCTAATCTGCTTTGCCTGATTGATTAGGCTAATCA
Source organism: Sparus aurata (assembly GCF_900880675.1). Lineage (NCBI taxonomy): Eukaryota > Metazoa > Chordata > Actinopteri > Spariformes > Sparidae > Sparus > Sparus aurata. The sequence goes on along the minus strand of NC_044208.1, from coordinate 22,197,804 downwards.
GTGGGCGGTAACTAGTTTAAGTTGTTATCAAAGCTCAAATGTTGCATGTGTGTGTCCAGGCCTGCGCCGTCTTCCATTGACGCCATGGGAGAGCAACGTGGTGAACCGCCTGCAGCAGCCAACACACTCCTACTTGGCTCGCAGCCGCAGCGCCATGAGTCTGTCTGGAGAGCAAACAGGTAACACACACACATCCCACATGGAAGACCCTCTTGGTTCCTGTGGGCAGCAGCGAGTGAAACAGAGGATTTAAGAGTGCACACCGAACAAAGAATCACAGCTCATGGTGCTGAAAGTATAAATGCAGTTTATATTCTGGTCTCTTGACCAGAGCAGTTTGGATGTTAATCAGATTTGGCCAGACTTAAAGCATTACACCGTCTGAAACTTCCTTCACCAGCCTGTATCAGGCACTCAAAGCTCACACGCACACAGACACATGCACACACAAAGGTACAAACAAGTAAGCTGTTCAGGAAGTATTCCTCTGCTGATATCATTCCTTGTCTCCTTCTATTGTTACCACGGCAACAATGGCTTTAGATTGTGTGTGTTTGCATGAACCCAACTCTGGTGTATTTCTGCCTGTTTGTTGTTCTTCTGTGTCTTTTTAATAATTACACTCTCTTACGCTCACACACACACACACACAAGAACTCACTCGTATTGACTCTCACGCAGCACACTGATCTTGTTTTTCTTGTCTACAGTGTACTTGCTTGGGAATTTTGCTGCATGCTCACTTCCTCGATGTGGTGTCTGCCTTTTAATGCATCTATATTTAGTAGTTTATTCTGGCTGAATGAAATCTTAGAAAGTAGAGATGCTTCCAACACTGGGACTCTTTAGAGGCTGGTTTGCCAAACCCCCTCCCCTAGGTTTAATAAAGCAGAAAGTGAACGGAATGTTTTCCATATTACATCCTGGCTTTGTTGTCACATATTACTCTCTAACCTGGCCAATCAACTTTACTAAATTCCTTTATTAAAAACGAAACACTAATATATTTGACTGATGGTTCCCAAGTGATGGTTGCAGTATATTAGCAGCTGTGCTTCCAGTCAGTAGCACTAATGTCTTCTCTCTCTCTTCTCTGTTTCTTCTTGGCTTCTTATCATCCCTTACAATTCTCCGCTGGTCCTCCCAAACTCTTGGCTTCCATTTATTAATTCCTCCTCCTCATTCCTTCCTCTCCTTCCTGATCTCTCGCTCTACGTGTTCCTGTTTATCAAACCCTTGCTGACATTCCATAAATCCTCACACTGTCCCTGATCCATACTTTCCTCAAAACACTTCCAAACTCTCACCTCGTACATCACCGTAGCCATGCCTGTGTGTCCTCGCTCAGTGTCCTGCCACCCCATGGGCTCCATGTCCTTTAAGGCCCTGCAGGCTCAGCCGCTTCCTCACTGCCGCAGCCACGACAGGAGCCTCAGCAAGGAGACGGCCTCGTCTTCTGCCAAGACTGCCCGCAGGAAGACCACCGGCGCCACACAGGTGGGTCATCAACCTCTAGAGATTGTTATAATAATGTTCTTTGTTCTTTTCCCCCTTGCTTTAATATTTTTGATCTCAATGTTGACACAATGATGATGCATTTGTTTTGGAGTGTTTCAAAATGCTCAAATTCATGAGTTATTTATGGCATTTTGCTCCTCTTCCTCTTGTCTTTCTAGCTGATAATGTCCCTGATCAGTCGCACACAATATATCAAGAGTATCTGTGTGGCTCTGCTCCTCTCTCTCTCTCTCTCTCTCTCTCTCTCTCTCTCTCTCTCTGTATCTCTTTCTCACACACACACACACACACACACACACACACACACACAATTTTTCCTCTCTGTCCATCTGTCTGTTGCTGCTGTGTCAGAGCTTACACCATTAAAGTCTTAGAAGGCGGGCATCTTCTGTACTTTTTATCCCACACAGTGATCCAGACACACATGTGTCAAGCATACGTGCACACAAACGCATTCATAATCTGGACCCAATCCAACATTTTTATTTATGTTGTTTGTTTCGGGCATGTCAATTCATAAGCATCACATTTCATCATTGTTCAAATAATACAACACACATGGCCGAAAGGGAAAAGCGGGAGAAGCCAAAGCTTATCAAGTCCCGCCCCCATTACCCACAGGATAAAATCTTCATCCTGATCTTTTCTTGTCTTTTGCAATTTACTTTTTTCTTTTCTTCTCTTTTTTTCTTTTGTTATGACCTTTGACAAAACATATTACAGCAGTAGCATACAGAGCTGAATTCAAGCTCTAGACAGTACATACAGATTACATGTGTGTCTGCACATGTGTCCATATTAGTCCATCATGAGTGAACAACAGTCTCATCTTATGGCCTCATCTTATAGCCAGGCTTGCCACAAAGTCAGAATATCCAATTGAGAGAGAGCAAAAGTCCAGTGTATTTATTATTTGTTGAGATGGTGTTGGGATGGTGTAAGAGCCCTTTAATGCATTTTCATGTTATTCATCAGTCTCCTCTGCAGCTTTTATCGCTGCTAGCTTCGCCATGTCCTCCCGATTGGTGGCTACATCAACTCGCATCTGTATCACGAAGTCGCGGATTGTTGAGATGTCAGAGCGTAACATAACAGTGATATACCAGTTGTAGCACTTACGTGCCATAATGTTTAGATCCAGTGTAAACATTGGTGAGTGTTGATGTGAGTTAAAGTTTGGCATGTCAAACTACAATCATTTCTACACCTTGAAGATGATAAATGCCTTGTAAAATGCTTTAAAGACGGTTGATTTATTGTTCTGTCAACAGTTACGGTAGGTTTTATTTTTTTATGTTGGTGTCGTGGCCTGATGCCAAAGGTTAAGCACGCCCAAAGGAAGGCTGTCTGATTCAAATCCTGTTACTGATCATCGTCTGCTGCTGTCAGTAGGACACCTGAGTCTGGGCAAAGTCTGTACCACCTGATTACTTTGTGTGTTGCTAAGGACACTTCTATAAAGCACTATTGTATTATTATAAAGTATGAGAGACATAATTCTGCTGGCATACTTGGGTCCTGTAAATCCTGCACATTTTGGGTAGTAATTTTTAATCTCTTGTTTCCTGCCATTCCCTGCAACAATAGGGCAAGGACCGTGACCATGTCAGGAAGTCATGGAGCAACCTGTCACTACCATTGGCTCCCATTCTTACTTTGCCCCCCAACAAGCGCTCGTCCTCACCAGGCAAAAAGACCAGCAAAGTGACAGCGACCTCTCCTGGCAGGTACGAGAACACAACTGAGGCCCATAAATAGATTGTCTGACAGGTTGGACTTCTGGATTATTGGAAGCAGGAAGAGGGTGTAACAGCTTTATAAGGTTTTGTGCAGCATTACTATGAGGGTGATGTTGGCATTTTTTTTTTAAGCTATGCTTATTTTAAAACTTTTAGGATGAAGGTAAAATGGATGATATCAGTAATCTAGGCACCATGAAAACTGTCCAAACACGGATTTTGATCAGCCAACTGCTGCTTTTCTGTCTGCACACAGACCTCCACAAAAGTCATCAGGGCGACCCCCAACCCCCAAGCTGCTTAAGTCTCCAGGAGCAGAGGACCCTGGAAATCTTCGTCCTTTCAGGATCACACCCGAGATCCCCCAGCCCACCAGAGCCCAAGGAGAGGAGGAGGAAGAGCGGGTCCTCAGTCCTCCTCAGCCGCGGCCTCAGCCGCTCGGGCAGAACAAGCCTAGTAGTGATCATATACCAGCAGCAGCATCCAGCGGTCAGTTAATTGAATAGCATAATTACATTTTTGTTTAATAGTGTGTCGTAAATGTTTTCTGTCCTGGCAGTGCTTTTAATATTTGGATGAACATTTTTGTTCTATTGTTTGCTATATTATCTGCTCTTAACTTCAATTTTAATTTTAATGCTTTTTAGAGAATATAAGCAGTCCCCCAGCATACAAGCCCTCAGCAGGCACCACAGATCCAGAGGAGGCGAGCCGAATCCTGGCTGAGAATCGCCGGCTGGCCCGCGAGCAGAGAGAGAGAGAGGAAGAGGAGCGCAGGCAACAGGAGGAGCAGGCGAGGTACGTTGGCTGAGCTGCAGTAAATATGAATGTGATCTGTGAGAGTGCAAGGAGAGATGGATAATATGCATCTGCATCCTTGACTGTACAGGTTAGCGAAGGAGGAGATGGCTCGCCGTAAGGCCGAGGAGCGAGCAAAGAGAGAGGAGGAGGCTCAGCGCCTGGCAGAGGAGAGGAGAGCGAAGGAGGAGGAGGAGGAGAAGAAGGACGAGGAAGAGAGACTTCAGAAAGAGAGAGAGGAGGCAGAGAGACTCCAGAAACAGGTCAGAGAGAGTGTACCGGTGGACTTGTGGAGGCATCCAAGAAGTCTGTCGTTCTCACAATAGGAAACTGTGTTTGTGTATTAGAAAGAGGAGGAGGAGTCTCGACAGAAAGAGGAGGCGGAACGACTGAGGCAGGAGAGGGAGAAACACTTTCAGAAAGAGGAGGCCGAACGCCTTGAGAGAAAAAAGGTGACGCATGTTCACACACATACGTCATTTGTCTTAAAATCCCTCAGGTGCAGTGCATGTAAAAGATCTTGTTTTCCAACAGCGTCTGGAGGAAATCATGAAGAGGACAAGACGTTCAGACACAGCAGAGAAGGTAACGCCTCTGAGAAAAATTGTATCTGACTAATCATGAAGAAGCGATGTTGTTCCTGAGTGTTCATTCTGTTTACTCTTCTCCGTCTCTAGAAAGTTGTTCCAAACAGGAATGGAGACAGTGCAGGTAACTTAATTGATCTCTTTTTTCAATCACACTTCTGTTAAAGAGACAGTTCACCCCAAAGTCAAAAATACATAGAAGTAAGAGTGTGTCTTCTCATGAAGTGGGTAGCTGTCTTGGCTAATGTCAGAGGTCAGCCAAGTGAAGAGGCCATTAATGTTTCACCCCGTGCTGTCACAAGCAGAAGTGTGAGCTTCTTGTCCATGTGTAGATGCAAACTTCTTTTTGCGCAGTGATGCGATTGGTGGAGAAAAATATTAGTTACGTGAAACTGCTCGAACAAGTAACTGGGTCATGATTTCTGGATAGAGACATTGCTGTTGCACCAGCAGACATCTCTACAGCCGCTATCTTAAAAACTCAGTATCTCAAACCAAAACAGTCTAGATGGATAAATAAACGTTTTTTGGGGTTTTTATTTTTTCATTTTGGGATGAACTGTCCCTTTAAATTATAACCACTGTAGTCGTTCAAATGATGCTGTTTCTGACTGCTGTGTTTGTTCTCTGTCATCATCAGCAGCTCCGAGTTCATCTGCAGTGACGGCGTCACCGACACACAACAGTAACGGTCGCCAACCTGACCCCAACCCGAACCCCAACAACTCCGAGCTGAGCCATCCTGACCTGTCCAGGTAAATGTCATGTAAATCCTCACACTGATGTCGTACATGACCGTACTGAAAGGAGAATTTAACAGATCCTTTCCGTCCTACGTTCTCAGGGAGAACGGGGAGTTTGAAGAGGTGATCGAACTGCCTTCACATTCCAGGCTGACTCCTCCTGAGGGAGAGGAGGAGCATCATGAGGAAGAGGAGAGAGTTCCTGTCGTAGCCTTCAGGGAGAACGGTCTCCTAAAGCCTCTCAGTGGAATAGAGGACATATCAGCCCAGCAGGGTCCAGGTCAATAAGCATCCTCTCTCTGCTTTGCCTCATCTTATTTCATTTGTCGTCATCATCACTTTATCCTCTCAATGATAATTGATGATAATTATAGGGGACCTAGTTTTCATTACGCATTTACTTTATTTTGAGAGTAGCACAAAGGGGCAAGCCTGTTCTGTACAATGACTAATTCATTAACTTGACTCTTGCTCATTATGTTCAGCTTTTGGTGTGAACCCTATTGTAGCATTATGGGAAATTTAGGATTGAATGTTTTTGAAACTTTCACCTACACTCAAAAAGAGGATATCTTGACTTGTGCTACATTCATTTTGACTGTCTTTTAATGGAAGTTCAGTACTTAGCCATCCATCCTCTCTTCTTCCTCTGAGCTTCACACACTGTACCCTCATTGTGAGCTGAATGGGCGGTTGGCTTCATTTACATTTGAATCTACATTTATGACGTTTGGCAGATTGTCCTATCACGAGCAACTGAAAATACCTGTCAGGGTTTAATATTACAACAATATTCAGTATCAGAGCAGGTGAACACAAACATTTGGCACTAATCAAAACAAACAAAACTGTTGTTTGTTTATTAGAGAGTTGAGATAATTTTTAAAGAGGTGATTTTTAAAGTACCTTAACCTTCATAGCAACTGCCACTAATCTATGTCATCCATGTGTTTTAGATGTTGCCTGATGCGCTGTTAGACCGAGATGATTCCACGCCCAGAGAGACAGGAAGTGAGATGGTCAGAGAGGGGTAGCACAGAGCTGTACAAAGGAAGGACTCGCTGCGTCAGAGCCAGGACCCCTCCAGAGGTTTTACTTACTTTGTCACGCTACAGAAGAGCACCGCGGCCACTTCCCAAAGATGGTGTCTCCTCCAAAGATCTCCTTAAAGCGTCTCCAGAGAGAAGTTACTGTCCCCCTACAAACTGTGTGGGGATCAGACCTGCCTCTCTGTCTCTGACCATAATCACACTTGGTCATAATGTTCTGTGTACAGCCCCAAACTACCCCTCATTCTGAAGTGAATGTCCTGAAGTCACAGGAGGCCATTGAGCACCTGTTCCATCATGTGAATCTCTTGAGATGTGTGTGTTTATGTCTGTGTGTGTGAGAGAGAGAGAATGAGAGACTAATAATAATGTAAACTGAGATCAGCTGTAAAGTCTTCAGCCGTGATACTTGAAGAGTTTTTTTTTCCCCCGTCGCTGTAGAACACACTGTAATCAGACTGATAAACTCAGTGGCGTTAAAACTGGAACTCGCTCAACAGGCTTTGAATTACAGGGTTTCATTAACGCGGTTTGCTCTCTTTGACTGGAACCTCCTAATTCTCATGTTTCTATTGAAACGTTAGAGAAGAGATGGGATGTAGGAGTGCATGAAGTTGTATTAAGCCTACAGGAAAGTGTCATGTAATATATTTTTGCGGTGTCTACAGTGTTTAAGACTATAGGTTATTACTGGGGTGAGGCAGGGGCACCTGGAGCTCAAGTTAATGAGAAAATGAAAATACTGTTTTCTCAGAAAAACTGAGAATTAGGGTGAAAACTACTGATTTTTTGTTTAGTTTTATTTAATTGCTGTACAGAAGAAATGTGATTCTTTGTTTTCGTCCTCATCCTGTCTTTGCTTTCTGTTCAAATTAAGAAAAAAAGAAACTCTGCTTTGACGTTAAGTCCTGCTTTTTTCCTTTTCAATAGTTTACCCCATCGATGCTGCATCGTACGGTGTTGAAGGACACAGCCGCCTTTTGTCAGAGATTAACCTTTGTTTTGGCCCGAGTAAATAAATTAAGTTTAATTAAGTTTGTGATGGTAACTCTGAAATAATCTGATTAATTTGATCTTTTTTGATGAAGGATTTAAGAAGAACTGCTGCTAATTTTGATGTTCCTTTGCCTTACCGCATCATAGGAAGAATGAGGTGACTTGTCTGTACTCAGTGAAGATACGCATTCCCATATGAGCTTTGACATTCTGGCCACATGCCCGAAATATCCGGAGACTTCCTTTTCTTGATTTACGTTGAAAGTATGAAATGTTTGTCTGTTCTATCATCATATAAGAGCTATACTGTCAAACAATTTGTCCTTTTTATAACGCTTTTTTTGACAGAAAGACTAACGAGGGATTCAAGTAAAACACTGGAACCCAAACATTACACCTGACTCTCAGTACTGCTGCTCCCTTAGCATTTGGTTTGAAACCTTTGCACTTAGTTTCCTCTTTGTTGACCCTGATGGAAGGAAACCTCTGAAGGATTACATGTCTTGATTATGTAGTGCTGGTCTTTACCAGTAGTACACAGCATGCTGTCATCGACACGGTGACTTGACATTGCTCGCAAATAAATTGCTTTAACGGAAGCAAAGTCCCTTGTAAATGACATTATACATAGATATCCTATAAATTATGTTTAAAAGTCGATATATTTTACTAAGACTGACCTCGAGGCTTTGGAAAATAATAAGCCCTTTTCTTCAGATGAGGGGCTGTGGGATGAGATCTTTGAACCACTGTAAAGCTGAAATCACTGTACAACTGTTGCAGCTATACTGTTTGGCAAGTAAATAAAACTTTTTGAACTGATTACCTATTCACTCATGTGGTATTGTAATCTTTTTTTTTTTTACTTCTCTTTATCCAAAGCACAGAGGAAATAATGAAAACATTTACAGTACACAATGAATACATGTGATATTTTGTAGATTTATTTTAGCATAAACCAGTACATCTACAGCAGGATATACTGAAAAAGACTCTTCCAACTTTAGAGAAAAGTAGCAAAAATCTTTAAAACACTTTTTTACACAGAGAGAAAACAGACAGTTTGGAAAAACTGACAGAAAATATTTACATTACATGAGAATACTGGATAGAAACCAGCATTATGAAAGTCCAGAGACAAAAGATATTTTTCATGTGAGTGTGCCTCCATTGGAGTAGGTGAGCACATTAGTAAAACACAATGTTGACAATTTATAGTTCTTCAAAAGAATTTATGTCAAGCTGCTGATTGGTAACATCCAGTAATGTCCATTCCAGTAACTTACAGCAGTAGGACTGTTCTTTGAGCACAACTCTGTGTCACTGGATCTCAGGGAATCAACTTGCACCAGTCTCACCAGTAGAATGTTTTTGTGAGGAAGCTGGCAGCACTGTTGAGCCAGCTTCCACTGGAAGTGTCCTTCGCTGTGGTGCGAGAAATTGCTCGGTCGACCTCCCTCTCTGGGCTCTCCTCCTCCTCTGGGAGGTAGTCTGGTATAGCTGAGTTTTGCTGCACTTCCACTCCGGAAGACTTTAGAGGGATTAAAACCTAAAAGGGAGAGAAAAGTTACAATTCTTCTAGTTTCTTGGTTTACCCACTCTTGGTACTTCAATATTATACTGTTCAGTCAAAAGGTGTGCTCTGTGACCACCACCCACCTCTTCTCCCGCCTCGTTTTTCACCACCTGTTGGGCCGACAACACTTTGGTGGCAGCGATGGCTGATGCCAAACTCTGCAAATTAAGAAACATAGGCCAAAAAGATAACTGGAATTAATTAAAATCCATCAGAAATTGGGTGTGCCATTTTCTTTTGCCAAGTTCCTGCACCACATGTTCATCAGTGGCTTTGACAATCCAATAATACCGAAGGTGAATATATCAAGAGTTACCTCAGTGGGCAGGTCCGAGCGGATACGGATGGTACATCTCTTGGAAGCCATCTGGAAGGTGAAGCTGATCACTCCTCTGACCTTAAGGAGAGCCTCCTCACACAAGCCTCGCTGGTCCTGGATAAGAATCGCACACGGTTATTATGAGTTCCCTTGCTGGCCTAATAACCACAAACAATCGCTAACGTATGAGTGCGCGTGTGTGATTGTGTCAGTCAGCCTACTCACAGTGCTGTCCAGCCCCTGGATGTGCAGAGTGACAGATTTGGCCTTCTTGTTGGAGGTGTTTATAAAGAACTGGGATTTCTTTCTCTGCTGCCTCTCAGGTGTGCGTGGCAAGGGATTAGCAGGTGCATTCAGAATATTGAACACCTCCTGGGCCAAGGCTGTGATGTCAACAGACAGTCCCTCCCTGCATGGAGACATGTTATATTTAAATGTAGCCTGATCCCAACACCACCCAATTATCTATAAAATTACATGGCACTTCAGTCTGATCATTTGGATGTATTAATCAATAATCCTATGTTTTATGGTGACTAAATACAACATGATATGACCTTAGAACTGCTTTCTTCTGTATTGCTAATTAAACTACAAATATATATGTGCCATAATTTGAAATGCAGAAAGTTCAAGCAACTATTGTTTCAACCAAAATCACATAAACATGCCACGAAAGTACTTTCCAGACAGCTCGACAGCAAGTCACAAGGACAATAAAAAAAACAAAAACATCAGCTCACCTCCCAATAAGGTTCTCCAAGCTCACCATCATACCCAGTTCATTCTTCATGGTAGAGATGTTGGGGGTCAACTCAGCCAAGTAGCGCAGGGTCTGAGGTCAGAGGAAGGTCAAAGATGGATTTAAGTATACAAAGCTATGCTACAACTAACCTATCAACACAAGCTGCCCTGCATTACAACCATGGGCATCATTTTCTACTTTTCAAGCAGCCTGTGTAAATAGATGTTTTTGCAACATTGATATTAAGGAAGGGCCAATTTGATATAAAATATAAAATATTTTGTTGCCCAGACCGAAAAAGTATGCAGTGCTTGTGAATAGGCTTCAAAATATCAAGGTACATATCATTCATCGCGGTATGGCCAAAAAATATCGGGATATCATTTTCAGGCCATGCCCTACAATAATATCATGATTCATATCATGATTCAAAACAATCAATCAAGAATAAAAAAAAACTAAATGTTCTCTTTGATGGATTACTTATCACAACAACCTGTAAAATCTCTGCAGGCCTATTTTTCTATCTGTTCTAACAGTAGGAAATCACATTAAGAAATGTTATATTAAGATAATACAATGATAAAACTTGGAAAATAGCTGGTAGTAAAGGTATCATCAAGCACGTTAACACCCCAGTCCAACCTCTTTCACACACCTGAAGAGTTGCAAACAGCACGTCTGGGTTCTGGTGGTCCAGGAAGAGAACCAGTCCGGGGAGACAGCCCTGATCCTGGACAATAACCTCTCGGTTCTGCGGCTCAGAAGCCAGATCCCGCAGCTGACTCACCACTGACAGTGCATCCATCATCTTTGTCTATTTCACCAGACCTGAAACTGAGATCGGGAGGTTAACGTTACTAAAGTGTGGATTTACAGTTAGCATGGTCAAAAGTTTAACGTTGAGCGATCAACAAAATATACTAACGTTATGCGGATGTTTAAAGAATTCAAACGATGAAGCGATAGTCATTTATTTGTTACGGTCTCAGTTTGAAGTTTTTAAGCAAGAAAAACTACACATACGAGGCTAAATCGGTTTAAAGGCGACACATTCAGTTGTCCTGTCAAGTCGCAGCGTGAGCGTTAACGTTCTGGTTAGCTAAAGAAGCTAGCGTTAGCTACTTTCGAAAAATGAGGAAGGTGGCCACCTTTTAAAAAATACATCTTCAGTTTCTTCGTTATAACGTTTGAACATAAAACTGCGTTGTTGTTACAATTTATAACACTATCAATGCTCTGAATGTGTGGTAAATGGAGTGAAATTAAATGTAGCAGTGTTTTCTTACCGAGGAAAAGTTGCAGCTCGTGTAGAAATACAAATTTGGTGCAAGCGTTTCATGAGACTCAATTGGTCAACGAGCGTTAAAGTCGCCCACTCCTATTGGCTTCTCTGCCTCTCCAGCCAATCAGAGAAGGTTTTGCTACTGCGGCTTTATTTGACTGACTCGTGGGAGCCCAGAGGGGAACTGCAAGTTACTACTGTTTATCTGCAGTTACAGTTCGTGTTAGCGGTTATTATGAATGTCCCGGACAAATGTAGCTCCTAAAGCACGTTTCGACAAGGACACGAGTACGGTAAGAACAGTTATTTATATATTTATCCGCTTTCCCCCGCATGTTTACCAGCGTCGCGCATCCGAGTTTTGATGAGCCATGCAGCTTTTTTAACAGAGGAACACACTGCGGTTCCTGCACGGGCTGAAGTTACCTGCACTGCCCTGAACAGAAGGTTACTCTTAAGGTTAAAACAAAAAATCCACTCATCTGCTTTTATGTCGACCGAATGTGATTCTATGGCCGAGTCAGCATCCATCGTTAACCTAAAGAAGAAGAGACAACTGCCTCCCTGAGCATCAGTCTGTGATGCCACCAGGTGACATCTTTTGACAGTTGGGTCAAAAATGGACGCCAGGAGAATATTTGTAATCCAAAATGTGTTTTATTTGAATTTAGCGCCGTTCTTTTTGTTCCTGTGGTTCTTCCAGTTTCATTATTAGTCACAGCTATACTCCTCACCAGTACAGCCTCAGGCGGAAAGCTGTTTAATTCACACATTTAGCAGTACATTATCAAAAATGTAGATGTTTGTTGTAAATTATTGGCATTTAAAGATATTTCAGCGTACAGTAGAAAATAACAATTTATCACCAGAATATGAAGAAATAACACCAACATGCCCTCAGTGCAGGCAGAGTCAGCTGATTCGACCGCTAACTGCACAGGTAGCTGAGCTTACTAGCTAACTGCAGCTACAGTTAGAGGTTACTCTGGTTATATGCCTCTCTTTTTATGTTTGGACTATAACATGGACAGGTGATCAATTCTACATACAGCACCTTTAATTGTATAGCCCCTTTCAAAAAGACGATTTAATGGAAACAAGTGATAGGCGGGTGGAGTGGCTGAGATGAAGACACCATTCACCATATCACAAGACACTGTGCCATCAAAATGATTTTGAAGCTGTTAGATAAAGGATAAAAGTTACATAATGTTGCTTTCATGTGATAAAAGGCAATGTATGGACAGTGAACGCTGCTTCTTCAGGTTTAGCTTTGAGTCTGGGGACAATAACTGTATCAGCAGGTAGAAAATGTGTTGTTTTTTCGCCATAATGCAATTTTATTCTTTATAATCCAATAGTATCATGTTAAAAAAAATAAAGAAGAAAAAAAAAGAAACAGCTCTAAGAACTGGACCATTGTGGGCTGATTTGATCGCCTTGGTGAGCATGAGACCGGCAGACCAGTTTAGCTGAGGTTCATATGTTCCTAAATTCTTGCAGTAGTTTATAGGCGATAAAAACTACTCCAAAACTACTCTCAGCTTTGTGGCTCAGTTTTCAATTCAACTTCAACTTTTCAACTTCAACTTTCAATTCTTCTCTTGTGTGCTTTATTTTGCTTCAGGTGTAAAGTATGTGACTTAGTGGCATCCATTCCTTGTTGACCTCTTTTGAAGTCAGTCAGCAGAAAGAGGAGCTCAGCAGTCATCAGCTGGCAAAAAGAAAAAGTCCTTCCAATGTCTTTATTAGAGGATGTCCTGGATGTGCTGCGCATCGTCCTGGAGTACTTTGGAGTGTCTCCAGATATGGTGAGCACACACACACACACACACACACACACACACTTCTGTTATGATCATATTACTGAATCTCAAACCAGCATCCAGGGATATCAGTGGGCTTACCAAAGGCATTTCTCACCAAGGTCTTATTTGTGTGTGTGTGTGTGTGTGTGTGTGTGTGTGTGTGTGTGTGTGTGTGTGTGTGTGTGTGTGTGTGTGTGTGTGTGTGTGTGTCGTCCTGTCTGCAGCTGGTTCCAGTGTGGGACAGTCAGCTGTGCGGTCAGTATCGCAGCATTGTGAGGATGATTGGGACCAACCTTCCACTGGCACCTCAACCACGTGTCCACTTTCAGGTACCCATTCCACTTTTCTAACAGACTGAAGATTATCACTCAAAATCAGTCCAGTTTATTATGATGGTTTTGTCTTTTTAAGTGCATCTATGTGTTTCTACATGTAACAACCCTGACAAAGAAAATATGTAATCTGAATTAAACTGTCACATAGTTATTCCTAAACAGAAGCAATTCTGTTTTTTTGTCATTAGCAAGTGCTCATTTATATTGTTAAGACTGTTTTATCATGAGACACACCAAAGATATTCACTTGTTCTATAGTTATGCAACTTCCCTGTTTCTCATTTTCATTCTTATATTCCTTTTCTGCAGAATGATGTACACATGTTGATGAATTTTGTCAGGTTTTATTTTTATGTTATCATTTATAGTTTCTGCAGTTTTCTGTTGTTTTTGTCACCTAGTCAGCCTCCCAGTGTGTCATCATTCCTCGTCCTGTTTCGTCCTTAGGTCCCTCTGCTTGCCTACAAGCCCCATGGTTGTGTCGACGTCCCTGCGGACACACCAGCCATTCCCTCATTCGCTGACGTACTCTGGGTGTTTGAGGACGAGGGGGAGAGCTTCGCCAAGACCAGGTAAGAAGGGACACAAAACAAACAAGGTAATATTGCCAAGTGCAAGTTTACAGTGTAGAATAACTAGAGAATGAAACCACATAGGCTGTTTGTCAGACAAAATATTTCTTCCTGACACGAGCAAGACATTGGTTTGTATATTTAACGAAATGTGATGAATCAAAGAGCGCATGCATCCGAGTCCACTGTAGCGTTTGAACAGAGACAGGCAGAAGCTCAGGGTGTCACTGGCAGCTGCTGCTGCTGCTCAGAGGAACAACAAGACAATAGACAACTCCGCAAGTGTTTCAGCCAGGTAATGTTTGTATTCAGTGTTCATAGATAGCAAGGTTCTAATATGAACTTTTCTTTGGTTACTATAATAAAAGCGGTGAGTGTAGCTAAGTGACACTTTTGTACTGCACAATGTGTGTGTAGCCATTCATTTTTTTTTGCTTTAGTTCATGAAGTTTCTTTCCTGAAGCAAGCAGAAAAGCTTGCTTTCTGTAGACAGGTGTATTAGTTAGTTCATGCTGCGGGGTAAAACATAGCCCTTCTCTTTCTGGCTGGTATAAAAACACGGGTGTATTTGTAAACCGGTGATGTACTTGTGGGAAGCCTGTCTAAGCAGGACAATGCTGATCTCTGTAAAGAAAAGCAATGATTGGACTTTTTCTATGTTTTGTATATGCATATATAGTGCATGTCTGGTCTTCTTTTAAAATGTTCAAACTAAATAGAAAACTGATATTTCGTCTCCATAGGAACCATTTGCCTCCGCAGAAGCAAAGTACTGTAAATCGGGATGTGGTGAGATACCCAGGACCGGCTCTGAATCAAGCCCAGAGAGGAGGCAGATCTGTACGGCAGGCAACAGATCCAGACGCCCTGAAGAAGATCACACTATTGGAAAACGAGCTGCTTCAACTGCAAGCTCAGATTGCCATGATTGTTACTGCTGCTCCGGCTCCAGGTCCACACTCTTTGTGACTTAAGCTTTTCACTAAAGATGCAAATGTATTCAGCATATAATGCTGTGAGTTATTTTTAAAAGTTAAGCAAATGTAACAACATTTTCATATTCTTACATTTTGTTAGGTCGGATCGAGTCCCAGAATGCACCTGGCACACCTCTTATGTCTCCTCCAGCTCTTACCTCGACACCTCGCTGTGGTGCTCCTCCACCTCCACCTCCACCTCCTCCTCCTCCTCCTCTTTGTCCAAACTCCTCCAATGAGAATGCTTCTGTATTAGAGCTGATCCGTCAGCGCAGGAAGAACGAGAAAGGCCTTGTGTCGGGCTTGGAAGTTAAAGGGATTCCTTCCATGCTGGATGTTCTTAAGGACTTAAATCAAGTTAAATTACGTTCAGTGGAGAGGTAGGATTGAAAGAATATGGGTGCACGTTCATTTTTAATAGTAATACCAATATTATTGCCCTAAAAATATGGTTTATGTGCTTATTCGTTGCCTGCTGGTTAGTTTTCTGTCCCTTGACAAAGCATTTCCCATCCTTTCTTTCCAGATCACCAGGAGGCACACCAGTCACAAGGAGACGCAGTAAGGGAGGTGCAGCATCTCTCAGTGACCCAGCTGCTCTTATTGCTGAAGCACTAAAGAGAAAGTTTGCCCAGCATCGCCATAACAATTCCTCTGATAAAGAGAACTCACTGGAACTGTCACCTTTCGGCAGTCCCGAAACACCCAAGGTTTGTTTTCTGCAAGATGCACCCCATACTCACATACCTGTTTCCATGGTATATCAGAAAAATTGCAAAGGGGTCTGTGAATCAATATCATACAAACTTATGAATGAACACGATCACCAGTGTGGTGCAGTGCGTTTAAAGGGGCTCAGTGGTCCACAGTATGGACCCTTTTGACAGCAGACACTTGACTTATCATAGCAGCAAAACTTTGCTGGAGAGTCGGAGCAAAACAATGTCATATCATTCTCTTAAGTAGATGGGAACTTGTCTTTAAACCTGAAAAAAATGCTTCAACTCCGTTTTGCTGAGAGGCTGAGTTTTGGGGACTAAAATAAAAAAAAAAAGGGGGGGTGAGTAGATAATGACTTTTAATTTTTGGGTGAAGTCTTCCTGTTACATACATGCCTTTTCTTTTATAAGTGTTTTCCATGTTACCATACAATATTTCTAACATGTTATTACAAACCTGACATTAATCATTCATTTAAATACATTTTTTTTAACATAAGGCAGCTAAAAGATGTATAACCAGGCCAGTGCAACGAGCATTTTTAATTGTGTCCTTGTATCTTAATGCAAAATCTGAGTTTGTAAGATTTATACTGTATTAAGGTCGGTAAATTTGATTCTTCTGTTCCAGGTTCCTCTCCATATCAGAAGAAGTCGGGGTCGCCTCCATCTCTGATCCTGTTGAATAGTAATTTCTCACCCCAAAATTTCGTCTCATTTACAGTCCCAACTGCAGCTCCCCCAGATGTGCCTCACAAACTGATTTCAATTGCAGCTACTGACTCACAGTTCATTTTTATTTTTGTCTGTCCTTTTGTTTGTGAAAGAGAGTTTGTATCACAATGAGTGTCTATGTTGGGAGTTTTGGATGTGTGTTTTAGTCAGAGCTATTGCTGTGAACATGGTTTTTGGTACAGTTATATTGTTTTTGTCCAGTGGAGTCTTACGTTTCCAGTGTTATTGATACAGTAGTGAAATTTTATTAAAGGACATAATGTGTATAAGCAGGTAGGCACTGTAGCTTCTAGCTACAACTTAATGCCTCTAAAGTCACTTTTTGTGGCCTTAATTCTTACCTCAACCCAGGTAATAATGGATATTGAGATTCACACTGCTCTATTCTATGCAACTGCGGTTTCAAATGATTTTGTTTTTATTAAAATGCACTATCAACTTTTTTTGGTGTTCTTGTTTGCATGTTTTGTAATATTTCAGTAAACCTCTAAATCCAGTTTTAGTTAATGAAGGGAGTCTTGCCAGAGATATGAAGTGGTGCAGGCTCTACAGACAACATACAGGCAGTCAAACACATAAGCATATATTGATTACACATCTTCATTAGAAACTTTATTATATTATTATTTAGTCAATACATTTAAACAGTGATGAGTCCTTGCCCCAAGTGAAGGAGTTTAAGTACCTCAGGGTTTTGTTCAAGAGTGAGGGGGTGATAGGGTGTGAGATCGACCGGAGAGTCGGAGCAGCGGGTGCGGTGTTGCATGCGCTTCACCGCACAGTTGTGATGAAAAGGGAGCTGAGCCAAAAGGCAAAGCTCTCGATCTACCGGTCAATCTTCATCCCTACCCTCACCTGTGGTCATGAGCGATGGGTTATGACTGAAATAATGAGATCGCAGGTACAAGCAGCCGAAATGGCTTTTCTCCGTAGGGTGGCCGGGGTCTCCCTTACAAATATGGTGAGAAGCTCAGCCATCCAGGAGGGACTCAGAGTAGAGCCACTGCTCTTCTGCGTGGAAAGGAGCCAGTTGAGGTTGTTCGGGCATCTGATGAGGATGCCACTAGGGCGCCTTCCTTGGGAGGTGTTCCTGGCAGGTCCAACTGGGAGGAGACCTAGGGGTAGACCTAGGACCAGGTGGAGGGATTCCCCCAGTCAGAGTTGGCTGCCGTGCCCGGGGAAAGGGAAATCTGGGCCTTGCTGCTGCCCCCGCAACCCGACTCCGGATGAGCGGTTGACAATTGGTGGATGGATGGATTTGGACAATAAATAACCCATAGAGGGCATTCATAAATACTAAGGCAGCTGTATCCCAGGAAGTAGAAAGGGTTGTCGTAATCAGTGGAAATTGGATCTGGAAAAGTAAAATAGAAGTCAATTTATCAATATTTTACTTCATTAACTTAATTAATTTTGGCTTATTTGGAATCTGATCCCAGTATTTCATACAAGATGGGACAGGGTTAACAAAAGACTAAGAAAGTTGAGTGCTCAAAGAATACGTGGTTATCAGTGTAACTGATAACAGATGATAGTATCATGCTTATCTCTCAATGTAGAAGGAAGTCATTAATAAAGTTCAGTTCATAATTTCAGGTAATATTGTTGCCATACTTGAACTTTGCTTACTAGCAAACTCATTATTAGTTTCAGTTAATTAGTTTCTGATTACAAACACAATCTTTGTAGGGATTGTGCAGCCTCAATTGTTAATTAAAAGTAATAGTTTGAATTAGAATTAAGCTTATTCACTTCCTTGCTAAGAGTCAGTCTCCTGCTGTATGTTAATTATGAAGCTGTAGCTCAGACACAGTTAACTTGGCTTATCATAAAGACTGCTGACAGGTGAAAACAGCTATCCTGGCTGTTTCTTAAGTAACAAAATCCACCAACTACAATTTTTAAGGCTCATAAATTAACATGTTCCTTATGATTATTTTTAATCCATACAGAAAACTGTGCAACAGCAAATGATTATCTTGTTCATCATCACTAGTTCAGCAATTGTTGAGATAGAACTGAAATACCTGTGCTCCAGCTAGTCTACCTCCATCGGGATCTCATCGTCAGTTGGAGCCACATTGCTGCATGGAGAGCAAAGTATCTGCCTTTAGTAAGTCATTCATAAACAAATGAACAGTGAACAGTAGAAACTAATATTAAAACCACACTGAAAATACTTTTCTGCAATTAAAACTTCTCCATCCTAAGGAGCACTTCTAGGGCCACAGGGTAGAAAGAAAAATGGATAGGGAAATCCATGGAAACAGATTTTTAAACAGTGCACGATGTGGTAAATCCATGCTCTTGGATTCAAAATCAGTGCGAGGATGAGGAACATATTAATTATTGCACAGAGCCATTCTAGGGTCATATGGTAGAAAAAAATGGATGTGGAAATCGGTGTTAGTGTAAATGATCAATAAAGATGATGACAACTCCTTTGACTGTGTCTGAAAACATATCTCAAAATCTTCTATTTAACTGGATAAGGAGGAGCACTGCGGTGCATCTCTGTGTGTGTAATGTGGTGCGCGGATCTCATACAGGACATACAGACTATCATTAAGCTGTTTACATAATGCATGTAGGGTCTTACAAAGATTTTGCAACAACTATTCAGAGGACAATGAAACACACTTTCTGTGTTAAATAGATTTTAAAAAGACTTAGATCGAGTAATCTTTACCTAGTTTTATCTGAAGGCTCCCACTCCATGGCAGTCTCTTGATCGTGACAGTTTGGGGATTGACATGGTCGGGAACTGCATCAGAGAAAAGGCAAAGTATAACATAAACAGGTATGTTACCAAAGTAAAAATGTCCATGCATTGTGTATGCAAAGTGTGGTGCACCGGACAATAAGACCATATTAACCTTTGAGGGTCTTCACCAGAAGGAATCCTCCCATTTGCGGTCTGGCAATGTAAGGAGCAAAAACACATGATGAAAGATATTTACAAATTCTATGTTACATGATTTAAGGACATATTTGGTTTTTGACTTTCTGGTAGCAAACTCACCGTTAACCGAATGGTATGGATGATCTGAGCAGTACAACCACCAAACTTGATAGAAACCTGCAGTATAAATTCATGAACATGTGGTGAAAATGGCTGTAATATCATAATAGACGACAACAGCCAGAAATCTATTTCCCCACACTCAATAGAAATCTGCAAAAATCATCGAAAACACATTGTGAAATTACCAAAGAATACCAAACTGTACTATTTCACAGCAGGTTGCTTAAATTGACATCGGCATACTCAACAATGCTAACAATGCTAATGTTTCAAACGAACACTTTCTGATCAATTCACAAAGTTAATCCACCTCTAAATATAAACACTAACTTCCCAAACTGCTGTACTTCTACATACTACACCAAATACTTGTATGATTATGTTCATGTCAGCCTAAAATGTGTAAACTTACATGCTCCCGTATTTCAGGAAAGCCCGCCATGTTGCTCTTTCCTCTACAACTAAAGCAATGGCGATGAGGTGATGTGGTGACGTCAAATCTGGCTATGACCAGTTGACTAAGACGTCCCTGCACTCTTAGTCCAACGGGAAGTTGGCCATTTTGATTTTCGCAGCTACTATTACCCATTTTCATACCTTGTACTTAAAAAACTCTTCCTACAGATTTAACACCACACACTTCAAATTCGGTCAGTATCATCCTCAGACCATCATTCTCAAAAACCTGGTGACAAATGGTGACGTGCGTCACCATGCTAGTGTTCCATACTGAATTCAGCATTGTAATATTTATCATACAACAATGTTGAGAGTCTTAAGAAGCTCTTTAAATAATCATACCAATCACTTTCTTGGTATGTTATTCTAGAATTATATTATTTTTCATTTGAATCGGACTTTGTAAAAACATTTTCTTCAGTTAAAAAGCAACACGTGATGTGAAAAGTACCTCTGTCCCTACGTGAAGAAATACTAAAACTACTTGGTCTTGACTCACTTTTTACAACACTACTCCTCCAAAATCCCAAATAAGTCTACTTGGACTTATCTTGCAGAAGTTTTCCAGCAGTTTGTTTACAAGACATGTAACAACGAGTTGGACCAGTTTTGAGTCTGATTATTTTAATCATAAAAATCACCACCATGAAGGACAACTTACTCTCAATTTCTGGCAATTTTTGGCAAAACGCAACTTACCTCTTTTCCTGGGATCCTTGTACAAAACACTGATTAGATTTTCCTTTCATCATTGTCATTCTGCCTTGGTCCACTGCCTCGGCTGAGAGAATTTGCGGTAATATCTGTACTCAATGGTTGGATATCTGTGTCTGTCTAAACTTGCCAACACCCAAAGTACTTGATAAAGAAATGCCTGTGACAGACACAAATGACTAATGACTACTTCTGCACTCCCACTTCTGGATTTAAAACTTCTGCATTTTCAGCTAGGATCAGCAAACTAGTCAGTTTCAGTTCTCACAAACTATGAAGCCTGCTATAACTAAATGGTAAATGTTAAAAGAAAATATTGCCTTCATGGGAATCTAGAGAATGTTAACTGTTAGTAGTCACACTCTTTGTCCCCTTTGGATACAGTATCTTAGATTAGAAGATCAGCAGACTGTCCACAGTGGCTGACAGGTTAGCTTGTTGCAGATTACTCATGCTTCCTAGTTTCCTCTCTTCCATTACATACATGTGGTGGAAGATTTTGCAGAATTTGAGAGTTAAAGTATTGCAATTTGACCCACACTATCGAATTAGTGTGTCATCAAGCGTTTCTTTTCTCTGCTGTGATATAGATATGCTGTTATTTTAGTGCACAACCATGGAGTGACATTTTAGAGCATGCTCAACTGTGGCCTTTACGAAAGTCTGATTTCACTTCACTTTTCACTCCTGATTCTGAGTTTAGAATCAGTCAGTCTGTTGCATATTGAAGTTTGACTATAATCACTATAATAACATTTTTTTTGTTCTCTTACCTTTCATGCTATTTATCTATCTAGATTGATTTGATGTGAGTTGTCTGCCTTCTCACCAGTGTAATGGAAGTAGATGGCACTCGGCTTGTGCTGCTCAAAGTGTTAAAAAAGTAAGTTTGCAGCTACGTCTCTTTCCAGTTATCATGACCCAGTTACTCAAGATTGTTTTGTGGTGTTTCATGTAGGAGCTACTTTCTTTCTGCTTTCGACAGCAGGGGATGTACATTTTTAAATTTTATTCGAGTCCTCCTCAGCTGAACTGTAATGTTAGCTAGCTTGGTTAGCTTAGTTAGCTGGCCTCCTGTCCATAAGCAGAGGCATGCTTTCTTCTGCTCTGTGATGTGGAATGAGAAAAGTTCCCACGTGAAACTGCTCAAACAAAAAAATGTGTGAAAATCGCCTAAAACGCTTTGGGATGGTGGCCGACCTGTCATATAATCACAAAGTGTCAGTTTTTGAAGAGTTGGGAATGAGACACAATAATAGAATTTTCTTCAATTCTGTCCTTTAAGAAAAAGTTCACGCCAAAATCTTGTTTAAGTTAGTTGACAAGTTGGGAATGAGACTCACAAATAAACCTTTAAATAAAATTAATAAAATGAATAAATAAACCCAACAAATAGAACCTTTAAATGACCATTTCACTGTAATTAATATACATGGTTTTACACAGACAGTTAAAGGTCAGTAAATCTGGTGTGATTAACCCTCTTGCCTTGATTTTTGCAAACCATACCATGGATTTTCATAATTAATCTGTAGTAAATGTCGAGACTGTAATCATTTGTGACTGTGGATGTGAATGTGGAATTACAAGGGTTTTCACTTTCATAAAATAAAGGCTCTGAAAGGGTATGACAGGCACCATTTAATTAGTTTGAAATTTGACTAATGTGACACATGTTGCAACAGTTATATTCCACAACAAAGATTTGAATTTCTGTGTAACTAAATAAATATTATGCAGATTTCATAGTATAGTATAGGATAGTAAACTATATTTGTAATCTAGACTGTGCCTTTGAACAAAACGGGGCCCTTGCTACCAAAAATTGCATTCCATGGTACAGATTTACTAAATATAAAGTGTGTAGGATATTCAAAATTAATGTAGAGTAACTCTCAAATATCTTTTCTTCAATTGTTGTCAAAGATTTAGTGTATTTCAAATTAATGCTTTACACAAAAACTGAGATATGGGAATTCACTCAGCAACTGTCTCATCTTATCTTATTAGGAGACTAATACCAACCTAGTGTCTGTATGTTAGAATTAAATGTTTAGCTGACAGTTGGTTTAGCTTAGCACAACAGCTAGAAACAAAGGAAACCATTGGCTTTTCAAGACATTAAGTATGCAGGTTTCTCTTGTCATCCATCTTGTCATCCATGTTGATGCCTGATGGCTGTAGATGCACCCAGTTATCCCCTTCATCCTCCACCTCCTCCTCCTCTTCCTCCTGAAGACTGGGAAATATAACAGAAGTTCAGAATGACGTCATACCATCGATCTTATATACACTGGTATAAAATGCATTTTATCTAGCTTTATGAAAATTAAAATACCTTGGATCAATTACAATAATCATAATCAGTAATAAACACATGGGAAAAAATGGCTTAAATGTTAGAAATGAAATGGGACTGAATAAAAAACAAAAAACAACCATAAAGGCAAAATTGACAAAGATAAGTCCGCCACTACGTGTCCAAAGCTCCTTTTGCACACATCATCAAATACTTAACTCTGTAGTGTGAGTGTTTATTTTACAATTTGGCTTTTTTCACACAAAAAGAAAAGCCAAATTAAATATTGTCAAAGCAGTAAAAATGCAACAAATTCAATTATTAGTAGCCAGGAAAAGCCTCATGTATGACTGTAATCAGTAGGCGATTTGAGGGGGGATGCCATCCCCATTGTTAGCTAAATTACCAAAAAGCATCCCCCTTTTTAACCTGCCATCAGTCTTCATCCGCTAGTAGCAGATAGTATGTTAAAATCACAAGTGGCCGCAGTCAGCTCCGACGCACTGTGGAGTACAGCCGGGCACGGGTTCTTTGCGATCCGGCTGCCCGGTTTATTTCTGACGAAAGCCGCAACAAGTTGCACAGAGCAGATCGAGCAAACAGGAAGTCAGAGACACAGGAACGGCATAGAGTATCCGGACAATTTTCAAAATAAAACACCCTGTGCAGACTCCGGACTGTATAAAAACGAAAAATTATCAGATCAACTAAGTCGGGCAGTATTGGTAGTTTTTAAATATAATGTCTTCATATCGGACAATATATTCACTGACACTGATATGTCTGTGATAGGCTAATATTGGCCAAAAAAATCGGCGAACAAATAAGTCGGTCGGGCTTTCCTATTTTGCACAATGTTCATTGTTTATCCTTCAAGGAATTTAGATGGTAAAACATTCCAAGGGGTCATGTAACTTCAAATAACCCTGCTTGTCGTGCATTGTGAGAAACATGAGAAAACCCTGCCTGAATAAACTCAGTCCACCGCATACAATTTAAAGGTGTATTTACTTTAATTCAGTTATAAAAAGACAATTGTAGTAGGTAGAGAAGGAAGATAACTGGATGAAATGGGATTGTAGAATGAGAAATGTCACAGTTACGGTTAAGAGTGTGTACATAGGTGTGTCAGGGCAGGATGATGCTTGCGTTGGGCCATCCCCCCTGTTCAAAATTAACAAATCACCCACTGACTGTAATTGAAAGATCTTCCCTTTTTTCGTTACCTGGCTAGTGAATTGCCGTCGGTCTCAAGAGCATCCCTATCCATAGTAGAGTCCTCATTCTCAAAATGGCCAGGTTGGAAAGGCTGCACAGAACTACATGCACATAGAGATAAATAGATTAGAGTTTTGTCAGTATATAGAAATCATAATATAATAATAATAAAATTAAATTAAAGGAAGTCCACACATTGCATGTGTAAAGCACTATGAACCGTCTTATTGTTAAATTTTCCTTGTCTTACCTGGCAGGACGTTGTCCATTATTAGTCCACTCTATGGCATCCTGGCCATGCAATGAAAAAACAAAACAAAACACATAGCATATGCTACATAAAAATACATTATTTAAAACAATATACCTTCAAATATTTTGACTGTGCTCTTAAAATATACTGTTGTAAAACTTACTTGTTGAAAATACATACGGACTGTTTTATCGTCATAGACGACAACACCGTGATCTCCATTAGGATTGCTTTCACACTGAGCAGGAATCTGCAAAATCATCAAAATGTATTGTGAAAATGAAATGTATTAAATAATTCCCATATTATGACACCAATCTGTTACACTTCAAGAGCACACTGCTGAATACAATATTGCTGAATGGACGTGTCTGCACAACATACTAAAAGACAACAGCCACTGCCACCACACTTTGTTCATCATGCTGATATCTGACATTGGTATTTGATGACCTGTGAGTCGGACTCAACAATCAACTATCTTTCTACAGAATCGCCTTCCCTACCGTCAGCGTGACTCCAACTTACATGTTGTTGTAAAATAACAATTAAATGAAATCTCTGACCCTTTTTGACCCTTTAAATGTGGAAATGTCAAAGTGCTAACATGCTAATGCTAACAAAGGGACTCGAATCTGATCAATTCACCAAGTTTTCTACATCCAAGTACGGACAGTAACATCCAGAACTGCAGTATTTACATATATATAATACTTGTACAGGTATGTTCACATCAACCTCAATTCAAAACTCACACTTTCTGCTCTGTCACTGACGGAGCCCATTGTGTGTCCTTCTTCTGCAAGTAACATATGGTAAGTCATACCGACGTGGTTTCGTCACGATCACGTTAGTGTAACGTATTTCATGGGATATTGTATAAATGTACAGAAATGTTAAGAAAATTTAAGAAAATTCTCAGACTTTGTTTTGATATTAAACAAAGCAGAATCTCATAATCATGATTTATCCTCTTACATACTATAACATTATCTATTTTTACTATAATACTCACCGGAAATGATATAAAAGTACTTCCTTATCTATTAAAAAGAATATGAAAACTACCATCTTTAGCTAATCGCCATTACAAATGTAGTAGTTCACGTTTCCGAGTAGGCTTTCCCTATATGCTTATGACATATGATTCAACACGTTCCAGAATGAAGAACATAATATTGTTCTTCATCACCTCAAAACCTTAAGAAATAAAAACATACCTCTTTTCTGGAGCACAGAACATGGGTCCTTTCCTTTTATCGTATTGTTAAACGTTGGTCCTCTGTATGAGCTAACAAAAATAGATAATTTACATCCATCCTCATTTGATGGAGTAGATATGCCTTTTAGAGGTCTACTAGAGCTATATAATACCATCTGAATTTATTGCCCAAGAAGAGGCCATCTCCTTCGCCTATGACGAATAAAAATTAAATCTGACTTCTGTGTTTTTCCTTTTGAAAGTCTGACTGCTTCAGTTCTTGCAATTCACTTTTCTTTGCAGGGAAATGAAATGAGGCAGTGCTACCCACAACCCGACCTGTGGGAGGAGACTTGTTATACACTCTACGACTTCATCTTGGTCAGACACCTCGCTCTTCATCAGCAGAATACGTTGCACCACTCGTGCACCCACATCCTGTTTTCCAGCTCTCAACGTATAAATGAGTAAACACAACCGCAACTGTGCTTAAATATATTATACAAGATCCCCACATAATATTGAGGACATTGATCCACAATGACATTTCACACTTACAGATAAGAGCAGACAGCCCTGAACATTTCTCACAATCATCCAAATAGAAGTTAAGGTCAAATATATGCACAGTACCACCATTTTAGCCTGTTGTCATGAGATGAACAGATGACTTAACTTACAGTTAAGATCTGTGACGGCTTTACAAACAAGAGAAATCAGTAAAATTTGGACCAAACAGGCAGTAAGAGCAAAGTTTGCCAATTATAATCATAGGCTCAATTACATAGGATTTTCCAGGGCACATTACTTAGTAGTATTACGGTAGAGAATGAATTTTTATAATGTCTTCCTGTCACTGAATGCTCTGGTTGAAGAATAGTTGCAAATGAAAGTACCGGTAAATGCAAGACAGGAAGTGGCAGCTCTCACAAACACTGCTAAGTAAAAAATATTAAAAGGTTTTTTTTAAATGACATTTCTTTTTATACTTATTATTTCAACTGCTCATCTTTGAATTTTTAATTTTGATTTGTAAGGGTATCCAGCACAGCATTAAACATAAATGCTACCATATACTGTACTGTTACAGCATTATCTTAATGGTGCAGGATTATTGAATTGTGAAATGTGTGCAGAATTTAAGCTTTATTTTAACATTAAAGTACCATACATCATGCTAGAGGTCGGATTCTATTGTTTAATGTAGTGACGAGGAAATAAAGGAAATAGGTCACAATTTGAATTGGAATTGTCGCCTTTATTTACCCACTGGTGATGCTTTAGTGCGACCTTTTTTGTGTGTATTAGTTCTTTAAATGACCTCAGCTCTCTCAGATCAGTATGTGCTGTACATGCAGTAGTACAGTACAAGTATTTTCCCCAGTCTGCACTTTTTCCCTGAACTTCTGACCGAGGATTTTGTAAATGTGAGTTTTTAACCACATTTCTGGGTTTTGATATGTGCCAACTAACCATCTATTGGCTGATTGATTTTTTTTTTATTTTTATTTTTTATACTGATAATACAAAAACATCTTAACCTATAACCTCCCTGTCCACATGGATAGCAAAACTGCATTAATAGCATTGGTGTATCTCAGTATTGTATTACAATGTTTAAATCAAAAAAGAAAATTAAAAATGATGTAAGCTAGTACATGAAAGTGTTCCCTACCTGGAAGTTTCTGTAAACAAACTTGCTATAAGCACGGCATATATAGAATGTTGTATTTGGGCTCAGTACAAAGAATGACAAGATGGTTTTCCCGATCAAAAGTTTATTGCTCTTGTCTTGACAGGAAATGCAAATCTCTCTTCTCTTCTCTACTGTTCCATGTTTTTCTGGTACTTTCGATGATGACAAACAGGACAAAAAATCAGTAAGCCAAACTTGCCCACAGGAAATGTAAAAAGGTTTCATTAACAATCAAAAGCAGATTTACCTGGTTTAAAGAACATGCCTATATAAGCTAATTTTAGTGTAAAAGTGGTATTTTTTTCTTATGTAACATAGATAATGATTTACAAGAAGAAATTATTATTTACTTTTAGAATAACAAAAACATTTATCTGTAAAGCATGTTTTCAATTAGACTTCCCCTCTACGCTGATGACATACAGTAAACCACGCATTCCCGAATTAAGTACCTAAATTTGTTCCTCATCAACCTAAAACCTATTGGGTCTTACCATTTCTAAAATGACATCCAAGCAAACTTTTGAAATGTAAACTGTAATCTCTTTATTCTACAGAAGAGAAAAGCTGTCAACATACGAAGGAATTACAACTCAAGCAAGTGTTTAGATATGTTATCCAAGATGCTCAATATGAAGGGAATTCACATTCATCCAAAATGACACTCCACACTTAGAGATAACAATAAGATTCATAAGTAGAATTTGGGCCAAATAGTTTCTGAGTGCAAAACCCTTGCTGTAAATACAAATCCCAGGTTTCTGTAATAGTTTTGTCAGATGAGCTTACTAGCTGATGGCAGCTACACAGAGCTGCAAACATCTTATTTGACTGACTTTAGTAAAACTCACAGGATATCGATTGTTGCTGCCATTGCTCTACATGAGCAGTCACAGTTTTAGAGTTGGAAGTACTCATTTTGTTTATTTATTTATTTATTTGTAAGGCATCATGTACAACCATTGATGTACTGCACCAGAGATTGCTTCATGGTGCAGCAACATGAAAAACCCAAACCGTCAGTTAAGGAACATGACAATGCATTGATAGCGTCTCTCATTGAATCAGATTCAAGCAGCTGCTAACGAGCTAGCAAACATCAGTGAACTACTAATAAATAATTGTGTATTATTATATTGAGTTGTAGAAGTAAATAAATGTCTGTGCGTGTGTGCCTTACATAGTACCTGAATTTAATTTCTGTTCCAACAGATGTCAGTGTTGCTCATCACGCCAATTTTTTTCACATTGTTTCTATTAACTGCAGCTTAATGAGTTTCTTTTACAGATGAATAATTCCTTTACTAATACTTCCATTCAAAGAAGCTTTTTCCTGGTATGACTACATTTAGTGGGTATAAATATTTGTCCCACAAGCAATGCAAAAATGAGATACAAGTTAAACTAGAACATTTCAAAAGCCAGCTTGATGAGGTAAATGAGTTATGCTTGCGGTCAGAATTAATGTGACTTGCTCTTCTTCTTGTACAAAGCCATTTCCAACTGTCCACCAGATGTCCTCAGAAGTTTCCTACTTTCCACATCATGTGGGCTGTGGATGTGAATGTGGAATTAGAGGGGTTTTCACTTTCATAAAATAAAGGCTCTGAAAGGATACAAGTGCCATTTAATGAGTTTGAAATTTTACAATGTTGCAATAGTTATGTTCCACAAAGTAGGTTTGAGTGTCATGAGTAACTACATAAATATTATGCAGATTACAAAGTATAGTTCTGGATAGTAAACTATATTTGTAATTCAAACTGTGCCTCTGATCCCAGCAAGGTCCTCACTACCAAAAATCGCATTCCATGGTACAGATTTACCAAAATATAAAGTGTGTCTGATATTCAAAATTAATGTAGAGTACCTGTCAGATAGCTTTTCTTCAATTGTTGTCAAAGATTTAGTGTATATCAGGTTAATGCTTTACACACAAACTGAGTTATGGGAATTCACTCACTAACTGTTTCATCCCGTCTTATTAGGAGACGAATACCAACCTAGTGTATGTGTGTTGGTTTAGCTTAGCAAAACAGCTGGAAACAAGATAAACCATTGGCCTTTTAAAGACATTAAATATGCAAGTTTCTCTTGTCATCCATCATGTCATCCATGTTGTTGCCTGATTGCTGATGGCAGTAGATGCACCCAGTCTTCCACTTCATCCTGCTCCTCCTCCTCCTTTTCCTCCTCCTCCTCTTCCTCCTGAAGACTGGGAAATATAACAGAAGTTCAGAGTGACATTTATGAAAACTAAAACACCTTGGACCAATTATAATGATCATAATCAGTAATAAACACATGCAAAAAATGGCTTAAATGTCAGAAATTAAATGGGACTGAATAACAAAAACAAACATGAAAACAAAATTAAGAAATATTTGTTTGCCACTACATGTCCACAGCTCCTTTTGCAGTGACATATTATCAAATACTTAACTGTGTAGTGTGAGTGTTTATTTTTTGGCTTTTTTTACACTAAAAGAAAAGCAAAATGGAATATTCTCAAAGCAGTGAAAGTGCAACAAGCCTCCAGGAAAGCCTCTTGTATGACTGTCATCAAAAGACATTCCCTTTTTTTCTTTACCAGGCTAGTAAATGGCCATTACTATGCCATTTTCCACCTGTCCACCTGATGTCCTCAGATTTTTCCTACTTTCCACATCTCCTGGATGTTCCACACATGTACACATCTCTTCCCACTTCCCGCACCTGCTCTGCCATTGCCTCGCCTTGTCGTCTTGCCTCCTCACCTGCATCTTGCTTCCTTGTCAGCTCTACAGATAATTAAATGTGCAGTGCATTCAATTTGGTTGCATCTAGCGGTGAGCTTGAGGTTACTACTCTCATCATCATCATCATCATCATCATTATGAAAAAATAAAAGGTCACAGTTGGATAATGACACACCTTACCAAAATCATGCTCATTCTTTTCCTCAAGCTTGACGTCAAAGGGGAAAATGACCTATGTAGAAATAGCCATAAAAATGCCTTTTTGTCACTTTTTGAGGCCTTAATTCTTACCTCAACCTAGCTAATTATGAATAATGGATATTGAGCTTCACTCTATTCTATGCAACTGCAGTTTCAAATTATTTAGTTTTTATTAAAGTGCACTGATCAACTTTTTTGGTGTTCTTGTTTGCATGTTTTGTAATATTTCAATATACATCCAAATCCAGTTTTAGTAAATGAGGAAGTGTTCCCAGTTTTAAGTGGTGCAGGCTCTCTCTACAGGAAATATTCATTCATTCCGCAAGCATACAGGCAATCAAACACATATATTGATTCCATGTCTTCAATAGGGTTTCACTTATTTTATTTAATTAATACGTCCGGTTAATGCATAACCGATAGAGGGCGCTGAAAACCACTAAGGCAGCTGTATCCCAGGAGGTAAACCGGGTCAAGTAATCAGAAGCTTGCTGGTTTGATTCCCCGGTTCCCCCGGAGTGCCCTTGATAAACTATATTGAACTGGAAAAGTTATATAGAAATGCAAGTCTATTTATGAATATTTTACTCCAGCAACCTAATTAATTTGGTCTTATTCATTGCATTTGCATTTCATACAAGTTACAACAGGGTTAACAAAAGACTCTTAAAGTTGAGCAGTGGTGGACAGTAATGGAATAAATTTACTTGAGTACTGTACTTAAGTACATATCCAAAGGATTTGTACTTTACTTGAGTATTAGATTTCTGTGGTACTTATTACTCTTACTTGAATACATTTCCAAGACAAATATTTTTACTTTTACTCGAGTTAATTTTTAGGAAGGCTAAAAAGTACTTGTTACTTTCAGGTCTGCTCTTTTTTTTTTTTTTTTCTAAAATACCATTTGACACAAGCTGTGTTTGTCAAAGAAGGAAACCTATCACAGTGCACGCTCTCCACTGGGATCTACGTAAAAGCGGAAATACGTCATCCCTCCCCATAAGGATACCACCAAAGTAGCCACGCTCTCGTCTGTGTTTTTCAACACAAAACCGCGACAATGGCTGCATCATGTAGTTTTTTGTAAAGCAGTGATTCTCAACCAGTGGTCCGGGGACAACATTGGTCTTTGAGGGGGTTCCAGTTCCCAACTTAGCTAAATGATAGAGAGTTAGTTGGACGGTGCAGGTTCTTTTGGTTACAGTTTTAATGATTGTTAATAAACATCTGCATCTGCAACATCTGCCGTCCTCCTGTGATCCCATTCATTTTATTTGTTTGTATAGGTGTTTCTGCAGGCTTTATATAACATTGTGGTTCTAAAAGCAAGCACATCAGTGCAGGTGGTTTCAAAGAATTCTCAGAAACAAGAGTTAAAAGGTCCTTAAATTCATTTAGAAAAAATTATAGTAATTCATTGATGTGAAAAATAAGAAATTTACTCTTACTCTTACTCTTACTTTTACTTAAAGTAAATTTAAAAGCATGTACTTTTGGATACTTAAGTACCTTTAAAAGCAAGTACTTTTTTACTCTTACTCGAGTAACATGTCGACTGAGCTACTTTTACTTGTAACAGAGTAAATTT
This sequence comes from Sparus aurata, assembly GCF_900880675.1. Lineage (NCBI taxonomy): Eukaryota > Metazoa > Chordata > Actinopteri > Spariformes > Sparidae > Sparus > Sparus aurata. The sequence goes on along the minus strand of NC_044208.1, from coordinate 22,165,908 downwards.
TGACCAGTAGTATTTGTACTCTTACTCAAGTACTGGGGTCGAGTACTCTGTCCATCTCTGAAGTTGAGTGCTCAAAGAATACATTGTATACAGGTAATCAGGGTAACTGGTAACAGATGATAGTATCATGATTATCTCTAAATGTAAAATGAAGTTGTTAATGAAGAGTTCAATTATTAATTTGAGGTCATATTGTTGCCATACTTGAACTTTGCTTACTAGCTTGTCTAACTGTCACCAGTTTGTCAATTAACTTGTTTCTGATAACAAACACAATCTTTGTGGGGATTGTGCAGCCTAAATTGTTATTCAAAAGTAAAAGTTTAAATTAGAATGAAACTTATTCACTTTTTGGCTAAGAGTCAGTGTTCTGTCTGTATTTTAATAATGAAGCTGTAGCTAGGTCACGGTTAACTTGGTAAACAGAGGGAGAACAGCTATCCTGGCTGTTTCTGAAGTATATTCTTCAATTTAATCTTCAACTTAATCTTGCAAGAATGTGAATGAGCAGACTTTCTAAAATGTCTAACTATTCCTTTAAGTCACAGTCAACTTAATGTTCACAGTGATATTTCATGTTGGGAACAGAGCTTAGAACTGATCATTAGTTCAGCAATTGTTAGCAGTGTGAGATAGAATTGAAATACCTGTGCTCCAGCTAGTCTGTCTCCATCAGGATCTCGTCGTCAGTTGGAGCCACATTGCTACATGGAGAACAAAGCATCTGCCTTTAGTAAGTCATTCATAAACAAATGAACAGTGAACAGTAAAAACTAATACCACACTGTGAATACTTTTTGACAAGTTTTTTTTTTTTTACCTCATTGTGTCTGAATACTCCCACTCCATGGCCTCTTCTTCATTTTGAGCATGTAAGGGTCTCACAGAACTGCATCAGAGACAAGCAAGGTATAACATAAACTGGTAAGAAAACAGATATTGATTTAAAATGTTACTAAAGTAAAAATGTCTATGCATTGTGTATGCAAAGTGTAATGCACCTGACAATAAGACAAGATTAACCTTTGAGGGTCTTGGCCAGAAGGAGTCCACCCATTGGCACCCTGACCATGTAAGGAGCAAAAACACATGATGAAAGATACATAAATATGTTATGTTACATTATTTAAGAGCATATTTGGTTTGTGACTTTCTGGTATCAAACTCACCCTGAACTGAATGGTACGGATGATCTGAGCAGTAAAATCCCAAGACTCAATAGAAACCTGCAGCATGAATTCAAGAACATGTAGTCCAAAAAAGCAACTTTTGTCAGTGGTGGAATACGTATTCAGATCATGTACTTACTTTACAGCAAATGTAAAAATGCCTCAAAATTATTAGGGTAACATGATAGGTGTAAACCTTGAAAATGTGTCGTCATTGACGACAACAACCAGAAATTCATTTTCCACACACATAAAATTGCAAAATCATCAAAAACTTTTTAAGAAAAAAAAAATGTATGATGTACTTCCCATATGATGATACCAAACCGTACATTTTTTAACAACAGATTGCTTAAATGGACATCGGCTAAGTCAACAATGCTAACAATGCTAACAATGCTAATGTTTCAAACAACGAACAGCTTCTCTAATCAATTAACAAAGTGAATCCACCTCCAAATACAAAATGTAACTTCCCAAACTGTTGTACTTGTACATACTACACCAAACACTTGTACGATAATCTTACTGTCAGCCTAAAATCGTTGCAAAACCTTACATGGTCCCTTATTTCGGCGAGCTCCATTCTTCTGCAAGCTCGAAGCAATGGCGACCAAACTGGGAATATACGTCACATCTGGCGAATCATGTGACATGACTAGATGCACAAAAAACGTCCCTGGACCCATACCCTCAGTCCAACAGGAAGTTGGCTGTTTTGATTTTCGCCGCAATTTTGAACCATTTCCATACCTCGTACTTTAACGAACTGCTCCTACAGATTTAACACCACACACTTCCCATTCAGTCAGTACCATCCTCAGACCTTGAAGATGAAAAGTTATCAAAATCTTACGCATACGCTATACCTGTGGGCGTGTTGGTGCGGCCCATTTCAATGCTTCGCGACAAAGCAGGAAGTCCTCATAACTTCAACATACAATTTCCCATCCCGACTTTTTTTATTACACCAGGCAGAATCTCATATGATTTATCCTCTTACATACTATACATTACTTATCAAAGTAGGATTCATTTCTAAAAAAAGAAAAATGCCCTGCGTGTGTATGTTGTTCTTTTGTTTGTTTTTTGTTTGTTTTTTACTCTTCTTTGTTTTTCTTATTCTCATATTTCTGTATATAATAAAATTTGAATAAAAATAATTGTAATTTTTTTTTTTATTTGAAAATAACACTCACTGAAAATTATATAAAAGATACCAAAACTACCATCTTTAGCTCTCACATCTCCAAATAAGTAATGATGTAGTAAACGTTTCCGAGTAGACTTTCCCTATATGCTGATGACATATGATTCAACAAGATCCTTGAATAAGTACATAACATTCTTCTTCATCACCTATAAACCTTAGAAAAATAAAACTTACTTCTTCTCTAGAGCACAGAACATGGGTCCTTTCCTTTCATCGTATTGTTAAAAGTTAGTCCTCTGCCTGAGCTAACAAAAACAGATAATTTATATCCATCCTCATTTGATGGAGTTGAGATGCCTATGAGAGTATCTTGTGAATAATACCATCTTAGTTTTTTCACAGCTCAAGAAGAGCCATTCTCCTTGCCTGTTAAGACAGAATGAAAATGAGGTCTGACTTCTGTGTTTTCCCCTTTTGCAAATTTGACTGCTTCCGTTCTCAGAATTCACTTTGCATTGCGAGGAAATGATATGAGGCAGTGCTACCCACAACCTTGTTATAAACGTCAAACCTTCATCACTACCAGAGAACTCGTTCTTAATCAGCAGAACACATTGAGGCACGTCAGTCACATCCTGTTGTTCAGCTGTCAACATTTAAATGAGTCTCTACAACTGAAAGTGCTGGAATATGTTATACAAATCCCCACATAATATTGAGGACATTGATCCACAATGACATTTCAAACCAACAAATAAGAGCAGACAGCCCTGAACATTATTCATAATCATCCAAGTACAAGTTAAGGTCAAATATATACACAACACCCCCAGATTTTATCCCCCACATGAACAGATGACTTAACATACAGTTAAGATCTGTAGCACTCAGCATCTCAGTAGCACTTTGCCCAAATAGTCAGTTAGAGCAAAGTTTGCCAGTTATAATCATAGGCTCAATTACATAGGATTTTTCAGGGCACATTACTTAGTAGTATTACGGAAGAGAAAGTATTTTTATAATGTCTGCCTGTCACTGAAGCCTCTAGTGGAAGAATAGTTGTAAATGAAAGTAAATGCAAGACAGGAAGTTACAGCTCTCACAAATACTGTTAAGTAAAAATATTAAAAGCTTTTCTTTAATTACAATTTATTTTATACTATTATTATTTCAATTGCTAATCTTTGAATTCTTTTATTTGATTTGTGAGGGTACCTAGCACAGCATTAAACATAAATGCCACCATGTTTTGTACTGTTACAGTGTTAGCTTAATGGTGCAGGATTAATAAAATGTGAAATGTGTGCAGAATGTAAGCTTTATTTAAACATTAAATTGCCACACATCATGCTAGAAGTCTGATTTTTTTTGTCATATGTAGTGAGGAGGAAATAAAGAAAAGGAAATAGATCATAATTTGAATTGGAATTACCGCCTTTATTCACACTCTAGTGCTGCTTAAGTGCAACCTTTTTGTTCAGCATATAAATGTGTATTAGTTCTTTTAATAACCTCAACTCACTCATATCAGTATGTGTAGTAGTATTACGGAAGAGAAAGTATTTTTATAATGTCTGCCTGTCACTGAAGCCTCTAGTGGAAGAATAGTTGTAAATGAAAGTAAATGCAAGACAGGAAGTTACAGCTCTCACAAATACTGTTAAGTAAAAATATTAAAAGCTTTTCTTTAATTACAATTTATTTTATACTATTATTATTTCAATTGCTAATCTTTGAATTCTTTTATTTGATTTGTGAGGGTACCTAGCACAGCATTAAACATAAATGCCACCATGTTTTGTACTGTTACAGTGTTAGCTTAATGGTGCAGGATTAATAAAATGTGAAATGTGTGCAGAATGTAAGCTTTATTTAAACATTAAATTGCCACACATCATGCTAGAAGTCTGATTTTTTTTTGTCATATGTAGTGAGGAGGAAATAAAGAAAAGGAAATAGATCATAATTTGAATTGGAATTACCGCCTTTATTCACACTCTAGTGCTGCTTAAGTGCAACCTTTTTGTTCAGCATATAAATGTGTATTAGTTCTTTTAATAACCTCAACTCACTCATATCAGTATGTGCTGTACATACATTAGTACCTGAACTTCAACTTGTGTTCCAGCAGATGTCAGTAATGCTTGTCAAGACAATAATTTCACGTTGTTGAGTCTATTTTACAAATTAATTAACAATCAATAATTCAGGTGAGGTTGAGGTTGAGGTTTTTGTAAGTTTGTAGTTATTAATTTTTACCACATTTTCATATTTGCCAACCAAGCATCTGTTGATTAAGTGATTTTTTTTTTTTCATACTGACAATGCAAAAACATTTTAATCCATAACTCCTCTGTCCACATGGATACCAAAATTGCAAAAAAAGAAAACATTAAAATGTACAGCTAGTACATGAGTGTTCCCTACCGCGAAGTTTCTGTAAAAAAACTTGCTTTATGCACAGCATATATAGAATGTTGTATTTGTGCTCAGTATAAAGAATGACAAGATCATTTTCATGATCAAAAGTTTATTGCTCTTGTCTTGACAGGAAATGCAAATCTCTGTTCTCTCCACATCTCCTCAGACAGATGGTTAGATGAGGATCCTCTGGCCCCTTTCAATAACAGATAACATCACGGTCAATAGAAACCAACAGCCAAAAGAAGTACTGAGCACAGCCAAGGATGACAAAAAGACAGATTTATCTTTTATAAATTGTGTTATAAACCCAAAATAACTGAAACCACAAATTGATGCCACTGTAGACTTAAAGCATTTAAGTGTCCAGCCTCCTTTATCCTAAAGCCTCAGCTCTCCTTCTCATTGACTTTTTATGTACAATGAAATCACTCATAGAGTTCGGTTAATAATTTGGGGCATTCTCTTCCGAGTGCAACTCACTGTGGCAAACCACAATAAAACAGAAAAAGTCAATACAGCGCACACCAGGATACATCTGAACTATTGTATTAACAGTTACATTTAAACAAGGAGTGAATTATGCATTTTGTATGTTGCTTCATCTGATTCGCTCTTTGCTGCACTGTCTTTTCGTGTCTACAGGTGACATATGTAGGTAAAGTTTAGCCACTTAACCCCTCCTGGCACACGCCCTTGTCATCCCCTCCCTTATCAATGAGGCATAGTTATGATTTGCAGATTTTTTGTAATGTATAAGTAATGTATCATTGTAGCCTTTTTTCTCCTAGTATCTTTTCAACTTTTTCTACTACTATTCTGATTTAAACATTTTTTGGATCTCATTATCTTATGCAACATGCTAATGTAAGTTGATAGTTTTGTACGGTGGAACTGTCATTATGCCGACAATTAATTGCCGATCAGCACTTAATTTGAAGAAACACTGGTTAGCAATCAAGGGAGTGATGTGATAAAGCTTAATACGAAAGGTGTAGTTTGCTAATTGTTGTTTATAATGTAATTTTGACAAAAAATCAGGTCCATTGTGTCCTGGTGTGTGCTGGACTATTATTTTATCTTAATAATCTGAGGCATTATGTTCCTAATATAGTTTCCATAATAGAACTTTCTTTGTAGCTTGCTGTTCGTTAATTAATTAGTTAACACGTTTCTGAAAAGAAAACACAAGCTTTGTGTGGATTGTGTAGCCTAAATTGTTGCTTTACAAGACATTTTGGGAAAAAAGCTTCACTTTTGTGCCAAAACTCACTATCTTGTCTGTCCTCTACGCCTCAGGTCTCGCTGCCCAGCCATGTCTCTGTAGTGACAGCTAGTGTTTGTGTAGGTGTGAGTGTGTGTGTCTGTGTGTCAGTGTGTGTGCGTATGTGTGAGTGTATGTATGAGTGTGTATATATTTGTGTATGTCTCTGTGCATGACTGTGGGGGTTGGGTTCTTTTCATTTTCTTCTCCTGATTTTATTTGATGTTTCTCTTTTTCTGCTGTCTGTACATTTCTGTAAGGCACTTTGTGATACTTTTCTGTATGAAAAGTGCCATATAAATAAAGGTTGATTTGATTTGATTTGATTTGATTTGTATGTTAAACATGAAGCTGTAGCCAGGAGTTAACTACTTTATTTAAGCATAAAAACGGAAAGCATGGGGGGAAACAGCAAGCTTGGCTGCGTCTGAAGTAAATAAACTTACCAGCATGTGAAACCTTAACATTACACTGTGTTATATGACTTGTTAGATGAGTTTAGCAGCTGGTTGCCATCATATTTAACAGGCAGTTAAAAGTAAAAAATATTTTTTTCTATAAGGTCACAGTCGACTAAGTGGTCATTCTATGTGGGGAAATAGAGAGTTTAGACATGATAATGTTCATGACTAATTGTTCATCAACTGAAATATCTATGCAGTGTGAGGGTTTTTTCTTACCCTGTCTAGTCTGTGTCCATCAGGATCTCATCCTCGGTGGTGGAGTTCGACGGTGGCACATTGCTGCATGGACAATGTCTGCTATTAATAAGTCATTTATACACAAATAAGTAGTGGTGTTCAGATGTTTTACTAATTAACAATAGCACACGGTGAAAGCCCTGCAATCCAAACCTTATCAAGTAAAAGTACAGAAATATTTTGAGCTAAATTTACTTCAAAGCAGAATTAGCTGGACTTGTTGGTTATGGTTTGTAAACACAACATTCATAGATGGCCCCCTCTAAAGCAGCTCAATCGCTCCTCTTGGATGGATTTTTACAATAATTTATTTATTTATAATCATTGATCTTCTATGATTTGTTTCACTGTTAATCTGTTGACTGTTAAAATTGCTCTGCCACAGTGTGACTAGATGCACACTATGCACACAATTACACACACACACACACACACACACACACACTGTAATTACAAAAATGGGATTCTTAATTCTGGTGAAATTACACACTCAAAGTGTTACATCAAAATGATGGTTGGGCAGCTCTTTAAAACCTAATGGCAACTCTGAGGGAACACAGCCCTGTTTTGCGCCCTCTGGTGCACGGAGCAGTAAATCACTCTGTTATGATGGTAGAGGGCTTTGGTGTCAATCACTGTCTTTCATTGCTAGTGGGCCCAACCCTATTTTGGAGTTAAATAGATTAGAATCTAGTCATTTTTACCTCAGCTGTGAAGACTCCCACACCATGTCACTATCGTCCCAACTGGGAGATTGGAATGGTCTACAGAGTCAAGCAAAGTAAAACATTACCAAGTAATAAAACATAACAGTTACTGACTGAAAATGTTATTAAAGTGAAATGTTCAAATAATGTGTGTGCACCAGGTATATTAACCTGAAAGGGTCTTTGCAGTCACCAGAGGCAGACTCATCATGGGTAACCTGGCCATGTAAGGAGCAATAACATAATGAAAGACTTTTCACAGTTATCTTGCATTTCTTAAAAACATATATTTGTGCTTAATGGACTGGGAGCCAGGTCCAGCCCTCAGGATGTTTTCAGCTACTTTTTTTTCACTATTATTTCCTGCCCATAACGTAGGCCATAACAAGTTAATAATAATCAGCAAACCCCACACAGGGCCATTTGTTCTCCCCAAACTACTTTTTGGGAAACAATACTGGCAAAAATGATGCAAATGTAGTTTTAAGGTACTAGAATTGCAGTTGTCAAATAAGTATGAAATTTGGCAAGAAGTATTTAGAAATAAAGGGGAAAGTAGCAATACAAGTCTGGGCTTGCTGCCATTCTGCCAACTCTCACGACATTCCCTAAAAAATGAAAACAGTCACTGCCCACTTGACAAATTCTCGTAAAAAAGGATTATTTTCCAGCACTTTAAGGTGATTATGAAGTTAATTATCCCAAGTTAATAAGCTTCAACTTGAGCCCAAGATGACCTTTTAATCTTGAAAAATACACTTGCTGTGGCTATCACTATACCTAAAATCGGAGAAAACTGAAATTTCATTGTTGGTATGTTTTAGGTGTATTATGTGTAAGAATAGTCAACAGCGATTTAACAATGATTAGATTAATTCATAAACTGATACTCAACAATATTTAGCGTGATTTTAGCTAATTTCTTGGAGCCATAGACTTGGGGTCAGAAGTCCTCGTCTTAAAGATTGTTCATGATCTATAGTGATTCTCATTTGCTATGTTAAACTCAGATAATGAAAAATGATGTACACGATCGTCTTACAAAGTGACATGCACTTATAATTGCTATTGATATATTGAAATAAAAATGTTTTAGCTTGCTAGCAAAATTAACTAGCTGTTATGCTTACTACTTTGCTAGCTGGATTACATTTAGCATACAATGTGTGTGCATGTGTATGCATGCACACTCATTGTGTAAGGTGTGTTGGGATTTGCTGTGCTTTATGATATTTCAGATTGACTACACTGGATGAGGTATACTTTGCCAGTTAAGGAATTATTTTAAAGGTAAGCTTAGTCTTTATTCACTTCTGATTTCAGGGTTAGGGTTAGGGTTAGCATTGCGACACAGTTTGTGTTAAAAGCTTGTTTTTCACATCATGGATTGCAATGAATCCACTCAATGGATCACCCCTAGAAAAGCACAATTACTGTCCTGTTGCAGCCATGCAAAATGCAGTTTTCCAGGGGTTACTGGGGCGGTGGTCGATCTTTATCATCTTGTTGTCTCTTTGGCATCTTGATTGGTTTTAATACTGCAGCAATGCAAGCATTTGAAAATCAGTATATTCATCTATATTTTATTATTGTATAAATAAATGACCCGAGTTTGTGATGCTCATCATCAACATGTGATGGTGCAAGGTATAGGCTAACACGAAGTTATAGTGAAAAAAGGGTAGCAGAAAACACCCTGGCTGAGTGCTGCTCCAAGCTCCCGGCCCATAAAACTTGCTGGTAAAACACTTACCTCAAGTGAAAGGATAAGTTCATTGCCAACGCTGATCCCATCAGTTTCTACAGATATCTGCAATTTTATTTAAAAAAAATTGCATTGTCATATATTTACCATAGTACTAAACCAAACCTTTCCAGTGTAACAAGGAAGTGATGATCGTACATTTTTCTAAGCTAGCTCTTTCTAGCTAGCTAACCAAGCTAATGTCGACAGCCCTTTAGTCCAATTAGTAAACATGAATTTTCCCTGCTGCTGAAGAAGTTGAATCAGAAACTTCACTTTTTTTACCTTATCGTCACCTCTTGCAATTGTTTAATATTGTTGAGCAAAGTTTTCTTACTTTCAAATGAAACTTCATGTTGTTTGCTGGAGGATTTGTGGGTGTTGGTCAAGTTTTTCTGTTACGTATCACATACGTCATTCATTATGTAGTGCTCCTTTCAAAATACTTAATATCTAGAACATATCACATATATAAATGTTTTTTTTTAACATAGTCTAAAGCCAAGTCAGTAATGGGTATGTTTATTATCATTCATTTTGGGTAATTATAAAGGGCCCTAACATAATTCGTTACCATCAACCGAGCACACTGCTCGAAGGATACTTATAACCATTTCATATTGGCAAAAAAACCCACTTATTCCCACAGACATCTTGTGTTTTTGTGCAAATGGGAAGGTATATTATTGGGATTTACTCCAGGTCAGTTAACCCTGCAATAGTCACAGGTATTTAGCGCCTCTGGTTCGGCTTGACTGTGATGTGAGCACAACATCCGGATGGACACAATATACTTTTTCAGCAGAATGCTATGACTTGTGTTGAAATTAGTGCCATTGGCTTCTTAATATCTTTAGATCTGTCTCAGTGTCAAGTCAGCGCTGAGTTTTAAATAGAGACTGAAGTTAAAGTACAAAGTAACCATTCTTAGAAACTTCAATGTGGTCTGAGTCTAGTCAGCCTCCTGATCAGTACTGCACATGTGCAGCTCATCAGAGAGCATAAAGAAGTGAGATGTCTCAATCCTCAACAACTTTGTTAAAACATTTTTAAAATGTGTTTAATTCATTATCAGCTCCTGAAAAAACATGTTAAACTTTTTTGTGCTTAATTCAGAATATTATAAAGACTTTTAAAAACAAGTTTTCTGGATGTAGTCTGCTGAAGTATACGATCTATTGCTTTCAACTTTTCGGTGTTTTTCTGATAATTTCATGATGACAAACAGGACACACAATGGGAAAAAAATCAAAAAGCCAAACTTGCCCACAGGTAGTGTAAAAGGAGTTCATTCACAATTGTGTGCAGATTTACCTGTGTTTAATAAACATGCCTGTACAAGCTAATTTTTGCATAGAAGTGGTATTATAGTTTTTATAGTTTTTTCTTAAGTAGCACAGATAATGATTTAAAAAAGAAATCATTATTTACTTTTAAAATAATGAAAACTTTTATCTGTAAAGCACGTTTTCAATTTGACTTTCCCTCTATGCTGATGACATACAATACAACACTGATTACTGAATGAAGTACATAAAATTGTTCCTTATCAACACAAAAACCTAAAGAAAAACTTTACCTATTTTCTTGAGCACAGAATGTGGGTTCCGGACTTTTCCTCTCTTCATGTTGGTAAACATTTGTTCTCCATCTCAGCTGAGAAAAAAAGATAAATAACATCCATTGTTGTTGGTGTAGCAGAGATGCCTAATAGAAGTCTGCTAGAGTTAACTTCTGACTTATATTTTGGCAAGGACGTGGCAATTTCTTGACCTGTGAACTCTCCAGGTGACATGAGACAATGATTTTTGTGCTTTCACTTTTCTTTGTCACAGAAGAGAGGGTTTGGAAAGTACGTGAGGCATGTCAAACCGAAAAAACCTAATTGTGGAGAGGACGTGCTTCAGACTTCAGGTTGACGTGCTCTATTCACAGTCACCTAATGACAATGTTGTTTCTGCCTCGGCTACTTACAATAGACTGTTGTTTTTGCCACAGTCACAAGCGGTCTCCCTTCCAGAAGACATGAACAAACATTCTGCCTTTTCAAGTTGATGAAGAAACAGACCACTGTTGTCATCTTCCTGCTATATATGACTATATGACTCATTATTGTATGTCTATGTTGAAACAATTTATCTTGGAGCCCTGCTGGGTTGTCATGTTGGAGAGTCTCCTGCAACTGAGGGACTCAAATTCACAGGGCTGCAGTGCATGAAAAATGCAAAGGGATCAGTATGTCTGATTTCTTTGTTTCAAATGTAGATTTGATTATAGCTTTCACACAAGGACACAGTCAACTGAAACCCATTCAGGATGTTTGAATGACATTAAAAACATTTTTTTAATTCATCACAATACTAACTTCTCATTTTTGTTAGAAAGTAAACTAATGTCACTAATAAAATGTTAATGGAGCTTAAGTTTAGGATGTATAAGAAAAGTCTCTCCATTTACAAGCCCATAAACTGTCTCTTCCAGCATGTTGTGGGCTCTCTGTGGCCCTTTATTAAAGAATAATGATCATGGTGAGTTTTATTGAAACCTTGCTGCAAGACTTATCCAAAAATCATTCTTCGTATTCATCTAAACTAGTGCATTAAACTCTGCTGTTTCAGCTGCACAATCGCAACCTGTGGTTTTACTCACCCACATCCTGGGAGGTTAAGTCAGAGTCAAAAGTTCACTTAGATGTCATTTGTAAAACACCACAGAGTTCAGCAATGTCTCCTGTTACACTCTATCAGGGCTTCACCTAATGATTTTTTTTATCAATTAATCTAACGATTATTTTTTCGATTAGTCGACTAATCTAACTATTAATTTATTGATTATTCTAAGAATTATTTGTTTCCTACTCAATTCATACAACAATGAATTTACCCAAAATAAATGCCAAACACTTCTCTCATTAATATTTCAATGCTTTATTCAATCATTTTCAATAACAAAAATTATAACAAACATAGTGCAGTCTTAATGTCACTGGCCAGTGCTGCTCCAAGAGGCGGCTCATCATGTAATAAGAGCTATTCCATCTGACAGATACATCTTGGATCAGCTTATGCTCAGGTGTGCCCCATTGCTTTTGTTTTTCTTCGAGCTTGCTGCTGGCCAGCTCACCCTTCCTGAAATGCTCAACTAGGCTCCTTGCAGCCCCTAGTGCCTTGTTTATGTTGGGATCCTTTTTCAGAGAATGGTTGACCACAAGCTGAAGTGTATGGCCAGCACATCGGTGTGAAGCCACTCCATGCTTCTCTTTCAGGATCCTGAGAGCTGCCACCACATTTGTAGCATTGTCATGGACAACAGCTAGTATATCACTGAGAGAGAAACCAAACTTCTTTGCTGCCTTTTCCACCCAGCCAGCGATATTTTCTGTTGTGTGGCGCTCCTCAAGTGGCATCGTAGTCATGTTGTATGAAGTCAGCCCCCAGTCCTCATCAATTAAATGGCAGGTGATTCCTAAGTATGCCTCTGTAGCCGTGCTTGTCCAAGCATCCGTTGTTAATGTGATTTTTAATTTTGCATTTCTTAGTTTGGCTTTCACCTCCTCAAAGGTGGTCTCATATTTTTTCTAGATCAGATCTGTAAAGTAGCGCCTGGAGGGAAGTGTGTATCCTGGATCAAATGTGTTGATCATGTCACGGAAACCTTGACCCTCCACAATAGCAAGGGGTCTCATGTCTTTGATGATCATATGCAAGATGCTGTCAGACAGCTCAGCAGCCATCTGGGGTGTGCATGAGCTTGGATTTTTCTTATGAAAAAAATCCTCCACACTGCTTTGTTTCTTCCTGAAAGACACACAAAGCACGTAAGTATAATGATAATTAAAAAAATCCAGTTTCCACATTGATGCTGTGTTTGTTATTGAATACGTCACTTAAACTGTACAAAGGTTATGACAAGGACTTATTTTATTTCTGAATTTATATCCAGTTAAGTTAATCAATGGCAAATGTGTATTTGCATCAGTGGGGCAAGACAAATAAATAAATAAATATATATAAGTTAAGATAAATAAATAATACAAATAAATTAAACTATTTACAACAGTATGTGATGCTGTTTTCTCACTCACACATACTGTTCAAATAAGCCGAAATATAGATGGCCGAAACACAGCGTAAGATGATGGAATGTTTAACGTTACGTTACTTTAACGTTACGTTGACTATAACAGAAGTAACTTTAAATGGGACTTACGGTGCTGTTTGGTTGCCGCCTTGAGAGAGGTTATCACTCCGGGATCCTTAACTCTTCAGATGCTCCTGCATCGCTGTTGTGCTGCCGTGATACGCCATCTTGGCCTTGCACAGCGTGCAAAACACTACATTGCTAGACTTCTGTCTTAAGTGTTCCCAAACTTTAGATGAACGCGCACAGGCTTTTTTTGTGTCCGCTTGTCCTGTATTCAACATGTTTTTGGGGGTCGCCATCTTGAAAGATGATGACGCATCAACGCAAGTTATGCACGTCGACATAATTATGTAGTCGTGGACGTCAGCCGTCTTACTGTTCAGCTTTTCAGCCTTTTCAGCTTTTTCAAATATTCATCTTTCTTAATTTTCAGGTTTTTCAAATATTCAGCTTTTCAGCCTTTTCTGCTTTTGCCTTTTGCAGCAAACAGACTAACAATTATTTCTGCAGTAGCACACAATAACATCAATGGAGTATTGTAGTGTAAAGTGTAAGTGATGAATCCTGTCCTTGTGGATATTTGGATACATTTCATGGATGGTATTAAGTGTACTCACTTCAGACATACAGTGAACATAAACAGATTAATAATGATGTGATTAAATACGCTGTGAGGGGACCTTCCACATGTTTTAAGATAGATTAGTAGTTTGGTTCTCAGGATGCAGATGTTGGTCTGCCAATTGTTTGTTCCACCACTTTGGTCCACACTGAGATATCTCAACAAAGTGCTTGGATTGTCAGTAAACTCTGTACAGGCATTCATGCTCTCCAGTGGATTCATCTAAAACCAACCAGTGAAATATCTCAACATTTCTCAGTTAAAACATTGTACAGACATTGATGGTTCCCAGAGGATGCATTCTAATGACTGTAGTGATCCTCTTACCTCATCTCTAGCCATACGGGTTGGTATTTGTGATATCTGGTGTCTGTGATAACTTCATACAAAGCTAGAAGAAGCTGTACACAGAATAAGGTGTTTGATATACGTGTGTGATATAGGCTACCTCTGACTTATGCAAACAAATCTCTTAAAAATCTGATAAACACTTGAGATATTTTCATCACAGACTTGTGTCATGTGTGTAAGAACGTGGGCTCTGGGTTAGTGAGTTCTAATATACGATTTGACAGTCGGACCATGAAACTCTTTATTTTTTGTCATCTTCACTGTCTCCATCTGTACCATGCAGAGCAGAAGTCTGTTGAACCCTGGCACAATTTAAACATGAACACTGTCTCTGGGTGTCTATGTTCATTGCATGAATTAGAATTTTGGCTTTGATTTCAAATTTTTAGAACTTTGAGAACCCCCGTTGCCATGACGTTCGGAATGTTGGCACCATCGTGAACCTTTTAGTTGCCTGTGCTTCTGTAGAAACCTCATTTGCGCCCGACAAACTGAGCTATCAAGATCTTTTTGTCATTTCTGAGAAGAAGCCTTTAATTACTCGACATTCAGCGGATACCCTCTGGATACTCGATATTCAACGGATACCTTCTGGATTACTTGATAGTTAACGGATACCTTTTTGGATTTATCGCAATCTATCAAAGTCTCTCTGCTTGATAACCGAAACTCCGTTTTGGTTTTAAGTTGAGATTTTAAACTTTGAATTCGGCGACTATTCTTACTCCAACTTTGAAATAGTCACTGTGTTGCCATGGACAGACGTCCCAGTGAAAATAACCTGGTAAGATTTTCTTATTTGACCTGAAGAGACTTTTTTCAGCAGTGTGCCTCTCTAGTCCAGCATAATATTTAAGTAGAGTAATAATATGTTCTAAAAAATTTCTTAAATGTTTTCAGAGAATATGTTTGATTTTAATTAGTTGAGAGTGTCAACATGTTTTTCTGTGTGCGAACTGCTTCTGTCTTTCAGCCATTGCAAATGCAGTTTGTTGCTGCCGCTAACGGCCCGAACATGCCGGCTGCAGTACAGCTGAGGACCCATGAGCAGCCCCCTCACTCAGAACTGTACTCAGCCATCAATGAGATTAAGTTTCTGAAAGATCAGAACAAATCTCTGATGACTGAGAATAGTGAACTCAAGAAAGAGCTGACCAACAAGGACAAAGCTGTAGAAAGGGCCAAAACCGCCACCAATATGCTCAGTTACGCATCAAAGGAGTGGAGAATGAGATGTGAGGTCGTGGAGAAGGGCCTCACTGCCAACACATTCCAGCTGCAGGTAAGCTGCCGTAGATCATCAATTTATTCACAATAATCTCCTGTTGGATTCTAACAGCTGTTTTTGGAAAATAAAATGAAAATACTGTTTTTCTCTTTTCAGGAGCTCAACACCAAACTACAAGAGCAGAAGCAGGTGTTGACTGGCAGGCAGGTGGAGGTGTGCCGTCTCCAAGAGGAACTTCGGGAAAAAACCTTCCTCCTCGAAATGGAAATACAAAAACATCAGGCTACAACCAAAGCCCACACAGAGACCCTGCAGCAGCTGTCTCGCAAAGAAACCCAGCTCAACAGGATTGAAGGACAATTGAAGAGCCGGTGTGACGCTCTGGAAGAGAGCCATGTCTCCAACTCCACCCAGCTGCAGGTAAGCTGCCTCATATCATCAGTTTACTTCACAATAATCTCCTGTTGGATTCTAACAGCTTGTGTTGGACTGCTTCAGAATCAGGTCTTTTATGTTAAGTAAAAAAATTACTTATTAGTTACTTACTAGTTTTTCTTTTTTCAGGAGCTCAATGCCAAACTACAAGAGCAGGAGCAGGTGTTGACCAGCAGGCAGGTGGAGGTGAGACACCTCAAAGAGAAACTGAACCACAATGAACACGTCCTCATGACAGCCGTCATGAAAAGGAGGTGCAACACGAAAGACCATGTGGATACCCAGGACCAGCCGGCTCAGACAGAGCAAGAGCTCAAGAGCAGCTGGTGTGATGCTCTGGAAGAGAGCCGTGTCGCCAACTCCACTCAGCTGCAGGTAAGCTGCCTCAGATCATCACTTTACTTCACAAAAATCTCCTGTTGGATTCTAACAGCTTGTGTTGGACTGCTTCAGAATCAGGTCTTTTATGTAAAGTAAAAAAATAGAATACTGTTTTTCTCTTTTCAGGAGCTCAACATCAAACTACAAGAGCAGGAGCAGGTGTTGACCAGCAGGCAGGTGGAGGTTAGCCGTCTCCAAGAGGAGCTTCAGGAAAAAACTGGCCTCCTCGACAAGGAAATCGAAAAACATCGGACAAGAACCAAAGCCCACGTAGAGACCCTGCACCAGCTTTCTCTCAAAGAAACCGAGCTCAACAGGATTGAAGGACAGTGGAAGAGCCGGTGTGACGCTCTGGAAGAGAGCCATGTCTCCAAATCCACTCAGCTGCAGGTAAGCTGCCTCATATCATCAATTTACTTCACAATAATCTCCTGTAGGATTCTAACAGCTTGTGTTGAACTGCTTCAGAATCAGCTTTTTTAATGCAAAGTAAAATAAAAATACAGTTTTTCTCTTTTCAGGAGCTCAACATCAAACTACAAGAGCAGGAGCAGGTGTTGACCAGCAGGCAGGTGGAGGTTAGCCGTCTCCAAGAGGAGCTTCAGGAACAAACTGGCCTCCTCGACAGGGAAATTGAAAAACGTCGGACAAGAACCAAAGCCCACGTAGAGACCCTGTACCAGCTTTCTCTCAATGAAACCGAGCTCAACAGGATTGAAGGACAGTGGAAGAGCCGCTGTGACGCTCTGGAAGAGAGCCATGTCTCCAACTCCACCCAGCTGCAGGTAAGCTGCGTCAGATCATCAATTTATTTCACAATTATCTCCTGTTGGATTCTAACAGCTTGTGTTGGACTGCTTCAGAATCAGCTTTTTTATGTGCAGTAAAATAAAAATACTGTTTTTCTGTTTTCAGGAGCTCAACATCAAACTACAAGAGCAGGAGCAGGTGTTGACCAGCAGGCAGGTGGAGGTGAGCCGTCTCCAAGAGGAGCTTCAGGAACAAACTTGCCTCCTCAACAGGGAAATCGAAAAACATCGGACAAGAACCAAAGCCCACGTAGAAACCCTGCACCAGCTTTCTCTCAAAGAAACCGAGCTCAACAGGATTGAAGGACAGTGGAAGAGCCGGTTTGACGCTCTGGAAGAGAACCATGTCTCCAACTCCACTCAGCTACAGGTAAGCTGCCTCATATCGTCAATTTACTTCACAATAATCTCCTGTAGGATTCTAACAGCTTGTGTGAGACTGCTTTAGAATCAGCTTTTTTTATGTAAAGTAAATTAAAAAAACTTGTTTACTCTTTTCAGGAGCTCAACATCAAACTACAAGAGCAGGAGCAGGTGTTGACCAGCAGGCAGGTGGAGGTGAGCCATCTCCAAGAGGAGCTTCAGGAAAAAACTGGCCTCCTTGACAGGGAAATTGAAAAACATTGGATAAGAACCAAAGCCCACGTAGAGACCCTGCACCAGCTTTCTCTCAAAGAAACCGAGCTCAACAGGATTGAAGGACAGTGGAAGAGCCGGTGTGATGCTCTGGAAGAGAGCCATGTCTCCAAATCCACCCAGCTGCAGGTAAGCTGCCTCATATCATCAATTTATTTCACTATAATCTCCTGTAGGATTCTAACAGCTTGTGGTGGACTGCTTCAAAATCAGCTTTTTGTGTAAAGTAAAACAATATTTACTTTTCTTTTCTCTTTCCACAGGAAGTCACTAAACTTGCGGCCAAGGAGGAGGAGAAAAAGAAAGAGGAGGAGAAGATTGAGAGGAAAAGGGAGGAAGAAAGCACAAAGATGGACAATGACATGGAGGAGATTAAGGAGGAGGGTAAAAGTGGAGAGAGAGAAAGGAAACATACAAAGAGTCGTTGCAAAAGGAGAGCTAGAAGAAGGAATCACTGAAATGTTCAGTAGCGAGGAGGAATGGTTGGACTCCCCCCAAAATCATCCTATCCCGGCTTAGTCTTCCTTACCCTATACCCACAACCCTCCGAACCTAAACCCTCCACCCCACCCGCTACCGTCTTCCACTCCCCCTTTTTTATTCATTTGTTTATTCATTCATTTATTTTTATTAGTATTATAGCTAGTATTATTATTGGGTTTATTATTATTAGTTTTAGTATTAGTATTTCTATATTTATTATGTTTTATTAATGTTTTTATTATTATTATTATTCGTTTTAGTATTAGTATCATAAGTATCATTAGTATTATTTATAATTCTTATTCTTATTCTTATTATTCTTCTTATTATTAGTCTTATTATTAGTCTTATTATTATCATTAGTCTTATTGTTAGTCTTATTAGTATTATTATTATTAGTCTTATCATTATTATTCGTATTTTTATTATTATTATTATTTATTATTAGTTTTATTATTAGTTTTAGTATTAGTATCATAAGTATCATTAGTCTTATTATCATTTTTGTTAGTCTTATTATTAGTCTTATTATTATTAGTCTTATTATTATTATTTTAAATATTATTATTATTATTATTATTATTGTTGTTGTTGTTGTTATTATTATTAGTCTTATTATTATTAGCTGTATCATTAATTTAAAATGTATACATTTATTTAACAATAAAAAATATATAATGTTAAAAATAAATACTGAATTCTCTGTCTGTTCATTCACACTCACACACAGTGTAACAGCCAGTCTCAAGGCCCCTGTCTTATTTAAGAAGAATTTGAAAAGTTGTTACGGCACAAAACCGAGCACTGCAATACCTCTCAGGACTACACAGATGTGCACAGGCAGTACTAAAAGCCTAATACACAATCACAGTTGTGCAGTTGTGTGGTCTGTGCGGACCAGAAGCAAATCTGCAACACATGAGGGAAACAAAAATAATGAAACATTACCTGTAGACAAGTTGTGACATGCAATTATGAGGCTATCCAGTGTGCAGCCATTTTTAGAGACTGGTCACCTTCAGAGTTTAGGCACAGCCGGTTGCCACATACAGCTGATTTCTGATCAAATACTAATGTAGTTGAATCATTTGTCACTACTGAATGCATGTACTCTGTCAGTGTGTCATTGACACTTGATGATGAAGTCTATTCCAACTCACATAGTTCACAAGTCAGCCTCTCCGTTACTTTGAGCGTAGCAGGGGCCGCTGGTTGCATGTATTAAGTCTCTGCCGAAGGCTGCAAACTCCGCTGCGGAGAACTGGGGGCCATTGACGTGATAACTGTCTCTGGGATTCCATGACATGAAAAAAAGACTTTAACATTCCTGTCAGGTGGGCTGTGGAGGTGGAGGTAAGGTTAGCCACTTCAGTGTAGCGCGAGTAGTAGTCAATGACGATGAATAGTGACAGGAATGACGAGTCTTTCGCCTCTCATCAGTAGTCCGTCTGCAACCAGCAGGTCCTGGTGATACTGCCAGTACGGCTGCAGTTGAGGTGGAACAGCCTTTCTGGTTGGAGGCCAACCTGTTTGCATCATGTTTTTCAGTCTTTTGCAGATGTCACGTGTCCTGTTCTGCCCTGATCTGCACCAGCCTCTGCTCGGACGCTAGGAAGTGCTCCATGATCAGGTTGATGGACAAACACACATCCATTTCCAGATGCTTGTCCTTCCTTTTCTATCTGGACGTATCTGCGCTCCGTGTCCGTCATGCTGCGTGATATAAAGGCGAGTGGCCGCCATTCTCCAGACAGTTGCTTCTGAGACAGGCTGACCTCAGTCACTCGTTCTTGGCTTGCAGGCTTTAGCTGTTTACTGCTGTGTTGTCTAAAAGTACACATAATCATGAAGTTACCGCTATGCATTTGCCTTGAACTACAGTGTTATATTGACCGTTAGCACAAACATTTGAGAACGAGGAGCTGAGAACTGTACATTACATGATTCACCACTAAAAATCGTAACAGAAACACGACTGAATGAACGAACGAACAATATAAATGGTTCTTCCTGCCGAACTGACCGACGGGAACTGAATCTCGACATCGAACGATGAAGTCCACCTCTTGGGCTTGGCGTCCTCCTTCAGCTTAATTCTGCACTCCCCTCTCAAGCAGCCCAATCCTATGAAGATCTTGCAGTCTCTTTTTCCATGTTTCAGGATTTACAAACAGCTGCAAAATGTCCTCTCTTCTGACTTTTTCTGCATTCTGTGTCCCGTGCAGCACAGTTGTTCAGGGAGTGTGCTGGTCCTTTTCCACATTGTCCACAGCATTTATGTCCTTTCTGGAAATCCTTTTGTCCCTTTCCGTAGGTTGTCTTCCCTGCCTGGTACTCTCTGTGTGACTTTTTCTTGAATTTCAGTAAGTCCACATTTGCCTCTTTCTGGTCTGTAGTTTTTGTTTCTCTCACTATAGGTTGCTGTTTCTTAATTTCTTCATGTTGTCGTATTGTGGTAACTGCGTTTTCCAGTGTTAATTCACTGTCCATTTGTAGCTTTTCAAACAGGCTGTGATGCCTTATCCCTACTACTAACCTGTCTCTGATCATCTCATCCTGCAGAGGGCCATATTGACAGTTCTCCGCTAGTTTATAAACTGGAGAGATGAATGCTTCAGCTGATTCTCCTGGTTCTTGGCTTCTTTTATTGAAACGAGCCCTTTCATAGTTTACATTATATTTGCATATGAAGTATTTATCAAAGGCTTCCTTTACTGCCTTGAACTTCTTTAAATCTGCAGCACTTAAGCCTAGTGTGCCCAAAATATCATCAGCTTTTCATCAACAATCGATATCCTGTGAGCTTTGCTATAGTCACAGTTTTTGAGTTAGAAGTGCTAATTTTTTTAATGAATGAATGAATGAATGAATTTATTTGTAAGGCATCATGTACAACTATTGATGTACTGTACCAGAGATTGCGTCATGGTACAGCAAAATGAAAAACCCAAACCATGTCAGCTAAGGAACAGTACATTGCATTCTCTCACTGAATAAATGTCTAACATATTTTTCAGCCTACACACACACATACTGCCTGTGTGTTTTATACATAGTATAAACTGTGTGTGTGTGTCCAGGGATTTATAGGTGGGTTTTGGAGTTTTAGTCCTTTAAATGAAATTGACTCACTCATGTACGTGAGAATATGTACTGTATGTGCTTTACATATAGTACCTGAATTTAACTTCACATCCACCAGATGTCAGTGTTGCTCATCAGGCCAATGTTGTCACATTGTTTCTATTGACTGCAGCTTTGTGAGTCTGTTTTACAGATGAATAATTCCTTCAGTAATACTTACATTCAAAGAAGCTTTTCCTGGTTCCTCTTTTTTCTGAAATTCTGACTTAATTTTTATGAATGTGCACATGAGGAGTTTTTTGTTCTTCACAATTTCAACATTTCTGCAATGATACACTAAACATATGTTGGATAAGTGATTTTTTGTCTTTTAACAGACAAGCCAAAAAATATTTTGCTCTCCACTATTAGTGTGTTCAAATATTGTGTTATCATGTTTAAATTGACCCTTATTTCAGCTCATTAAAGCTTGCTGCAATGTTCCAGTCGAATCTACCTGTATTTCATTTTCATCTGGTTCCACGAACATGTGAACTAAAGTATATAATTGGAATGGACTGACAGTATTTTTAACCGTGACTGTCACAAACCTTCATACACACACAGAAACAGGGGCAGGATGCTGACATTAGGCTGATTTTGTTGTGAGCAGCATGACACACGCTAATCTGACAGCACTAATCAGGGATTACACAGTAAAGTGAGGTCAAAAGGTCTCAGATGAACACACACACATGCGCTGCACAATTATTAGTGGAAGTGTTGCATAACATTCATGAAGGTCATCTTCACAGATTACAGATAGGAAGAAAACAGCCGCACACAGATGACAGTTGTTATTGGAAGGTCGCTGGTTCGATTTCCCTGGTCTGCATGTTGAAGTGTCCTTGGGCAAGATACTGAACCCCAAACTGCTCCTGGTGTGCTGGTCAGCACCTTGCATGGCAGCCACCAGAATCAGTGTATGAATGTCTGTATGAATTACTGTAAGTTGCTTTGGACTGCTCAATGTAAATGTATATTGTATGATTTCTGAATCAGAGCCTGAGCTTCGCCCTCAGTATTAACCTGCTTCCCGAGATGATCTTTTGTTTTTATAACATGATGAAGAACACTATCATTTCACTAAACCTTGACCTTTTTTGTTTTGATTTGATTTAGGTCAACATCACAGTCACATGGCCTCAGTAGCTTTTCAGTCTGTACAGTGAACAATATCAAAATAAGAATGTAAAGGGTGAGTCCTTGAGAGGCAACTGCACCCCAACTTGCCCCTGATGAGCAGTTGGCACATGCATGACTACCTCTGCCATCAGTGTGTGAGTGGGTGAAGCGGACTGGAAAAGCACAATAGAAATGCAAGTCCATTTATAACCTAATATGTCCTGCAAAATATATTTGAATTTATCCACAATAATCTTATATATTATAGCTTACATATTGGTTTATTTTGTCCTCTATAAACATGTACTATTCCCATAAATGATTATATATGTTATAATGATTTGAGTAAGCATTCTCCAGCGTCCACTTACCCCTCACCATACACATACACATATTTACACACACATATATAAATATATATAAACATATATTTATTTACATATAAACCCACTTTGCTTTCTGTAAACAAAGTGGGTTTATGTACTTCTGCAAGCAAATAAACTAAACAGTATATGTTGTGCTCAGTGTGTTTGTGTTTTTGGCAATAAGCTCGACAAATCTGACAAGTTCATTCATGCGTTCATTCACTCAACATTTATTTCAATCTCTGAAAAATCATTGAGGGCAAGCTCCAAAGGAACAACTGACATAATCACAGTGCAGGTACAAAAAAAATGATTACAGATAAAAAGCAATATGACAGAATATAAATAAAACGGGGAAAAAAAGGTGCTGAAGAGGATCAGCAACTGCAAGCAAACAAACATGACAAAACACAAATAAAACAGAGGTACATAAAATATGTATGGCAGACAACCATACAAGACAGCACTTAGTTAAAAACAGTTATGTTTGAACGCTGAGTAGTTTTAAATAAAAGTCTTAAACTGACCTTTAGGTATAACTGTATCGCGTTTAAATGTACTTTGTAAAATGTTCCAAGTGTATGGAGCACTGAAACTGAAAGCAGTTTTTCCCAAATTTTGTGTTTACCCTATAGATGTCAAGATACCCTTATGTCTATAGATAACATCACCATAATCCAGGACGGATAGGGTCAAGAGGGGCCCGCAGCTCTTCTGCCACAGGGCCCCTGTACTGCATTTATCTGGCCCACATATCAGGAACAACCTTTTATTGGGAAAACACCGCTTCAATTTCATAGCGATGTATTCCAAAATAAAAGCACTGTCATTTAACCGAGGCCAAAGATTGTATCCCGTTCTGATTGGTCCACCCCACGCAAGTCCCGCCCCTCTGATGCTACAACTAGCCCCTCCCCTCTCCTCTCCTCTCTGCGGCTCACACTAGCGACTCATATAAACACATACGACACGCGCGACGGGCGGAAAAGGCAACTTCTGCTCGCCTCTTTTAAAAGCCGACACTGTCTTCACGGAGCGAGGAAGGTCGGAGCACACACACACACTCACAAGGCGGCGGGAGGAGGATGAAGTAGTTGGTGTGTGTTGTTTTTTTTAATTTATAAACAGGTGTCAGTCAGGGCACGGTCACCTTTCGTCCTGCTGTATGCGGCTCACTCGTGCGCCCCCCGTGACATGAAAACACTCCCGCACGCGCCGTCGCATTCACCTGGCATCCACGAGCGGCCGCGATGGTTAAATGTCCTGTTTAATGGTCGAGGTACGTAGACCGTGACTTCACCGACATATGGGGCAAAAAAAGACAGTTGTTTTTGAAGCAGACCCACGAAAAGCAGTGTTTACATTCATATTATGTTCCTGTAAAGTGTCTTCAGCGCTCAGAAGAGAGTTTATAATGATGAATTGTGCTCTATACTATGAATGTTGTTGTCATAGGAGCTTAAATGTTGTGAGTAGGAAGTGAGTTTATGGTGACCTTGGTGTTTTTTAATGGTAGGAATAGTAATTTTCTGGTTCTGTCTCCGTCATGTATAACCTCCTCTACTGTGTAAGCTGCAGTGATGGGCCTTGTGTAATACTGTACTGTAAGTCACGTCAGTGTATTGACAGCTTTACAGCAGCAGTCCACCTGCAGCACCTGGGTACTGCAGACCACATGTAGACCAGGGGCTAGATGTTGGTTTATGTTGCTTCAGAAAATGTGTTGAAAACAGTTATGAATGCTTAAAATACACAAATATATATACAGCAGTGTGGCACTTTTAAGGTAATACTACTACTATGTTATACTTCTACTACAGTATTGTACTTTTTCTCCACTGTACTTGAAGCTACCCAAGCAGTGTAAAGTAATTAAAGGGGCACTGTGTTGTTGTGGGGTAGAAATTCAAACTTAGAATTTTATGTTTACAATATTAATGAGGTAATAATTCAAACTACTATAACTGAATAAACAAGCTGTTCTCAGAGAAAAAATAAGGTCCCTAGAACACAGTTTAAAGCAGAAAGGTTGCAGGGTCCACCACATATAAACAGCAAAGTAATTCCTCACATTTTTTTGCTATTTTTATTTTTTTATGAGATTAATGAATTTTACTACTAAAATTCTTAAAAGGGGCCCTGTCTTGACAAGCTGAAATGTTAAGATAAACACAATGATGCTTTAATAATTAGAATACAGCAATATATTATGTAATATGCTCTACCTTTGCTTCTAACAGAGTATTTTTCACAATGTGTTTTTGCTACTTTTACTTGATTATAACATTTGATTTCCTCATCCACCACTGACAAGCCACCGTAATAAAGACTTTTTGATATATTTATATTATCTGAAGTGCCTGGATTGCTGTGCAACCACTTAAAATTTGGTAGGTTTTTTTGAGTGGCTGTCCTTAGAAGCAGTTGTTTGTCCACTTTCTAGTTAATTAGCTCTCTGATACTGAGATCAGATACTGCAGGTAAGATTGCAGGAACTTGACTTGAATCAACCTGTGACATGACTTGACTTGACTTGTCCTTACTTTGAACTTCCTTGACACTTAAACCAAATGACTTGACATGTCTGCTATTAGGTAAGAAGGACCTCATCAAAGCTTATAAAACTGTTATTGACGTTATTCTGTATATGTTAGAACATGTACGCGTTAATTATCGCATCATAAACATGTTTTTTTGTCAGATTGACTCTCATAAGCATTTTTTAAGAAACTTGAAAGTTTTATTACATATAAGCTGACATTTTTTTTAAAAGGACCTTTGTTTATGTGTTGCATTGCTTTCCTGGAAAACTGAAGTAGGACGACTATTTCTCAACCTTATTCTAATCCTCTTGTATACACTTGTGGTGTTGTTGTGTGTACACATATCTAGGCAGCAAATTATTCAAAAGCTGACGTTAAAA
The DNA here is from genome assembly GCF_900880675.1 of Sparus aurata. Taxonomy (NCBI): domain Eukaryota; kingdom Metazoa; phylum Chordata; class Actinopteri; order Spariformes; family Sparidae; genus Sparus; species Sparus aurata. The sequence goes on along the minus strand of NC_044208.1, from coordinate 22,140,125 downwards.
TCCAAATCTCCAAATCCATTTTTGGTGAATGTACAGCAGACAGTGAACAGACCTGTTCAATGTAAACAGTTTGACAGGAGCCAGCCATAAGCAAAAATAGAGTTTGACTTGGGAGCTGTCGAGCTGAGGTGAGTAATGATGTGAGCATACTCTTAGAGAGATCACGGAAAAAACATTTGACAGAGGGCATCCTGTAAACATGCCCTAACCACGTGGGCTGGATGAGTGAAGCGTCATTGCCTCTGGTTTGTCTCCACCCACCCATTTCCTGCCTGCCAGTGAACAACAGTGAGCTAATTTTAATGTAAATCCACCTACTCAAGGTGCACTTTTATGACCGTCTTCTTCCCCAGATCCACCGTTAAACACTGTAATTGATCCAGTGTGTATAAGAAGAGATAACAGATCTGTGTCCATAAGGTCAGGTTCTGCTTTCTATCAAATGTGTACAAGTCTGTGCCTTCATGTTCCTCTAAACTAACACTACTCAGTGTCCTAACACAACTCTCACACACAGATGTTGAACCATTATAACTATTGTAGCCATTACTAGCTATTATAAATAGATGACCTCACTTGAAAAATGTACCGAGCAGAGTCTGCCTGAGCTGCAGCACAGGACTTTGTGTTGTCATTGGCCACTGACCTCAGATCAGGGTACAGTGGCAGATAACCACACTGCTGATCGTCAATGTTAACTTGTCAGAAAGAGATGTGTAAGCTGTTGTCTGGTGTTAATCCAAAAACAGCGATGGAAAATACTTGTCACATTACTTTTGCGGGGGCATGAAGTGATAAAGCAGACATCTTAATTATTCAGGACTCACTAATCGAGGCTTGATATGAATCAGACGTGAAATAGACAGAGTAAAAAAACACCTTTTTGATAATCAGTTCATCTTTTCAGCTATTTTCAAGTTATGGTTCCAACAATTAGAGAGCAGCTTCATCAGGATGTGACACCCCTCAGTGATCCTCACAAACATAGGATAAGAATTCGCCCTGGTGACAGGCATGAAGAAAAAATATTCTCAAACCTGCATTTTCTCTGGTGAAAGTGCTTTAAAGTTAATGATGTAATGAGTTTTGTTTGCAGTTCGCACCTACATGATTGGGATTTGTATTTACAACAGTGGTGTTGCACTCAGAAACTACGTGGGGCGCCAAAACAGACTCCCTTGTAAAAGAGATTTTAAATCTCAGTTGGAATATTCCTGGTTGACTGAAATTTGAAAAAAATAAGACAAAAATCAAACTGAAAGTAATATCGAAGCAGCCACTCATCTCATGAAAGGCGTCTGTATTAGATTGAGTTTCCTTGTAGTGTTTTTAAGACGCCATCTTGGTCTCTGGGAAATTGATGATAATGAAAAAGTTTTGTTATGATGATGTCTATTGGGGCCATTTACTTTAACTATTCACCATTCTTCAGTGATGACAGTGAATGATTCATTATGACAGTATAAGCCTTTACAGGATGTGATTATGATGCAGTGGTATTGACTTTCTGTGGTGGGAAATCCAGTGAATTTGATCTATTATACTATTTCTGTCTGTTGATAGTATTTTGTAAAGGAGGAAAAACAACAACATGTGACCTGAACTCTAAAATGACTGGAAAAAAGATAACTTGAGACCCCTGACCGCGTGGACCGGCCATGTGGAAGCTTGTGATTAATGTCCAGATCTTTGCCAGTCTATGCCAGCGTGCTGCCTGACCCACTTTTTCAGTGTTGCTGGCTAACACACAGACACGTCGCTACTGAAAAGACAGATGCCACTGTCTCTAACACTGACCCACTCTTACTAAGATGAAGCAAAGCCTTTTAACGGATGCCTTCAAGGATGTAAGACAATCAGTTACCATTAAAAATGTGTGCAAGGTAACACTCAGGATTCACATTTTGATTTAAAGCCACTTAATCAGAAAATAGTAGCGGGTCACCATGACTCTAAGCACAGTTTCTATTTATTAGCGAGGTTCATTGATGATCTGTGATAGCAGTGTGTATTTTGGGGTGTTGTAATATTAATCTCAGTCTCTCTTTCCCTCTCTCTCCCTCTCTCTCTCTTTGCCACAGAGGTGTGGAGCAGTCGCATTTAAAAGGTCGGAGCAGAATGCCATACAAGTTCGCATGCTGGGTAAGAACCCTAACTGACCTAAATACCACAGTCCAAAGGAGTGTTCATGTACAGTATGTGGTCGACAGCAGATCAATCAATAGTGCAAAAAGTGTCCAAATATTTGGTGGCAGTGCTTCAGGCTGCTGGTCACATGAGGCCCAGTGTAATCTCTGTCAAACACTGAGGCATATTTCTGCTATCTCTGTGTACACTGTCCAGTTGACCGGCCCAATACAGTAAGTTTCATAACTCTGGAGAAAGTCCAACTTGTTTCTGGCCCACGGTGAGTTTTACTCCAGTTGTGTTTATTGGAGTAGATTGTGAACCGGAGACAGTAAAATGTAGCCGTTTATTATTACGGTCTCAGACCTTGAGATGTAGCTCAAGCTATTTTTTCCCCTTTTGGACGTCCAAGTTGTTTAGAAGTTCCCAGAATAAATGTGAAGCAACCTTAAACATATAATAAAAAGAAAGGTGGAGTCAGGCAAATAAGTGCACTAATGTGTTGACATACTTGCAACACCAACAGGCAGAAATGTAAACCCCGTCCCCTCTTTGTAAGCAGATGGAACATTGGCAAGACTAAAAACGCAAATTACACATCAAGTAAATTGTTCCCAGACATGGTTTCTGTCATTTTAAGTCCTTGTCTTCTCACGTGATGTATGTTTTTCTGACTTAATGAGATATTTGATGCTATAAGAACGGAGTGAACCATCCTGATGGGCAGCTGAGCCCTGCTAACGATTGGCTCAACCAACCGATCACTACTCACAGACTCCGAGGAAGTGGAGACGCTTTGTCCATCTTTTTGTATGTCAATAATACAAACATTTGCCACAGTTTGCTTTAGATTAAAATAACTAAGTGGCCTGTCGGTTAGGGTTGTCACTCACATACACACTATACTCGGAGTACAGACTGGTAGCAATCTCTGTCGTGCTTTCAACTATGCATCGTGTGTGTGTGTGTGTGTGTGTGTGTGTGTGTGTGTGAGAGAGGTTTCTTTTGGTGCCAGTAGTCGGCTGGCCGGCTCCCAAGTTTACTCATCCAGACTCCCACTGCCCTCATTGACTCCCTGATATCTTTCTCTCTTTCTCTCTCTCATTCCGTGCTATTATCAGTGTTGCATTGTTTCTTGCTTTCTGTCACATGGCTTCTTTTCACACATTCACACAGTTACGAATATTAAGCTCCATTTGTCTTTTGCCATTATTCTTTTGCAGCTTTATTCATGTGTTTTCACCAGTACAGTCACATACAACAGGATTTTGTACAAGCAAGATTTTTTCTAGTCGCCACAGAATTTTATCCGTTCTTGCGAGTGGCAACATAATGTTGTTTGTGTGATTGCTGAGCTGATTAGAATTGTAATTTAGAAGCATGACTGGACATACTATGTTCTCTATTGTCCGTGTCAGGTGATGATACGATAATAAACTTTCAGTGTGTGGTTTTCAAAGAATCATGTTTTTCCTATCATCACATTTTGCCTTGTGATCTTGGCGCCGCTTCTTAAACGTGTTAGATATTTACGACGGGAAGAGTCACAGCAGACCGCTAAAATGTCAAACATTAGCTTGTTAGAATTGGAAGCTTTTTCTATATCATTTATGATAGTAAATGAGGAGTCTTTGTGTTCCGGACTTTTGGTCAGCCACATTTGGCTCTGGAGCATTTTTCAATCTTTATCTTTATAAGCAGAGTGAATAATCATTAAAATAATCATCAGATTAATTGATAGTGAAAAAATCAGTTCACCTGAGTTCACTTCATTGTTAATAATGAGCAAACAGCATTATGAAAAGGATGAAAATAGTGAAGCTTGGTAAGGTTTGTAGCCTCTGTTGGTTTCAGTAATCATGAATTATGCTGACAGCTGTTTAAAGCTTTAGCTGTCTAAATAAATCAAGTTGTTTCTGTTGTATTATAGATTTAACTCGCTCGAGTACGAAGTATTTCTCATTAAATCACTACACCTAACAAGTATAACAAAACTTGCACTACAACATTAACTCATTGATCATAGCTACAACATAACTACACAGTCCGCAGCCACGGTGCATCTCCACGGAATGATCCTGCTGTCCATTATGTATCACTGCACGCTTCTCACAGTTTCTCACAGTCTGTGAATCTTTTATCTTAACGCTTTGTCTCATGATTTCTTGCAATCGACTTCTTGTGTCTGATATGTGATGTTCAAGGTTATGTGACTCTGTGTGTGTGTGTTTGTGTGTGTGTGTGTGTGTGAGTGAGAGTATTTTTGTCTGCATGTGATTGTTTCTCAAGGGAACATTTGCGTGGAAAAAAACAATAGTTATAGTGCTGCATCCTCCATGATCACATGTGTGTAAAGAGGAACAAATAAGTCTTATTTACTCACATCCACTTAATTGCGTTCAGGTTAATTAAAATTGACCACTGGATGCCTTTCGGCCGTGCTTGTGACATTGAAAGACAACGGGAGGAGAGTGGACTCAGTTCCAGACGAATATCCAGGTCATCTGAGTTAAAAGCAGCTCAGTTAAAGCCATTGAAGTCATTTAATGAGATTCAGCTAAGACAAGACTTCGAATTCATGAAAAAGTAGGAATCTTGTTAGTTCATATTAGTTCTGGATGCAGTAAGTGTTCTGTTCTCATATTACATTGCTTGGAGCATTTTTTCCAAGGACTTCCCGTTTCGATCAGCACATCTCGTTCTTCTGCTTCTATCAGAGGTCCCAGTTGTGTTTTAAACCCAAGGCTGGTTTAGTCACCTGGCCAGGAGAATTCAGAGCAAATAAATCCACTCAAGTGTTTACATGCTGGTGAAGCCTCAACGAAGGGTGACTCGCTCGGCATGTATCTTGTTTCACCTTCAAGCAGAATGAGTTGATTATTCAGTTTTGTCAGACTCTGCTAATGTGATTTTATGCGATTTACTGAGTGTGCCTCTACTTTATATAACTGTAATTTGAACATTACAGTACACATACGAGGGCATTAATTGGGCTCCAAGATTCTGATTCTGGATTCTTTCATTACTTTTCATTATTTTCCAACATTAGGATAGTTGTTGCACAATTCGGATGATTTTATCTAAAACACTGAGACTGGATGATGCATTTCATATCTGTGCATCTCTGCGTTCCCGCCGACCTGACCGTGAGACGGACAGAGGCTGTGTCCGTGAACCCACGGCACCACAGGCATTCGCGCAAATCCCATTCGTCTGCCCTCGCCGTAGCAGCATATTGGCAGAGTGAGAGAGAGTGTGTAAGCGAGCTGCGAGCGGGGAGGGGAGGGGCTTCCATCCTCCACAACAACATCGGCGCGAGTGAGACTGTAGAGGGTAGAGAGAATGCGGCAGAAGCAGGGAGCAGACCGTCAGTTGCCGACTCTGGGAGAGAGGGAAAGAGACGGATTCTCACTTCTTTTTTCTGGATTTTCCCTGCTCCCTTTTGTTTTCCCTTTTTTTTCACTCTGCAGCCATTCCTCTCTGTCTCGCCCTGCGGTCTCTATTTTCACTGTCCTACATCTCGACTTACATCTATCTCTGTCTATCCTGCTCTTACTCACCTATGGCTACCTGACAGTGAGCTTCTCCCTCTGCCGTCTCTCTTTTCCTTTCCCGCTCTCTCTTTCACCAGCATCACTTTCTCTCTCTTCCCTCCATCAGTTTGAATCCCGTCTTTACTTTTGATCTCTCCTTTCTTGCACCTGCCCGTCATCCATCCGTTTTCTGTTCGGTGCGAGAATGCCAGTGCTGGACGGGCTTTGGGGCCCGGATCTCAGGATGCGGGACTCCGGTCTGGGCGTCGGGGTAGAAGTCGGGGTCTGTCCAGATGAGGCCCCCCGCTCGCCGGTCTGGGGTCCTCTCAGGATGCCTCCGGTGACCTGCGGCGGGGGCCTGTCGCTGGCCCTGGAGCTTCCAGCGCTCATACGACAGCTCAGGGCAGCCTGGAGGGCTCGCAGGGGAGGCCCCCTGGGTCCTGAGAGAAGTCAGGCGAGCACTTGGGTGGAAGCAGAGAAGGAAGATATAGACGTGGTGAAGCATGACTTAGAAGACAGGAGCGCTCATCTGGAAGGTAATTTGCACATAATACAAGTACATTAAAGCTTATGGGAGTCAGATTTCTGCTAAATATTTAATGGCTTATGTATTTTTTTCTTTTTTTTCGTTCACTGTGGTCGCTACACATTCATAATAGAATGGGTGACATTTTGGGGCACACTCCTTCACAATGTGAACATTTTGTGGACATTTAATTGTCGATATGTTTCGTAAAAACAAAACAGTGGTCATGTTTTTCGGCAGGTCACAGATTATGAGTAAGGATTCCTGGCCTTGTTTTGTGCATCACTTTTTCTTTGTGAATGTTTAACCATGCCTCAGTGCACATTTTCATTTCTGACAACTGCGTGTGCGTGTGTGACGGATTATCTTTGACAAGCACGCCTCTGGCCATATGTTTACGTCCACGTGTGCTCAGAAGTGTTGTGGGTTGAGATGAGGTTCACGGCAGTTCAGACACCCAGGCAGAGCAGACAGTGAGGCGAGGGGATTTGGGCTGTAAAACCCAAGAGTCTCCATTAAATAAAGCTGCGTTACCATCTGTTGAGCTGCAGCTGGACTGATGACACTGACGTGACGCCATCAGTAGAGCCGCTGTCCGTGTAACACCGGTGACACAAAGCAATCTTGTTGCCAGTTGTGAATGTGAATGAGTTCAATACAGAAGTGATGATTTGACCTTAAACCAGTGATCTGTCTTGATGATCTAATCTTTGACATTCTGCCTCATACATTGATATCATTCTGTTGTTAATGTCAGACTGACACAAGTAATGAAACCGTCAAATGTTTTCTGATAATGATGATCTCATTGCCATTTGATGAAATGAGTATGACACACTGACAACTTGACTTGAGTTTGATATTAGCATATAAAGAGGATGATACTTGAATCAGTAATCAGTTGACTACAGACATTGGACGAAGTTTAAAGTGTGTCTTTATTGTGTTTTTGAAGAGTGATGATTCAGACGGTGGGGAATTACCTGTGCGCAAGCAGTGACTCATAAGGTGGAAAATGGACAATTGTGTGATGTTCACTGCCTGTAACTTTCCCGTTGCGTTGTGGTGACCTCATTCGTTTGATGACTCCCCACGACAGAGCGTGAAAGGCTATCTGCCCATTATTTGATTTTCTCCACATACAATATGTGTCGAGACACTGTGTGATCTAGTCACGGTGACTCATCCAGACACTTACCGTAATACAGACCGAAATCTGCTGAAAAAGTTCATTTAGGTTGAAAAAGAACAACTGACTGTGGTTAGCATTTTAACCTGAGCTTACAGGTGAAACAGTTGATTAAACCTTGAAAATATTAATTAAAATACATTACAAAATTCTCAGTTCAAATGTTGTCATAGCAAGACATGAAGCAGAGGGTCAGACACTGTATTTAAAAAAATAAATAAGGCACAGTTCCTTTTCAGGTTCTGCACGGAAAGAACCAGTAAGAATCCTTCCACAGGTTCACCTACAGAAACTTTGTTACCACTTTTACTTCCTCTAGATTGATATTGAATATATGTCACTCACAGCTTCGAGCAAAGATGATAATATTCATATATTCCAACCCCTCATGTGTGACTATTAGCTGGTTTCCTTAATCCTATCCTGATATTAAACAGAATATCATTGTATTTTGGGTTGCTGCTTGGACATCACAAGACATTTTGATGATGTCAATTTTATATTATTACGACATTATAGACCAAACTAGGTCTGTCACCATAACTACATTATCGACTTAACGTACGCGTGTTATCGACTCATCGTACGTGACCTTGATAATTTTTTGCCGACCTTGATGTTGCTCATTGTGTTTACCTGCGTGTTTGATCACACAAGAATGTCAAAAATATTTTAGTCAACATGATGCCAGAATACCTTTCGTTTCCATTACTTGGGTTGTGTCCAAAATCGCTCACTACCCACCATATAGTGTACTATATTCTTATAAATGCTGTCCGAATGTGTAATGAGATTTCTTATACCTTAAATGGTTGATTCAAAGTATCCCACAATGCATCGTGAAAAGTAGTGTACAGTCGACGGTCACTAACCATCATGAGTTTCCTTGGAGTAACAAAACATAGTCCACACCAAACAACAACTCAGTTTTTTTGAGAAAATATACAGCGGAATCTTGGCCATTGAAGTAATGCTTGGCATCAGCCATAGGATGTATATAAAACAAAATATAAACCCACATTTTCCTTTCTCTTTATACTTCCACACAACCAGAAATGCTTTTAAGATGGTCTGTGTCATGTTCACATATATATTCTGAGGATTCAAAGGAGTTTTATTTTTATAAACAGGAACACACAAGTTATCAATGTGCAATTCAATTATTAATTCACCATGTCTCTACCTCATGCTGTGCAAAGGTGCACTTTGTTTTACATCTGTTTGTGCAGACATTAGAGAAAAACAGCCCTGTGTCTAGAATTTCAGTGGAGTAAAAAAAAATGTCATCAGGGAGTTATCTATATGTGGAGATTCCAACCAGCTGTGTGGACACGCTGTATGTGTCCAGTTAAAGGAAGCAGCAGGAAACATCGTCTGCCACCGTGTGTTTTCTAACCATTTGTATTCAAGTGTTGGCGCTGCCTATGGCAGAGATGTGTGTGTGTGTGACTAACAGCCCCACAGCACTATATGTGCCGTAAACACCCACAGATTCAAGAGAAGCCAAGCAAACATGTTCGTATCTTTGCCCCATATGTGAGTGTGAGTGTGTGTGGGTGATCTTGTTTTTGGAATCAGGGATTTAACCTCATTTGCAAGTGTGTGTGTGTGTGTGTACATGGCCAGTGAGTGTTTGACGAGGCGCGTGTGAATTCTTTCAAACACCCTTTTCCAACCGATTCACGTTTTCATCCTAAATGACCCAGTTTTTGCGCCGCGTAGAGACAATGACCTATTTACCGCAGAGAGAGTTAAAGGAAGAGAAAGGGAAAGAGGAGAGGAGAGGAGAGGAGAGGAGAGAGGACGGCTCAGATGGGGAGAGAGGGGGTGTTGTGAAGGGATGAAGGATGATGAGGAAGGTAGCGAGGGAGAGAGAGAATGAGGGGAGGAATAAAGGATGGAGTGACACATAAAATAGAAGTATGGAGCGAAGAGGGTGGTGTGTGTGTGTGTTTGTCTGCGTTGGAGGGGGGTGATCTGAGCGTTACTGCAGTGTTTTTTTTTTTTTTCCGGATGATGTATTTTCTCCTCTCCTTGGCAGCCAGCACGCAGCATGAAAAAGCAAAGAGGCTTTCCCCTTTTTCTTGCTCAATCTAGGCCAGCGGGACTCTTCTGCCTCACTTTAGCAGTCTGAGTCACTTCACCCAAGCGGTTTATATTTGTTTGTCCGACTATAAGATGCATAAATAGGAAATGGTGCCGCTTTTCCACCTTATGTTTTATGTGTAGCTGCTTAGCCTACACAGCACGAGCACACATTGGAGGAGGAAAAAAAAACACCTGCCTGTGAACACCTGCCTGTAAACTCTTGCCTGTCATGTCGGCAGCCCATACGTGCAAGGCAAGATCTGGCGACATCCCCCCCCCCCCCCCCGAGGGAGTCACCACAGCGACTCCGACCCCATTAACAGGTAGTTGAGCTGTTTCGCGGAGTCAGAGAGGTGATGTGGATTTTGCAACCTCTGGGACACGATACGCTCCAGTTACCCTCACATCTGATCTGTAAATTATTCAGCATTCCCACAGTTTTTTTTAGTTTATTCAAGTGCAAGTTGCATGTGTGTGCATGTGAGCCGTGACTTAGGGCCTAGCTCTGTTGTGTCTTGTTGTCTCGGGCCTCGGGGTGTGTGCGAATTGCGCATTTTAAACAGAGGCAGTATTCAGTATCCAAGGATCCATTGTGCTGCTGTTTTCCCCTTCTTTGTCGAGTAGGTGCTCATAAGGTAAGGATTAAAACGGAAAAGAGTGCTTCAAGGACTCTGCAGACATAAACAAGAGTGTTCGATGTCTTAATATTTAGAATCATTCGATAGCAACAGCATAGACAGTCGTCTTTTTCATACGTACCACTACAGAGGGATCCATACTTCTTGCTTGTCATGTTGTAATTCTAGAGCACAAACATGGAACATGGGATGTTTATACATTATAGATAATAGAAGAGAGGGGGTGTACAATATATATAAATAAGTAAAAAGTACTGAAAACAATGTAAAGATAATGATATACGTGAAAATAACATTTAAAGGTGCACTATGTAGTGTTGGGGAGTACATTTTAATCAGAGAAAGAGATTTCTTTTTTTTTTTTTTGCCTAAACAAACTAAATAAACAAACTCTCTCCGTTTTCATGACTGAATAAACAACCTGACCTAAAAGGACGACACAGTTTCATACTGCTTCACTTTGTTTGTATGTGGCGGACTCTGCCACCTTTCGTTCTTCAGTGTTCTGGGGACCTTATTTTCCTCTGACAGCAGCTTGTTTATTCACTTACGTATAAAAAAAAAATATTTCAGAGTTTGTGTTATTACCTCATAAATATGGTATTATCTTCAAACTAAATTTTGTCTCTTTAAGCAATAGAGGGGTGTTTTAGGGAATAGTACGTCTTACACTTCTCCCAAATAATCCTGAAGCCTCATAGAAAAAGTGATCTGTGTGAAAGCGATGAAGCAAAATATAAAACATCTGCTGCCTCCAGGTTCTTAAATGTGAGGATTTGCTGCCTTCCTTTGTCATTTCTGATAGTAAGTGAATAATCTATTGGTTTTGAACTGTTGTTGAGCAAAAGACGCAGTCTGAAGACTTTTCACCGTTTTCTTTTGTCATTTTCTAGACTAAATCCATCTGAATAATTGATAATGGGAATTGGTTTCAGTCCTAATCTATTCAGGACAAAATGTGTATACAGAAGCACATGGGCCCATCAAACATATGAATAAAACACACTTAGTTGTTTAATTGGTGTACATCAGTCCATCAGGCTGGCGGATACACAATGTAGATTGTGTCCTCAAAATTACTTCATAAATACTTGATTTAACCACTACGATTTAATTATTTTTAAATATATTTTCTCTGTTTCTGCCAGATTTTAAATCCACATTGACTAAATGGTTTTATTCTTTATGTATGTTTGAGAAATGCACAATAAACATGTTGATTCTTTGCATTTCCTTGAGATCACCCAAGGCAATCTGCATCAGTGTGAAACGACACTGAAAACAACAGTAATTATTGTCTGAACAGAACGTACGCGGTCAGGGCAGCCTCACTGTGATGAATACAAAGTGTTCAGACGAGCATCACAACAGCTGCACCGTGGCATGAAATCCATTCTGCTTCGGCAAACTGGGACCAGATGCACGGTGTCCTAGTGATTCAGCAATGTCAAAGATCCTCTTGTTTCACAGAGGCTGATTTCAGAACGACTCTAAATCGGACTTTATGAGGCTGATCGTCTCGAACATAACTGCTGGGACATGTGGAACACTTTGCTCCGTTGTCCTCTCATCACCCCTCTGACTGCTCCACTTATCGTTCAGCCATGATGCTCCTACATGCTTTCCTTACTCTGTTGCCTAAACACCCGCCCTCTCTCTCTCTCTGCTGCCTCCTGGAAAGTTTGATGCATGGATTCAAAAATGGAGCCAAAAATGACCACAACAGAACCTCAGTGATAACACCAAATATTTATGTTTCTCCATCAATCTTCCTCACCTTGACCTCTTACTTTCTGTCTGTTTGCAGCTGATGGCAGACTGAACACTGGTCATGCTGGTGTGTTGCTGGTTGAGAGACGAGGCTCCTACCCGCTGATTGACCTGCGAATCCTCAAAAGTAAGTCTCTCCTGACTAGGGTTTGAATCAATGCTGGTTGTATTTGATGACATAATTTTACAACTGAAATGACATTTTTATTATTACAAAGAGAGTAAAGTTCTAAAAAAAGACATTGGGGTTGTGTACCAGTTCAGAATTGAAGGTACTAAGACGAGTATCAAATATAAACCCTTTAAACAATAGTTATTTAGGCACCAACCACTGAAATACACATCTGCTTTGAAAAAGGTCTCCTGACCTAAAAACTAACAAACAAATGAAAATACATTTTCTGGCAATACCCTGCTTTTTGCCCTGTTCATCACTAATTCAATTAAATTTAGTTTGTTTCCAAAAGTGAGACACACATATGTGTGCGTACCTGATGAAGAATGAACTTGCATTAATTTGCTCCTCAGTTTATGGACAGAGACACATACGATCCAGAAAGTATTGGACTACATTGTCACATAACATTTGTCATGAACTCCTCATGGTCGGGGGAAGTAAATCATTTGACTTGTCATTTCAGCCAGTGCCCAGCAGGGGGAGGTAGAGTCTGGCACAAGGAGAAAGGTGAAGCGTCTGCTGAGTTTTCAGAGATACTGCCACGCCTCCAGGCTGCTCAGGGGGTTGGTGCCCCACACCCCGGGGTCACTGCACCTACTGGACGATGACTACTTGGGACAAGCTGCGGTAAGACAAGTCAACAAACTCACTGTGTGTATCAGCTGTGAATCACACATCTGTTCTGAACACAGTTTCTTTTGTTACAGCACATGTTATCAAAAGTAGGCACCTGGAACTTTGACATTTTCCTCTTCGATCGTCTTACTAATGGTAAGACGGCTTTTTGTACGACTGAAAATTGTTACATACTTCATTGATTTAAATACATTTTATCATAACATGTCAATGTTATTTTATTTTTGTTCAAATGTAAGTTTAATGATTGTTAAAAGTTCAAAGTACTGCAAAATTAGATTCTCAAATATGAACTTGTGTGCTGTAGGTAACAGCCTGGTGACTTTGATGTGCCATCTCTTCAATGTCTACGGTCTCATTCACCACTTCCAGCTGGACATGGTCAAACTGCACAGGTTTCTCGGTAAGCTGCTCGGAAGTGTCATTCAATATAGCAGCACCTTTTAAATTGTTCTTAGTTTTGACAATTTTCTTACCTTTGGACTCGTCAACTCTTCTACGGTTAGATGTCTGTTTAAACATCAGGGAAAAATAGTTGTTAAGAAGCACTTTACGACACACGCCACATTGACCCATTCACACACATATTCATGCACCGGTAGCAGCAGCTGCCATGCAAAGTGTCAACCTGATCATCAGCCCCATAGAAAGCATTTGTTCTGTAAAAAGTGCACCCAGCGGCCTTTTTGGCGGGCCAGCGTGCTCTCGAAAGCTGAGAAGGGTTTAACTTTTCAGGAAAGCCCAGACTGACGTCAACTGTTCCTTTGTCTGCCAATCAGTCATCACAAAAGAGACACCGTGTTTATGTTTGCAATAACAAAAACAAAGGGGCTTTGCTGTAAGTGAATATTAATCCAGTATCCAAACTATGCTAAACCGTGATATCAGACACAGCAGAGCAACAATGAGCTGCGTGTTGTTATGGAGACTAAGTGCAAAAGGTTTTACAGAAGCACACGCATCCAAACACAGTGATTACTATGTGCGGACAAAAGTACATGTGAGTCTGCACACAATAATAATGCTCCCATTAACATGAATGAGTGCACAACCATGTGATGATTCAAGCGCCAGCACTTCCTCATGACACAACAAAGAAACCTGCCCAAAGGGGTCACGTGACCGGTCTGTCAAGTAAAGAAAGGCTTCATTAAGGTTGTTTCATGAATTTGATGGATCGAATTTCTGTGGTTCAATAGATGCATTTCTGTAATCTAAATTGTTAAGGCTTCATTTTATATACTGGGTCACTGCAGCTGTTGCTCAACATCCGCAATTCAAAGACATGTTAAGAAAAATATAAAATGTGCTTTCAAACATTCCCTGCTGAGTGACAACATCGATCTTGCATACAACAGTCTGCTCTGATAATCAGCTAAAATTGTTTAATGGGTTTATCTTTATGTCCCGTCTTGCCAGGCATGGTGCAAGAGGACTACCACTCCCAGAATCCCTATCACAATGCTGTTCACGCTGCGGATGTCACTCAAGCCATGTACTGCTACCTGAAGGAGCCCAAGGTAATGAATAATACTGTATTCACACACACACACACACTCTCCGTTTCCTTCTGTCTCACACCACCTACAAGGCTTCAGTAGCCCTGAGCTTCTCCTTGACAGATCCTATTAGTGTCTCTTGCTGAAAGATAATTCCCTCTCACTTCGACACGACAACACGTCCCTCCACAGCCCACGAGCCCTTTGACCAGATCAGTTGTCTTCGCATCTTTTCCCTTTATACAGTAATTGCTTTTGTGTCCTCTGTTGCTCTCTAAAGCACTTTGTGATGCACCTATTTTGTTAAAAGCACTTGGAATAAATTAGATTTAATGGAGCACACGTGCCAGTGTGTTCTTGACGACGAGCACGCGCTCACAAGCCTGTAGATTCTCCGATCAATATGGCATTTTGTCCTTTACTGAGCAATAAGCATTTATCTTCACCCTGAGACACACACATAGGTCGTTGTGAATAAAAATTCATAATTTGAGCATGCAGTTAAAAATGGAGGCAGTTTGAGCTAAAATTGTACATTTTTAGAGGTAAATGTAATTATTCAAATAGGTCCTTTGCTGTACTTCAATTACAAATGGAACTTTTATCAGTCATCATCAATTAACTGTTGCAAAGAAACTCACACCTGTCAGGAGAATCATTATGAATTCAGCTCTTCATGGTGTTTTTCCTGAATGTCAAGTTCACTTGAAATGACTGCACGTGTCCTTCACTCTCTGCAGCTGGCAGAGCAGCTGAGTCCTCTGGACGTGTTCCTGGGTCTGATGGCAGCGGCCGCCCACGATGTGGACCATCCTGGGGTCAATCAGCCCTTCCTCATCAAGACCAGACACCACCTGGCATCCCTCTACCAGGTACATGCAGCCGTGACATGTGTCTGTGTGTGGGGTTGATCTGTGTTTAATTAGTGTCCAGCCTGTCTCTAAATCTGTGTGAAACTCATTTTGGATGTGACCCCTTCCTGTACAGAACACGTCTGTGCTGGAGAGTCACCACTGGAGATCCACTGTGGGCATGCTGCGAGAGTCAGGACTGCTGTCCCACCTGCCTGCAGACATTTCGTAAGAACACACACGTACATACACCAGAGTTGTCTGACATTGGATTTATAAGACTTGTATCAATATTTTAGATTATTTTGTTTAAATGACCTTTTTTTTACTTAATTTTCATATTTTAAGAGGTGTACTGGTTTTTACAATTCACAGACACTGTAAATCTTTTGAGCTAAATAATAAATCTACGTTAGTAATCCCACAAATGTTGCCTGCTGCTGTGGTCAGGTAGAGTAAACAAAATGTGCATGCATTGGTGGATTCTGTTGGTTTTGCTCAGTAGCGCCCCCTCTCCTCTACAGGCAGGACATGGAACAGCAGCTGGGCTCTCTCATCCTGGCTACAGACATCAGCAGGCAGAATGAGTTCCTGTTGACCTTCAGAGAACATCTGGACAACCAGGACTTGGACCTCCAGCTGGCTTCACACAGGCACTTTATACTGCAGGTACACTGCGCACCGACCTAACACCATGTATTTTCCACAAATATGGTTGCTACGTAGACTTTATGTGTGAATCTCGTCTGTGCCGTCAGATTGCTCTGAAGTGTGCAGACGTCTGTAATCCGTGTCGGGTTTGGGAGCTGAGCCGACAGTGGAGTGAGAGGGTGTGTGAGGAATTCTACAGGCAGGGTGAGTAACGTGTCCTCTCATATCACTTAACAAGGAAAAGTACTTTGTTTTACAGAAGGGATACATGCAGCGCAATTCAAAATAAATCAAGAAATCGATGTAGGGCTGTTTTTGTCGAACTAGTCGGCTTCTGTGTGGATTTTTACAATTATCCTTTTAATTGATTGATGTCTTAAGTTTCACTCATTTAGATTCTGCCTTCTAAATGTTGGCTTTGAACCCAACAGGTGACCTGGAGAGAAAGTTTGACTTGGAGATTAGTCCTCTGTGTAACCAGCAGGCTGACTCTGTCCCAGCCATTCAGATAGGTGAGTGCACACATACGTATACACCTGTCAATGTAAACAGTCTTGTCTCGAGTCATGAAGCGAAGTTCCTCAACTGATCCTTTGTTGTGTTTCTCGCAGGATTCATCTCCTACATCGTGGAGCCTCTGTTTGAGGAGTGGCACCGCTTCACCGAGCCCAGCCCGCTCAGCCAGACCATGATGGGCCACCTGCACAAGAACAAGGCCCGCTGGAGCCGCCTACGATACGCACACACACCTTCAGAAACAGAGACGCACTCCCACGCTGACGAGCCTGAGCCTGAAGGAGGTGGAGGAGAAGAAGAGGGGGAAGACATCCCGTAATCTTCCTCCCGTGTCTTCAGATGTTTTATCATCCTTTGTGAACGGAGGAGAGGATCCAGCTCCTTGTTTGTCCTCCAGCATATTTTCTCCCGCCGCTGGTCAATCAGAGGCTCTGAGAGTGGGAGCACTGGGCGGGAAGGAGAGAGGGCTCCCTCTGCTGGAGCGGAGGACCGAAGTCCTGCAAGGGAAAAAATAAAAGAAGGAGAAAGATTCGTGGTTGGGCAGATGGATGGATCTTAGTAAATAAATGCCAATTTGACAAAGCCATGCCTTTCTCTGTAACCCTGTGACATCTGCTTCAACATAACTGAGATAAAGCAGGAATTGAATTTTAAAGGTTGTTGCAGGAGAAAGGTCGATGAAGATAGAGAGTTTTAAAGTGTTTGCACAATGCTGCTTGAACAATAAAGAAATTTAAAAAGCCAAAATTATATACAGCGGGACTGTGCGGGAAGAGATGACGTAAAATATATATATATTAAAGAAAAAGAGGAATATATGAATATACCCACTATATTACGCTTTTTAAACTTTTAGACAATACACGCTGTATTAAGCTCTTTTCACTTTTTTCCTCTTTTGTACAGCTCGCACTTCTTCTGGATGCTCTTTCATACAAGTGTCTCACTGGTCTACTTTTCACTGAGGTGTGTTTTTAACTCCAGCACTAAGTCGACATGTCAGAGTACTTTAAACTGTACAATGTAATCTGTGTTTAAGACGGACTGAGCCGATGTTGCAGTTAAAGACTGATGCAGAGTGGCTTCAGATGGATGTTTTAAGAAGCGTGTGTGTTCATGTATTACAAGCAGTATAATCTGTACCTACTGTGATGTTCGACCTCAGCACTTCACATGCCAAAATCTTTGCAATGTATCGACCTTTTTACTGGATATTGGGGAAACGCAACTCTTACACTGGTGTTGCCTTTGTAACAACTTAATGGGTGCACTTATCTATCGGAGAACCTCACTTTACAAGCTCATACTACAACAAAGCCTTAACAGCAACTTGGTCTGTCTGTGAAACACATTTTGTACTGGAGCTCATCATTACCTTGGACAAGGTTTTCGTACAGTTTCTGCCTGTTTTTTAGTTTTTTTTCTTCAGCCATACCAGCGTACTCAAACACACACTCACGTTGTCGTAGCAGCTTGTTTCCTGTTTCATCTTTCACCCAGTGTCAGGGTCAGATTGGGTTAATACACCCATTCGGCATTACCACGGTGCCAATGTACTGTTCTGACTCCGCTCCGTTACCTCTGTAAGGCGTTTGTACTGACTGTCTTTTTACACTTGCTGC
Source organism: Sparus aurata (assembly GCF_900880675.1). Classification (NCBI taxonomy): domain Eukaryota; kingdom Metazoa; phylum Chordata; class Actinopteri; order Spariformes; family Sparidae; genus Sparus; species Sparus aurata. The sequence continues at coordinate 22,122,301 of NC_044208.1, read as the reverse complement.
AGGCACTGTGTGCACTGTATCTCGAGACGTGAACTTGGGTCAAATAGTAATTGCAAATACCTTTTTAAATCTTATATCTAATTCATGATATAATGCAGTGATGTCTGTTGCAGGAAAGTAAACACCATTATTTAATATTCCAAATATATAGAATTCATCGTCTAAAATGGTACTTTTATATCTATAATCTCAGTCGGGAAATGGATCCACATGCTGATTTGAGCGTACTAAGTATTTCCAGATACTTTTTGGTCCAAGTGTAAGCTGAACCGATGTTATTTTTTTTGTTTTTTGTTTTTTTTTAACCACTCTGCTCTGAATATGTAAAGTTAAGGCTGTCACATTTAAGATTTAAGTCGATGCTGTGTACACGGTGCTAACAGAGGCCCCACGTCTTCCCTGAGCTACAGAGGAACAACCTGAGCTTTATGATTCTAACAACCTAGCTGACACGCAGTATCTTCTACATGCAGCATATTGAGATTAGTTCAGAAAATCTGTAAAAACAAATACATATATATATACACATGAGTTTTTTAACCTGATATAAGCCTCCTCGATGAGGTGCAGTGCAATAAAGTTAGTAAATATCTATAGCTGTAAGCAGATTATTCAAACGCCTTCACTATAGCACTCATTAGCTTCGCTGAAACCCCCACTGTGTTGTCTCAAGTTGCACACCATTTATTCTCTGTAAGTCACACATCGCTGCCGTCGAGACCGGAGGCCTCGGGCCGCCGTCCAATACCTCTCAGAGTCAGCACTGAAACAGGGTCACTGAGCCATACAGGTTTCACTATTAAGTACAAGTATTTTGTATGTTTTTTTTAAGACAGAGTGATTATTATACCAGACTCAATACAATTATCTTACTTATTAAAAAGAAGTTGACTTTTTACTCGTGTCCAGGTGGTTTCAGACGGTGTATACTGTACATTGGAATTCATAACAAGGCTGGACACAAAAGAATCAAAATTAAAACATAAATACCAACATGGCTGTAAACTATGAACCGTCTTTATCAATTTGCACTTGAGGAGTGTTTTTTTGTTTTTGTTGTTTACCTCCTTAAAGGATCCTGCATGTGGTCTCTTCTTGGTTTTAAATGCAGAACTGAAGCGAGTCAGACCGATCAACATGAAAACGATCTTACCATGAGGTCCGTTCAGTTCTGGGGCTTAAAATCATGATCTTCATCACCAGTCGTATATGTTGACATTTTCCATTTTCTCTGAATACCTGGAGCTCATCTTGACCATGTTCGCTGAAGTGCAGAGTTAATTCTTGAGTTGAGAAATGTATGTCACTAAAGGTCCATTTAGCAGCTGTGTTTCCTCTTCTTATTAATGCTACTGTAAGCAGGAGATAGCCACAGTACATGTTAGCTACCTTACTGAGCAACTCCACCAAATTTACACATGACAGTGTGTTTACAGGTCTTGGGGAGAACTACTGCATAGGTGAAATCGGATAAATTGCCTCCAGTGATGTCAGTCAATTACCAGGCTGCATTGTGGGTAATGCCAGCCCGAGGTTTTACATTATAACAACATTGGACTCATTATGGACAGTTTGAAAACAAATCGATACAGCAGAACCGGAGATGTCCCCCTCCTTTATGACACATACTTCTTCCCTTTTCTCAACATGGCACCTACATTACCCACAATGCAACAAAGGCACTGACTGACATCACAGAAGGCAGTCTATGAGATGACATGCAGCTTCGTCTGGAGCCACAACAGGCTTTAAACTAGTTTTTTTCACATATGCACTAGTAATTCCCACTTACCCTTTAAAGGTGCACTATGTAGTTTTGACTGACCTTTAAGGACGACACAACTTCACACTGTTTTACTTTGTTTATATGTGGCGGACCCTGCCACCTTTCCAGCTTCATATTTACTGATCTGGGGACCTTATTTTCCCTCAGAGAACAGCCTGTTGATTCACTTACTCACTGAGTTTGTATTAATCGTTAATATTGTTGATATTAAAATTCTGAGCTTGAATTTCCTCTCCAAAACTACACAGTGCCCCTTTAAGGACCGACATCTTTGTAGTTATCAAACGAAGCCTATGCTATCCCAAATTCATACTTGTACTGGTATAAGTAGCCCTACCTAAGAGTGCACCTGAGTTAACAGAGACGTTTGCACTATGTCCTACAAAGACACGACTTGACAGTGAATCTGAATTTGTATATTGGTGTTTGGACGGGTCATCAGACTTCTTGACTGTACATTTCTGTTCTGACAACCAACCTCTGAGCACTGTGAACGGTAAAATCAATGTTTTGTTTTTTTTAAAATTAAAAATCAAATGCCTCAGATATCCCATGTGTATTTGTATGTGTGGTCAAAGAAAACGTTGCCAGATTTTCGCCACTAGAGGGCAATAAAAGCATTTCAGTAGCAGAGAAGCTGCAGGAGACAACAGAGGAAGGGGGGGAGGGGGGGCACATTGTGGGCGCCTCTCCCTGCTGCTTTGTTTACAGTATAAATACAGTAGTCCACCTGTGAATCAACATGGCGATCTGTGTGATGTAAGCGTAGCTCAGGGGGCCGTGAGCTCATGTAAACAAAAACTTTACAGAAGAACAGGGTTCAAATCAAACAAGAGTCAAGTTGCGCTTAACTTGAAGCCGAATGAGTCACACTGTTGAATCAGGGAGGCTGTTGGCATCTTGTAGCTCATATCTTTCTTTTTTTTTTTTTTTTTTTTTTTTTTACAGAAAGCAGATGGCTCCTGAAGCGGAGCTCGATAAGGAATTACAAGTGAGTGAAAAAAGGTCTGACAAAGGGGAAATAAGTGATAAGAGGATTAATGGGGATTCGGTATGCAAAAGAAAGGAATAAAGAGATGTGGGGCTAGTCGAAATAAAAGAGGGAAAGCACAGGGAGAGATAGTGATAGTGCAGTGAGCAGAGTGGTGCCTGTGTCTCCCTCATTTGCATATCTCTGATTTGCAATGCAAAAAGAACAAGGCTTGTTAGATTGTGACAGACGCAGGGTCCACTTGTGATTGGTCACCTATTAAATCACATTAGGGATTAGAGCCCCGGCCGCCTTCTCTAAACTTTATCTTATCGGCGTTGTTTTTCAGATCGCCGCGACTCAACTTATTTTTTCCAGCGCTCTGGGGGGGTTTTTTGGGGGGGCAGGTAGAAAGTTATGTTTTTTTTGCACCTAAATCTGTTCATCAGAGCGAGACATCTGACGTCCATTCATACTGATAATTCTGGCTTTACCGTCTCTCTGTCTCCAGCTCAAACACACTCCCACACACACACCATCCACCCCAGTCAGTCAGTGCTCATCCAGCATGAGTCACTGTAAATATTGACACTGCAAACAGAGCCCCCTCTTTTTTTTTTCTCTTAAATGTCACCCGACCACTCCCTCTGTGAAAACATGCACCCCATCGGCCCGTCGTGGTGATAACCATCTCCCTCCAAAAAGGAGAAGGTCTTTTTTTTGGGGGGGGGCAGAGAGGGCCGTGTTTACGTGGAACTCAGGTGCGATCACGCCTGAGCTGAAAATGTCAACTGAACACTTTAGGGGACACCTCCCCGGGCCTCACTGCTGTGACATGAAGATTTTGCAGCTCTGCGCGTAGAAAGTGAAAAATGAAACTTGCGGTGTTCTCATCCTGCGTCTGTCTCACTACAAGTCTGTCTGGCCGCCGTGCTCTCGGCACCCGAAAGGGTTAATCTCCCGTTGTTAGTCAGTATCCTGGCTATATGTGCCATAAAAGTCTCCCCCTTTTCTTCACGTTATCTTTTCTTTCTTTCTTAGAAACAACAACAACTTTGCTGCCGCTTCTCTGAGGTGTGACGCTCTCTTGTTGTTCTGTCCACCTCTTCTGCTGCGGCGGAAAGAAGAAGTTGGAGCATGGCGAGATATAATTATGCGAAGGAACTCTCACTCTCTCTGTACCCCCTCACTGTAACTTACACACTGTATATCATGTATACTTACTTTTTCTGGCTCAATTCTAAAAAAAGAGGAACTGCTGTCCTCAGCGCTGGGGTTTGTTAGAGGGGGCACCCCTGGCACCTTTTTTTTTTTTTGCTTGAAGAGCCAGGATACATCTGTGCACCAATGGGACACTTTCACACCAGAGAGGCACTTGAGATACCAAAGTGGCCCTTTGGTTTCTCTGCTGCGAAAAGGAACACTAAATTTAAATGTACCATAATCCTGTGCACAGCTGGGTTTTTTTTGTACTCCTCAGTGCTAACTTAACCCCAAACCTACACAAAAGTAAAAAAAAAAAGCTTACCTACAGACATATGCCATTAAAAACAAGCGTTCAGCACGGATTGCTAAAGATGAGATTTTCAATTTACGTCACCATCGTAATGGTTTCGAGGTTCCCGAGCTGCCCCGTCAGCGCCTCAGCTTAAACCAGCCTCGCTGCCCTACACGCTGCTCACGCTAATGACACATTTCATACTCATCATCGCTTCCTGTTGCACGGCCCTCCTCGCTGATAAGAAGGAAAAATTCATATCGATATTATCTTTAAAATCTCTACAGTTTCATATCATTTTAGATCGCCTCACTATACTCGTTGAATGACTTGGATATGCTGCACTGTATGCGGAGGAACGCACTAATCTCAGCAAGGACTAGTTTCAGGAGATACGATGCACTTAAAGTGCAAAGACTTCCTACGGCGGAATGACTCGAGAAAAGCTTATTTTCGGATGTTTTCACGACGGTTGGGGTTCCTGTATGCTGGCTGTGAGGTTGTTTGGCTATAAATGTCCCCCGTATGCTCAATGAAACATCCTGATGAAATAATGATGTGTGCAGAGGTGAAATTGCGTGTGTTGACTTCAGAGGAACGTGTATAAAAAAAGACGTGTCACGGCAGCGTCAGTGAATCAGTGAAACCAGCTGCGCACGAAATTTGGGGGTGAATATCGAGAAACACGCATGCTCGAGCGGTTAACAAGGAGGAAAGGGCCTCAAGAATATAGACATGAAGACATAAAGACACTGATCTTCAAAGGGGAGCTGAATCCAAATGTGAAGATCATCATTGTCTTTTGTCAAATCTTAAATAAACTCTATAAACGATATATACACTCAGGTCAGATTAAAATGAGTTGTAAGGTGGATTTTGGCGGGTTTAACCCTCCACTTCATCCCTGCGTTTTGAGCGTCTCTGTGCTGCAGGTGGTTTCCAAGCAGCGCTGTGTGTTGTGGAATGACTCGAGCGTACACTTAGGGGAAAGAAAGGGTTAATTTGTCACGCAGTATTGAGATCTGACACGCAACACCCACACACATCTCCAAAAAAACAACTCTGCAAACAAATATGTACATGATCAATATTCAGGAGAAAAAAAAACCTGGTCGCGCCTCTGACTCTGTGTGTCTGTGTGTGTGTGTGTGTGAAGATCTCTTATCTTATCTCACACTATGACTAAACGATACACAACCCTCAGGTACCGTGGAAGCACACCTGCCACATGCCACCTTCTCCACTTTGGTGTGTGAGTGTGCGTGTGTGTGTGTGTGTCGGAGCGATGGACAGGCGAGCTGATGTCCACACCGTCTCTCTCCGACTGTGTTTAGGAGGGTTTGAAGCGTACGTACACATACAGATTTATCGGCTGCTTTCGACAATTTGCATACTGCAAATATGTGTAAGAGTGTGTGGGCAGATGAGAGCGCCTTTGCATAAGAAAGTACATACTGGGATTTTCTTTTTTTTTTTGTTTTCTTTTTTTTTTTAGTTGACCATTTGACACAAGTGACTGCAGCCTGATCGCACTCTGGGCCTGTTGTGATGTTTCGCGTCCTTGGAAGAAAGGTGCAGATTTCTCATTATTACGCACAGTGAGAGAGTGTTTTTCCGCAATTTGTCACAAAAATGTGTGCGTGGGTTGTATGGTTTCCTGTGTTTATGTGTGTTTACGTTTGAATTCCAGAGTCTGATGGTGACCTTTGACCTTTGCAGTGCACGGGGTTGGCGTGAGAAGTCTGCTGGAGATAAAGAACTGAACACCTTAAGAGGCTCAATGTAGCAATTTGCAGCACGTATCGCTCATTTTGTTGGCTTTTGTGTGAGCGGATTGGAACGTGACGTGAGAAATTAGCCCTTCCCTGTGTCTCTCTCTCGGTTGCCTACAAGCTTGTGGATCATTTCAGTTGTTTAAAGGTGCACTATGTAAGAATTGGCCACCTGTTGAATTTAATCCTTAAAACAAATAGGGAGAAGCATATCACTTGAGTAACTGCTAACTGCTGCTAGCTGTAGCTGCCGTTAGCTGAGGTAGCCATGCAACTAGCAGTACATGGACTGAGCGCATGGGAAGTTTTGGTGTTTCCCCGCTACGACCCGCCTCCATAGACGCTCCACGGAGCCCCTTGAATTTTGGGGAACTGAGAGGAAAAAGGGAGTTTTCAAAATCCAAAATCTAAATTCTCATGATGCAACTGAATTGTGACATCCATTGTGATTGAATCCTCGGGGTTATTTTATGAGTTATAATTTCAAACTGTTGAAAATAAAGGAGATTATCTGACTATATTCCGCCGACTGACTAGAAACTCCACTAAATTGTTGCACTGCCCCTTTAAAAGTCCATTTATGGGTGGATTTTCTTGACTTTCCATAAACATCAAATCTCTTATAACTCCCTCTTAAAAATTACTTCAAATACTTCAAAGTTTTTTTTGTTTGTTTGTTCTGTTTTATTAATGGGGCTCTTTTAGTGTTTATATACACATATTCACATGAAGCTGAGCCTGCTGAGTGAATACAAGCGGCTTCCTGTGAGTCACGTCTCCTCTTGTTATTACAGGTACAGTCCAACCTGCTCGGCCTGTTCCTCTGGCCCAGCATCATTAGTCGATTCATATATTTATCAAGGTCTCATTTATGAGGGCTCGATAATATTGTTGCTGTTGTAAACAAGACGTTTAGTTTTGGTTTAGTCCATGTGTGACAGTGTTTTGATTTGGTTGGTGTGTGTGTGTGTGTGTGTGATCTGTTTGTGGCTACACAGCCAAATTTTTATGGGAGGGTCGTGTTTAAATACAGAAAATCCCCCCGGACAATCTCAGAGTAACCTTCGGTTTTTCACAGTATAGAGTCGCTTTTCCAGCTTGTGCAGGGAGCTGTGTTCGCGTTTTCATCATGCTCAGGGACACCCTAAACAAGTACGTCTATACATTAAAGGACTGACTCTTTGATGTGAGGGTGGACATGAAAGATCCTATAGAATAGAGTCCTTAATTACCCAAAACACAGTAAAATTAGCCTCAGTAGTATTCTAATTCACGGACCAAACAAGCCACGGGGCAAACTCGAGCATTTGCATCGACAAATGTCACCTAGTTAATTCAAAGAGGTCCCGTTCACATTAGAGCGCTGAGCTTTTTGTTTAACAACCTGGGTCAGACTGCTACCCTTGGGGATTAAGATGTGTAGTTTAGCTGATAGCAAACACAGTTTGCTAGTAGTGTAGTTACAAATCATCAGCTTTACTGTGATGAAGAAACAGTTATATGTTGTTGCTGAAAGAGCCAGATGGTCCAAAAATTCGCTAAAAACCTAAAATTGCTCACTTAATATCATTTAAGCAATTCAAACACTATCTAAAAGTAGGCGTCAGGATACATTGTTAAATAGTTAGCTAAATGTAATTGATAAATGCTTGAAGTCATTTAAAAACAGCTGAACTCCTTAGCTGCATGTATGAAATCACAAGATAAAAAAGCAGTTTAACGGATAAAGCCTGAATTCTTTTAGCTAAAATAAAAAGATGAACAAATGGCCCAAAAAATTAACAACTCCCTAAAAATTTCTAGCTTAATATCAAATAAGCAATTCAAACAATAGCTAAAAGTGGGCTGGAGAATAAACTGTTGTGGCTAAAAGAAACAGATGGTGAAATAATGGACAAGCAGGTAAAATTGTTAGCTTGAGGTCATATTAGCAATTATGACCGGTAGCTAAAAGGAGGTAGCAGGATAAACTGTATTAGCTACATGTTTGACATAGTTAGCTAAAAGTTTAAGCAGCTGAACGCATAAGTTAAAAGTACCTATAACATATAACTAACTGTTAGCTAAAAGTAATAGATGAATGCTTGACATAGTTAGCGAGAGGTGATTTATAAACAGCTGAACTCATTTGCTGTATGAATATCGAATCATTCCATTCACATTCACACCTACAGACAACTTAAACTAAGCTGCCAGCGCACATCGAGGGAACCCATGCAGACACCGGGAGAACGTGACAGGCCATGCTGCAGCTTTAACACATAATTTTGAACTTGGCAGACAGCGAGTGGGAGCTCATTTGATAGGAATGTGTCGGTACGTAGGGCAAACGTTGGGAACTTCTGATTTATCGCACCTACCTACTTACTTATTGTACAACCTGAAAAACACAAAATAATAGAGCGCTCTCGAAAACCCTGACCTTAAAAACAAGGGGTCATGTTCACACACCAGGTTTGAAATCTAAGCCTGCAAAGGGCAGCGAGGTCCCCGACCCCCTCAGGCGTCAATTAAGACACAGCCATCATTTCCATCTCTATCAGCAATCGACCAACAAGCAAAACAAACTGACGGGGACGACAGTTTTTATTTCGGGAATGTGCCCTCGAGGCTGATTTGGGTGAGGTTCCCTGAAGATTATCGATACACTGCCTTTGCTCCGAGACGACACGGGATGTGTGCGTGAGGAGCTCCCTGCGCCTTTGTCTTCGCCGCTTGTCTGAGTCCTGCGTGCACGTGTGCAGGTGCGACCTCAGCGTGAGTCAGCGCGCTCCAGAGCAATTCCGCGAGGCCGTCCGAGCCCTTCTGAACCCTACGCGGAACGCTTGCTGACCTTTTTTTTTTTTTCTTGGAAGTGACCCGGGAGTCTCCCGGAGGGGGAATTCTGGGGGAGTTCACTTTCCAAAGCAACACTCCCACTTTTCCCATGCATCTCATTTGACTGGCAAATGTCTATGCAAATCTGCTGTGCGAGTGAGTCGAACGCAGGGAGGAGGTGTGGATCGGTCAGAGAGAAATAATTACTGCTCGCATGCTCCATCTTGCCCCCCTGTTCAGATCCCTCACAGTCCCGGCGAGAGATTTTTGCAATTTAAAATGTACCCGGGCGATGTAATATGCATACAAGATTGGATAAGAGATGTGAAAAACGTGTGTGTGTGTGTGTGTTCATTGACTTGTCCGCGTTGCATCACAAAGGAGCGAGTGACACACGCACCTTCCTCTTTCTAGTTGCAAAACAACTCTTCTCGTTCTCTCTCCTTCTGCATCTGTGTGTGTGTGTGTGTGTGTGTCTTTCTTCATTCATATGCAGCCCTCCAGTAGTAAGCAGGGCTGGTAGTGAAAACTGTGAGGAAGTTGTCACAAAGAGGGGAAGTGTGTAGTAAAAAAATATGTCAAGATATGTCAAGTATCGTCCACCTCATTGAAAAGAGAGTTTCCCCTTTTTATCTCCCGTGCGCGCGCGCGTGTGTTGTTCCTGCATGTGTGTGTGTGTGTGTGTGTGCGTGTGTGCGTATTGCAGAAAGAGGGATACACCCAACGTTCCACTACGCATTTTAAAAGACTGGATATTGCTCTCTGCTGTTGTTCCTCCTTCAATCGAACTTCCTCCAATTAAGTTCTCCATGAGGTGATTTACACCGTAAAGCCGAGGCTGCTTCCCCTTTTTCTGACCAGTAAAACCTTCATTAATTGGGTTTTCTCTTCGTTACTTCCCGGTGAAGCACAATCCCAAGAGCTCTCGGCCTGACCTTTGCTGACCTTCCTCCCTGCGTGTGAAGAAAAAAAAAGTACAATTTGTGCACCACCTGCGTGACAGAACGCTGACAGCGCGCAGGTCGGCGAATGATCGATTTTTCAAAACCTGCGAGATTAAAGCCGGAAAGCGCACGAGTTCACTGTGTAACTGTGATTATGTCACCACTGTGCCGCTTGCATCAGTGTGTGTGTATGTATGCACACGCCTGCGAGTGCATGCGTGCGCGTGTGTGTCTGTGTGTTTGTGTCCGAGTGACCCAGGAAGCTTTGCTGCGCCTCTGTCAGACTCTTCCCCCGGCTGATATCGCTCACTTCCTGCTTGTCTTCTCCTGTCCGCTCTCGCCGCGTCTCCGCCGGTTCACTCTCAGGTCCAGGGGAGAACTCTCGTCTCGTGGTGTTTTTCAGCAGAAGGGCCGTCGTGTCATCTCCGAGTAAGTCCTCAGCCGTCAGCCTTTCTTCTCTGTCTTCTTGTTTTAGGCGTCTCCCTCCACACGGGCCCACGGGTTCGGACTCTCGGTTTACTCGTCTGCCTGCTTGTCTCTGTGTCCTCCTCTCTGATTGGATGTCTGTCCTCGCGTTATCATTGCCGATCTTCGACACCGTGCAGACACTGAAAGCGTTGCCGTTTCTCGTTTCGGCGACACGATTGTGAATGTAGGTTTAGGGATGTGAGACCGCTCTGCTTCTCAATTATTTAACCACGCATTGAAATTTGGATCGAAAGCATCTGACGCTCTCGTGGGATAATGCAAACCCCAGTTGGGTTACAGAACACACACACACACACACACACATACAACTATCAGTTTCTTTTTCTCTTTCTGGGAAATAAGGAGAGGAGAGGAGAAGAGAAATGAGGAAGTTCACAGGACGGGCTGCATCTCCATTCGTTTGAATATTTTTGTTGACATCAAGACGTGCCTGTCAGACGCAGACGTGTGTGAATGTCTGTCTTTTCTCTTTTCTTTTTTTAAGACAAATCAAAATAAAGCCCAGGCGCTCCAATATGTGGCCTTGGATTACAGACTTTAAGGGCAGATTATGAACAAACCCGACTCTTTATCTGTGAAACTCAAACTGACAAGCTGCTTCTAAGACAAAATATATTTGACAAGCTCCTAATGATCCTCACGTAGAATGAAAATTCCGCAGATGAAATTATTTGAAGTAGCTGCACATACATACAGCTGGATGACACACTTTCCTTTCTCACTGTCTCTCTGTTTTCTACCTTTCCTTGAAGATGACGCCCCTTTCCTGAAAACCATGTGACTTTAGGAGAAGTCCTTCACTCGACTTGCCTGGTGAGTTTGATGCATGAGGCCTGGAGGGAGATGCGGCCTTGATTTTGACTTCTGTAATGCTGCTTTAAATGTCATCGCTGTAAAAAAATACAGTTCAAGAAATTCAATTTTGCTTTAAAGGCTTCGGTTTAAAACTTCTTTCCATCAAAAAGCGTCGGGTAGTTCGGACGTTCGAGTGTGAGCGAGCTCGGGTGTTAAATCAAATGAAACGGACACGATTGAGCACTGAAAGAAGAGTAGATAAAAAATTGCAGAGTGATGCAAGAAAGGAAAAAAAGAAACAGGAGCCGGCGTGAAATAGAGCGCAGGTGCTGTGTACAACCAAAACCCAAGGATCCGGCTGAGCGAGAACAGGCGAGACTTTCCTAACACCGCTGCAAGCCCCGACACGAATCCGGTCGTGACGCCAAGCCCCGGGATGGGATCGCGGAACGGGGAGTGAGACTAGAACCCGGAAAAACGGGATTCCTCTCTCGCTCCCTGCTCACGGAGCAACATACCTCTCCGAGAGTTTCCCACGAGAAAAACCTGGGGCGTTTTTCGGTCCAGGTAAAAGCAGAAGGAGGAAAAAAAAAAAAGGGAGAGACAGGGAGACAGATATATGGACAGATACATTATGAGGCAGCATGGGAAGCCTCGGGGCTTGTGTCGGTGTGTTTGAAGGAGGGTCTGACGCTCTCAGGGATTAAGTGTGAGCTTCATGAGAAAAAAAAACAACAAAAAAAACGCGAGATAGGCATCAGCTGGCCGTCTCCGGACAGTTCGGCGAGCTGCATTCGGGCGTTCATGCCCAGCAGATGTCAACACGAGACATGAGTCAACACGAGAGGTTAAGTCCGCCTCTGTTAGTTGTTTACCGTGAGGCCCAAACGCACGCAAGCACATCTGAACAGAGTGCCACGCAGGGTGTGGCGCGCGTGTCTGCCAGTGCCATCTCATGTGACCCACTAAAGTACCTGGATTTGCCGGTGACGTGACTTTTTTTTCTTCTCTCCACCGTCTTTCTTCCCTCCTTCCTCCCAATGCCTCCATCCACCCATCCATCCATCCCCCCCCCCACCGTCTCGTCAAGGAGGATGAAGTCAGTGCAGTCCGACCTGTTCTTTGTTCCTCGTTTATCTGCTGGATCGGGAGGGGATTTCTTTCCATCACCACCACTTCCTGCTCTTTTGGAGGAGCACACAGGAGAATTACTGTGAGCTGAGTGGTTTATTGGACCGTCTAATCCCTGCATACTGATGTATGCTACATCGTTTATGTAGGTACTGTCTAAGCCGGTGTTTACAAGCACCTGCTGCTCAGCTGAGAGGCGGAAAAACGAGGCTGCTAACTGTGTCCGACCCACGACCTTTGACCTCCCTGCGGTGAGAGCAACTGGAACAAGAAATTTGCATACCAGGACAACAGAGACGTCATTTTTCCTGGAGTTCTTTTTTTTCCCCTTTTGGCTGCGTGTGTCTCTCACACACTCAAGTGACTGTCATAATGTCCAACCAGATTTCCAGAATATATTCCATGTAGTTGTACCAATACTACAGTCGAAATTGAAATTTAAGTTTTGCTTGAGTAAACATATTAGGAGCAAAATGGCTCCTTTCTCAGTAATATAAATATATATACATATCATATTTCTCCCCCACAAGTGATATATAATTATATATCAAATTATGGGATTAGTTAATATTCATACATTACACAAAGAGAGCTGCACTCTAATTTCGTTGTATGCTTTCTTTATGAGATCATTAAAGGGGCAGTTTGCCCAAAGTTATCAAAACATATTGGGCCTCATTCACCAATATCTTCTTAAGAATCTTCTTAGATTCTTTCTTAAGTTGTTCTTAAGAGGTTCCTTAAGAAAACCCTACGTCAGATTCACCAACTCGTTCGTAAGCCTCAGAATTGTTCGCAGCTGTATTCTTACATTGATGAAAGCTGCAGGAGCAATATATATGCCATTGTTTTGCGGGCCTTGGATGGAAAAAATACCACATATAAATAGGGTGGGGGGGTTACTAATTGATGGCATGTTTCCAATTTACTTGATTTATCTTAAATCATTGGCACATTAAATTTATTTTAGAATTCAAATTCTTTGTAAATTACCAAAAATATGAAATAAATAAATAAATGAATAAATATGACAGAATTATCACTGTAAGATTGCATTTTATTGAACTACACAAGAGAAGAAAACACAACCATGCCAACATTTCGGCACTGAAATGTGAGTAAGAGTACTCCTGAGTGTTCGTAGGATTTGTTCTTGCCTAAGAAAAAATCCTAGATAAAAAAAAATTCATGAATGCCACAATCTTCGTAAAATCTTCGTAAGTGGGACTTAAGAACAAATTTGTTCGTAAGAATGGTTCATGAATGAGGCCCATTATTCCTTTCTTACCTGTAGAGCTTGTTATCCTTCAAGGTTGTTTTGCCGTGAGGTACCGAGTTTTGGAGAAACGTCTGCCTTCTCACAAATATAATGCAATTAAATAGCACTCACGCTTGTGGTGCTCGTCACGCCAACAATGACCTGGTTTGTCAAGATGACATGCAGCAAAGGGCCTCAGGTTGAATCCGAACCCCGGGCTCCTGCTAGCTCGGCTGGGAGAACAGGCCCCTTGAGGCAGTGGGCCGCACCGAGGACGCAGCAGCCCAGATATTATTTTATTTTATTTCTACAGAACTACACACATCCGTAAACATCTACTCATGGAAGGGAAGCTTGTGCTCCTGACAGTGAGGAGTGCAAACATTAATGGCATCCCCCCTAGGCTGAGCTGTAACGCTACCTTGCTCAGTTAGCCTAGCAAGCGAGCCGAGTGCCATCTTGCTCTATTACACAACAGAGAAGGTGGACAGCTCAACTGCCGCCATCTCCAAGACTCGCCGAAATGATCAGGGGACAAATAAAGTATTTTGAATTGAAATGAATTGAATCTAGACAGGTACATAGCACTGCAGGTGAGAGGAAAATCTATATTATTTGGATTTTGGAGAGAAGAGGTGTGACAAAAGATGAAAACACAAAGCACTGACTCGCAGGTTTGAATCATTTTTGGCCTGTTTCTCTATTTTCTTTTTTCAAACCAGAAGATAGGAAAGTGCTCTTTAATGGAGAGCTAGAAACTAGAAACTCCTATTTGTTACGGCTCACAAGCAAATATGTTGGTTTAATGGATAACAATGCAAACTTTTTAATAATGATACTGTAACTTCAGCAATCACGTAAAAGTTCTGGAGTAAAAATTGACAATGAATCACTCCGACACGTGGAGTGGATGTATAAAGTAATGGAAACACTGATAACTACCTCTTAATTATACTTAAGTACAGCACTTAATCAAACAGTGGACTGTTGTGTAATTGTGACTTGGAAGTACAAAAGAAAAAAAAAAAAAAAAAGTCATCTCAGAGCCAAGGAGAAATCTTCCATCTTAGTGCTGACTCACTCTTTGCATCTCATTTGCATAGTTTTGCATTCTGCTGTGTTTCTTGCCAAGTTATCCATCAGCCGTACATTTGTAGAATTTGTTTTTCCTTTTTGTGTGTGTGTGTGTGTGTGGCTGAAGGTCTCCATTATGCTCAGGTAAAAATCTTAAACTGAGATTTTTATCTGGGTGGCAGCCTCCCCGCCCTCACCCTGGCAGGCTGACGGGCAGATTGTGGTAAAGTCCCCACCGTGGCTACAATGCGGACCTGAAGCTTACAGTAAAGGATCTGGGTTTTTTTTTTGTGTGCTGCTGCTTCGGTTCATGTGTAAACACAAGCAAAAGAAGCTTTTAGGCGTTTGCACAGCTACAGTACATCCTGTTCCACAGAATGCTCCTCCACCACCACCACCACCACCGCCACACTCACACATCAACCCCACACCACAGCGTGTACAGTAAGTTTCCCAATGGGGAGGACAAAACCAGGCCTTTGTTTCTCTTCTGCGCTGCGTTCAGCTTCAACAATAACTCTTCAGTCTCTCTCCCGTCCAACGCCTCTGAGCCACAGTTGCCAAGTCCGCTTATTATAAGCGACTTTGGGCTTGTTTTTCAGTGAAGTCGCTTACAAAAATTGGTAGTCGCGGGTTTTTGGGCTTGTTGTTGAAGTGTTCCTCTTCCTATTGTATTGCATGTCATATTGTTTTGAAGTCCTGGAACAAAAACAAAAAAGGCTCATAACATATAAAAACAATAATAAATACAATGTTACAATGCAATAAATCTGGATTCAGGGTGATATTTATGTGTGTGTGCAAAGTGTAATAATCTCTCTTTTTTTCTTTTTCTTTTTTTTTTTTTTTTTTTTACCACGAACTGAGAAGTCGCTTGTTTTGGGCTTGTTTTCAGACCAGCTTGCTTGTTTTCCCCACGATATCTGGCAACACTGCTCTGAGCTGACAGCAGACATGTACATTCTCTCTTACTGTCCTTTATATTCTTAATCTTGTGTTAATATCATACTGTTGTTGATTTCAGAAAAAGCATTTTAGAAAGATTTAAACCGATATGATGGCAGTTATTAACATACGTACCAACGAAACAGCCAAAAAAAGTATTTTGCTTTACATCCTGACCGCTAGCAGACTTTCAGACGTCTACCTACCTATGTAGATGTGACGCGCATACTCCTTATCGTTCTACGTATCGTAGGTATCAACAGACAAAAAAAATACTATTCACACCTTGTTCTACTTTCTTAAGAGCATCCATGTATTATTTCCCTGCGCACCAATAATGTAAATTTTCTCTAATGATCTGCGAACTTGAACACGTTGAACGAGATGTTAAAAGCAACATTATGCAGATTATAATGTATTCAAATCCAAGGTCTGTAACAATTTGTCAGAGGTAACACAGGTGCTGACTACAAACTAAAACTAATTACATCACAACAATGTTAACACGTAACGTGATGCAGAAACAACAGGTAGAGATGCCATTCACCCTATCACAACACACTGTACCATCAAAATGATTTTTTTTTTTTTTTTTTTTTCCGTTTGGTCTTCTGTCTGAATATTCTTTAAACCCTTTCTGATCCCCGTTCTCGTTTTCATCCAGGACAGGGGCAATTTGCGGCTCAAAAAAGCTGAGCTGAACAACACAAAAACAGTCAAAATACTGCAAAAAAGTCTTTACACTTGGCCGAGGGGGGGGGAAAGGTGGAGGACGTGTATGAAAACAAAACGTGTCACAGTAGGCTACGTCAATACGTACGCAACTTAAACATCCGCTGAAGCTTCAGCTCAAAACTGGAGAGAAGAGAAATGGCAATAAACCAAAAACATTTGGTCTGCTGAGCGACGAGGAGTCTGTAACATTTCCCCCAATTGAACACTGAACAAAAGTTCAAAAGTCAAAGTTTGGTTACCTTTAATTACATCATCTTGTCGCCACGTCTTCTTCTGCAGTGTTTCAGTTTCAGAATGAGCACCCTCTCGGTGTGGAATGTTGGCTAATCCCTGATATCCTCTCAATGTCTGAAGAGGACTTCTGAGTGTGAAACAGACACGGCAAGCGTTGACTTACCTGCCGACGGGCCTTACGTTGAGCTTTTTTCAAATAAGCAGAGCGACCCGAAACACTTTTTCAGCTACATGCTCCAGTACAGTACATGAATAACAAGAATGAAGGATGAACGTATGGCATAGATTCTAAATAACGGCAATTCCTCTAACACAAAAAAATAAGTGAAGTAGAAAAAGGTGCAGGTGTTTGATTCAGTTCAGTTCAGAGGTCATGATGAAGGCGAGAGACACTTCTGACTCGTGTCTACTTCTGTTATTTTATGCTGACGAGCATATAAACAGTGTGGCGGCCACGTAACCGCGTGCACTCAGGGGATGTAGGATCCTTTGTCACGATTACAGCAGCAACAATAACTCTCATAACACAGACCGCTCATGTTTCTGATGAAGTGTTACGCCGCGCTAAGTGCCGGTTCGACATGTGTGCACTTTGTGTGTTTAAGTCATCACAGGCTGGTGTGCGTGTTCAGACTTGTCCAGGATTCACAGAAAAGACAACGCTGTGCTGGATGCGTGTGTGCGTGTGTGTGAGTTTGTGTGTTTTCCAGTGAAACAGATGCAGAGACAGAAGGGGGGTGCTCATCTATCTTAATGAGTGCTTACTCATGTTACTGTTCCCTTTTTTGCTCCGTTCGTGATGTGTCGCCTTGATGTGTTTTTTTTTCTGCTTTTTATTTCTCGGCCTCCTTCCTCTTTTACCTGTTAGTCCTGCGGAGCGACTGCGCGGCGGCCAACCAGTCAACAACTTTGTTTCCATCAATCACGCCTTGTGATCCTTTTGGCACGTTACCGTGAGCCCTGAACGCATCTTTCGGGCTTCACAACTCGCACATACACACATCCTGTACTCACTGAGGTGTGTAAGCGAGGTGGCATCAGAAGAAGGCCTGCCAATGTGGCACACACAAACGCTCTGTGCAAGTGCCCTCTGCGCAACATGCCCACACACTTTGTGTGCCCTGTATTCGTGTGTGAGTCCCTGTGTTTCCTGTTTTGCAAACCTCATCATGCCCTCCCAGACAACGTGCGCCTCTGGCTGATTCAGGAACAGCTTGTTTTCTACCCGGCTCAGAGGGGCCATTTGACACTGAGGCATATGTACACATGCAGCCTGTTAGAGAAGCTGAGCATAAATATTGTCGATTAGTTTTTATATTAGTCATAAAGCTTTGGGTGACTGTAACCGTCTTACTGGCGGTAACAGCATCATTCTTCTTCGAAATGCTCCATTAGAACTCGATTCGAGCTCCAGTAAATACAAAGTTGAAGATATAGAGCTTAGAAAAGACGTGTTGAGGCAGAAGCAAATTTTACATTGACTCACTGTTTGCATCACACCACCCACCTCAGTCAATACACTTGTCAAGCTTCCCGCTCTCATACATATATATACACATATGGAGTACGTAATGGTAGCCACAGCTGATTCACCGCTCCAGATTCTTGCGAATTTTTTAAACAAAGCTGACCTCGTACCCAGTGTTGCCAGATATTGCGAGAGAAACAAGCAAGCGGGCCTATGAAAACAAGCCCAAAACTAGCGACTTCTCTGTTTGTGGTACAAAAGAAAAAAAAAAAAAAAAGAGAGAGATTATTACACTTTGCACACACACAAATATCACCCTGAATCCAGAAATATCATTGTATTTATTATTGTTTTTATATGTTATGATCCTTTTTTGTATTGGTTCCAAGACTTCAAAGTAATATGACATGCAATACAATAGGAAGAAGAACACTTTGACAACAAGCCCAAAAACCCTGCAACCCGCGACTACCAATATTTATAAGCGACTTTACAGAAAAACAAGCCCAAAGTCGCTTATAATAAGCGGACTTGGCAACTGTGCTTGTACCGATCATAACAGCTGTAGCTAGCCAACTCACTGAGCTAACGTTAACTCCATGAATCGATCAATAACGCAGTCTGTTTCCAGCTGACTCATTTTCAAGATGAAAAGCCTTCAAAAGGCTTCAGTAGGCTCCTTGTGACTGCATGACAAAAGAATTACGCTAACGCCACGGGCAAAGTTAGAATCCTTCTGATCATCCATGTGGAAGACGGAAGCCGCACTGCGCTTGTATCGCAGGGCACAACTAGTTAGCGCCGGTGTTGTAAATATCATAAAAGAAAATTGTAGGATCAAACTGTTTATTCATTCAACTGTCCCAAAAAATGTCATTGCTCCGAAGACTTGTGGATCGAAAGAACACTCTAGTATCAGCAACTAACGTAATTGGTAATGTAACGTACGTAGCTGGAGTGAGTATTTTGACCCTAATCATGATATTTTTCTGAACCTAACCAAGAAGTTTCAATACCTAAATCCAACCAACAGCTACCATTTCTTTAAAATAATAAATTTATTATTGTTGCCATCAAGACAAAGGTCGCCAGATTATGACGACTTTGATCACCTGACTACTGAAGGTCAGCTGACTTTCTCCTTTCCTGCTGGTCCAAATTACACAACAGGTGTTTTCACATTAGGTGCAATTGTTTCGCCAGAGTATGATTGCCCGCCTCCCCTCTACCTTGCTGGTCGGCTTTCACATTACTAATATCGTTCCGTACCCAAGTACACTGGCGTATGTGCAATCGTTGGTTTGTTTTTCGCCGATGTAAATAAAGAAGAAGAAAAAGCAGTGAAGTGTACATGGATTCAGGCCCGGGTCCCTGATGTGAAAGCAGCCTACAATTTGACACGAGGTAGAGTGTACATTTAAGGAACATCGGGCCTTCTGACACGTGGGCTTTTGTTTTTTTAGGGTAATGGGCTGTCACACTAATGGTCTTTGGTTCCAGCTGGACATTTATCAGACTGTTAGGGCTTTTGGAATGATGGGCCATCGGGATAATGCACAGTCCATGTTTGGCTCACGTACTTTTTTTTCCCGAAAAGAACGCGTTTTCACTTGTCGTGCAAGAGGAAGGGCTTATGTGCCTTTCAGACAGAGGGCACTTCAAGTTTAACCTGGTTGAACTTTGGGTACAAGCCTGCTAAGTGGTGCACGGTACTTTGTAATGTTTCTTAAGTTGCTGGAGGTTAACGTTACCCAAACAAAGGACAGAGATAGTAACGTCAGCCTGAACCTTGATAGCGTCCATGAATGGCCTCCAAATACCACATTGGGTATCCCTCTAGTTGTGAATGAACTGTGCAACCCCACAAACTAACAGGACTGGGAGGGATGCAGAGAAACATGCTAGCAAGGTTGTGTTTGCCCATCGACTGAACAAACGGCCCAGTGTTAAAATTGAAGCGACCATCACAAATAAAATTGAACTCTGTGTTCACTCTGTGTTTGAACACATCTCGAGTTTGAAATTGAATGAAAAGAAAAGAGCAGGACAGTCTCATTATCCTAAGCTGTAACTCTGAATTGCTAAAATGTAATGTAATATCTGACCCAGTGCAGGTGTTGGGAGCGATTATCTTCATGTTTCAGGTAAGAGATCCCGCTTACAAGCAATCGCAGCGTCATCCTGGGTTATAAAAACACGACACCGGGTTATCTTGCTGGAATCACCTGTGTGTTGAGTGTGTGTGTGAGTGTGTGTTTGCATATGGGAAAAACTCCTCCTCGCCCTGCAATTATCTGTCCAGAGGGCCGCGCACCTGTACTTTACAACTCCGCCGACTAAACGTGCCAACAATAACACTCATAACAACTGAGTCGGGCCCCGAATACCTCCACGCGGTGCTAATGTGACATGTAGCGGGGGGTGGGGGGGGTGTTTCCTATCCATATCTGCTGCTAAGATATTTTTGATTTGAGATAATGGTTAATCGATTTTTATCCTAAGCCGTGCCCATTTGGGTGGTTTCCCGCAGGGGGGCAGGTGCTCGCCCTGTTTGCTTATGCGCGAGTGCGAAGCTGGGAGTTCCCCCTGAGGTAAGCAATTCACAACTTTCACTCATCAATACCACGCACTGATGGATGACTGTATGACTATGTTAGATTCATATTCTTCATACAGAGACAACAGAGCCGGGGAGTTCTACTATAACAACAAACGTCGAATGGTTACCTCTGAGTTAACTCTGTGTTACATAAGAGCGGGGCTGAACCGGCACGGGGGCCTCTAAGGTGTGGCAATGGTTTTGCGCTGGGGGATAGGTTTGATTGGAGTCAATTGTGGTCAAGAGAAGGGACCTACCGAGATCAGATATTGTATGGTGTGGGTGTGTGTGTGTGTGTGGTTTGTGCTCAGGATGGGTGGAGTTAGGCAGGGCTTTTTGGCTCCTGCCATACCCACAAAGGATGGTGGGTGCGATAGGACGATAAAGGTTAAATGTGATGTGCAAGTGATGTGGTGTCATCTTCATTGTTTGCATGAATGAAAGCAGGGAGAAAAGAGGGGATGCCGGGGTAGAGGTGCACATACAGGAGTGTAAAAGGCCTCGGGGTGTCTGACTTTTTTTATGTCACACAATGTCGAGAAACAACTCAACAATAGCTACAGTGTTTCTTTTAGCAGTCGAGGAGAAGAGCGGGAAAAACACACCTCTGTAGTCATCCGGCTGACTGACCTGTAAAACACACACACACAAACACACACACACAGCGATGTTGACACAAGGTTTTCCCTGTTAAACACACGCATGCACACATTTCTGATTGTCGCACGATTTACATAAGATAGAGGTACGTAGCTTTTAAACAAACAACAGATTATGGGCGATTTTCCGGCTACCCTTTTGAGCGTCCCGCCATCTAGCGTCGCTGCCGTTACCGGGGTGGCAACTCAGGTCACTCGTAGACGGTCGGATTACATTTATTGTAACATTAATCAATCAGTGATTATAACAACATTCTTCAGTGGCGGAGTCAGGATGTTTGAGGGGCACAAGCACGCTGAAAGTTGTGAGATATTTAACGTGAACAGAGAGCACCCCGTCACGTTTTGTCCACTGGCACTTTATTTTTTTATCTACCACAGGGGGCATCCAAGAGGGCAAGTTTATTGTCTCGGAAGGCTCGGCGATTTGTCATTCAACATCCAACGACTGTTGGAGGAACTGAGAACTGTACAGTTACATAGAAAGAAAAGGTAAAAGTAGAACATGGTTCACCTCTTAGGACAGTTATAGAGAGAGAGAGAGACGCCAACGCGGCAATTGCGACTTGTCTACTTGAGGTATCCATCCTTATACGCGACCAAGTACTCACTAATAAACCTGGCTACATTGAAAAGCACATTTACTGTATGAATTGAACAGGTTTCCACTTTGCAGAAAGATCTCCATTAAAAATCCTTTTCTTCTTCACGCGTGTGTTCAACAACACTGTGCATCACACACTCAACATCTGGTCGTCGGCGGGGCGGGGGGGGGGGGGGGTTCCTAACATCTCTCTCCGTCAGGTGTGTCCACTGGTGGTGCCTGATCTGTGTGTCTGACAGAGAGAAAGAGAGAGAGAGAGCGAGGACGCTTTGTTGATCTGGCACAGAGGTGATCCCTCGTGTGAGCAGCTGTCACTCGCTGCACTTCTGCTGTTGTTGTTGTTGTCTTGATGAGGTACTTTCCCTCCCTCGCACTTCCTCCCACAGGACCCTTTGTTTATGAGCGTGCGCGCGCGCGTGTGTGTGTGTGTGTACGAGTGTGTGTCGGTTGTATCTGATGTGGGCCCGTGGATTCTCGGAATATGATTTAGACCGAATGTGCCAGCGCAACTGGTGACTGGTGCCTCCGAAACACACACGAACGCAAGCATGTGTAATATTTCATTGTCTTGCACGAACACACATTCGTGGCAAATCTTATATGTATATAATCTAATATAATAACAATCAGTCATAGCAGTCCAAACTACTCACCAGGCGGCGTTTTTAATGAAGAACAAGTGTTTCTCATTTTCTACTCATCCAGTCGGTGACGTAGTCGTGTCGTATGATCGTTTTTGCATAACTCCTGCTTCTCTTTTCCTCACACACTCGCTCATCACTGCTGCCGCGATGTCCACCACCGTACAAGCGTGTGGACATCCGTCTGGGCTAAAATAGAGCTTTTCCTCGTGAACACCAGCAGTGACAGGTACTATGTGTGTGTGTTTGTGTGTGTGTGAGTGTGTGTTTTTATGTGTGTGTTCAGGGGTGTGAGGAACTGTGTGAGGACAGATAGACATCTGGTTTGAACGACACACGGATAAATTTGCTTACCTCAGCTGAGTTGGGTGCTGCGGGTGTGTGTGGTGAGACTATGTGAACGCCTGCTCAGAGAATGTGTGTGAAGAGCATGGAAGCAGTTCTTTTGCTGCATTGTTTCTCACGCTCAGGTCAACACAGCATCGCCGAACAATGTACATGAAAGGTGCGAGACTCTGACCGAGCGTGTTTGGTTGCGCACACGTATGTTTAGAAAGCCACGTGCACGAATCCGTGTGTTTTGCGACAACAGTGCGAACACGCATGCGCTACCTGGACGGTCCTTCCCGCTTATTTGGGTACCAGTGCAGCGCTGAGCCGCAGTCAGGCACCGGCCGGCCGCGCTCTCTTGACACTTGAGGAATATCATCCATGTTTTTCACGACGTTTCACCTTCAACCTTTCCTTCCTCTCTCCTTTTACTGGACTTCTCATCCCACAGATCTCAGGAGCAAGACGCTGGGAGGAATCGGGAATCCCCTGCTAACGGCTTCTTTGATAAAGAGAAAGGTAGAGAGCTGCACCCAGCAGATGGTACGTGGTGAGTGGATAAGGGCTGAGCATGACAGATGTACATTATTAACTGGTGTTCTCGTCAGGATAGAAGAGGCTTTAAACATTTATTAGAGCGGCGGGAACTCATGATAACAAACTGCTGGACACATTTTATGTATGAAATGAGATGTAACACTGACGTTTAATCAGATTATTCTTTTTCTGTATTTCCACTAGCAGTATACGAAAAATGATAATTGTGTGTTTTCTGAGCTCCGTGTTGACTATAAACAAATGTTGTTGTTTTTTCTGTTTTTATTAAAGCGACATATTCGGAGTGCCAAAATGTTCTCCGCTGAATTATGTTTTGAAATAAAACTACTTTTTAAAAAGAAGGATTAGAATGACTTTTATTTTGAAGTGCTCTAACCTGAAATGTGACCTCCAATATTGGTACCACACTGCACTGAAGTTGTGGTACACTCACGCTTTCTCTCTCTCTCTCTCTCTCTCTCTCACACACACACACACACACACACCAGACACACACACAAAGAGTCTCTATATCCATCTGTTTTCTCTGCTTTTTTTTTCTTCCTCTCGACTCGACAATCCCACAGCTTCTTATCTCTCTGCACGGCTGTGCTCCTACCACCCTCAACCCCCCCACCTCCCTTCCATCTCACACTCTCCACATCCTCACACATGCACATATATCCACACACACACACACACACACACCTCACCCCACCCCACCCCCTTTATTTTGCTGATGAGCTAAGGCGCCTCTGCTTGGTCACATTACCCCAGTGTTGCATACAGATAACTACACTGTGAAGCCTGTGGTTTTGTGTGTGTGCCCATGTGTGTGTGAACCAAGTTTCCAAGGTGTGTGTAATATTCCTCATTTCACTGGAGATGCTGTTAATGTCGAACACGAATAAACGGATTTTAAATGAAAGACTTTGTCGATGTTGTTGTTAAAAATCTCCAGACTATCAAGTAAAGTCGACGATAACATCTGAGTTGTGCGAGCTAAAAAAGTTTTAACAATTGAAATTATCAGTCTACTTTACTTGGTAATTTTGCGGTTATCGGGTTCCTTGATTCCTTTTTAGGTGAAGTCTCTCTGTCAGATTTTACAGTGCGCTTACGTCAGAGGTTTTGGTCATGGATGCACTGTAGGTACTCAAGCATGACGCATTATATACTAATGAATCTTTATGTTAAATGTCTAATATTTGTTTGCTTAAAGTTGCAGATAAGTTGTAGAATATAAAACAATTGAGCAGCTCCTTTTTTAAGGTTATGAAAAAGCAAAAGATGTAACTTGGAGAACTGGCTCTTAAAAAATGACTTAAAAAATAATGAAAAAAGGAGTGTCTTGCTTCTAATAGGTACAAAAAAAAAAAATCCCATTTTTTATGTTAACCGGGACTTAAGTAAAAGTCTTTACATCTGACGGTACATGTATTTAAGCATAAAAGTACAAGTAAAGCAAATGATACATGTGTTTACATGTACATATACTGTATCCTGTGGGTTGACTGATTATCAGAGCTGATATTAAAGGTGCACTTGTACTTTTGAAGACAAAGATCTTCACTGACAGATTTTTTTTCATGCCTGAACAAACTAAATAAACACACTGTCTTTGTTTTCATGACTGAATAAACAAACTGACCTCAAACACAATGTCATACTTTTGTACTTTGTTTACATTTGGCGGACCCTGCCACTTTTCTAGCTTCAAACAGTGTTCTGTGGACCTTATTGTCCTCTGAGAACAGCTTGTTTATTCACTTAAGGGATTTTTAAATTTTTTTTGTATTATTACCTCATTGTAAAATATTACAATTCTGAGTTTGAATTTCTTCTCCAAAACTACAAAGTGCCCCTTTATAATAGTATAGTTATAGATTTATGATCAACATTCTCATTATCAGGCAATTTTCTATTAATGTGATTGTTGATCAAATAAATGAATGTAATAAATATTCTCCTTTGGCTCTGATGCAGCATGTAGGAGTTTGAAGTAACTAGTAACTAAAGGTATCAAATAAATGTAGTGGAGCAAAAAGTACAACATTTGCCTCCAAAATGAAGCGGACTGGAAGGATAAAGTAGCAGAAAATGAAAATGCTCAACAAAAAAGTGGCTCAAAATTGTACTCAGGTAAATGTACTTAGTTACATTCCATCACTGGAGGAGAGACGAGTCAACAATCACTCCAGGAGCTTCCTGTCATCAAGGCTGATACATGAAAACTTGAGAGTGTGTGTGAGAGACAAATTTCCAGAACATATTGTACACCCGGCTGCTGGTTCATCAGTGTTAACGCTGACAATGCAATTTTTTTGAGAAAGCGCTGTGACACAACACCCTTTTTGAATTTTTTTTTTTTTTTTTTTTTTTCCTATTTCTCTTATTCTTGATTACTGCTGGTTATGAGCGCGGACACATCGTCTGGATTTCTTTCGTAAATGTAGTGTAACACAGGCGCTGTAACCTTACCACTTTAATAACAATAATGGCACAGAAAAGGACAATCGGATAGATAGATAGATAGATAGATAGATAGATAGATGGATAGATAGTCCTGTATTGCGTAATCGTTTCTACAGTGTGTGTGTGTGTGTCAGCAGTATACGTTGCCATGCCGTCTCACTTTCAAGACACATCAGCTCAGATAAGACCTCTGGAACACACCTTGCCAGCCCTCTGGTATCTGTTGCTCTTATCTTTTAGGGGACAGGTGCCTCCGAAAAAACCTGCTGTCTGCATCGCTCAGAACCATTTATTACACACACCCGCCCACACACACACACACACTCACTCAAACACTGAAATGTTTGCTCATAAATTGCCGCCACTGATAACATCTGCAACCACTGACGACCTGTGGACGGCCCCCCTCGCAGCCAACAATGCACCAGACGTAGTGATGCTGATATTCATCTGCTGTGATGCGGCTCCATTCTCAAGTCTTATTTAGAAAGAAGAGTTTGTGTATTTGTCGAACGTGTAAAGCCATTTTTTGGACAATCGAGTTTGTCTTTTTGCCATCTCTGTAAAGCCTTTTTCCCCTCCTGTGTTTGCACTTGTGCCTCTTCTGCCTCAGTGACTGTTTAGCCCACGGGCTCTTTTCGACTTTGGCGGACTCGAAGGGCCAAAGAAGAAGAGCATTTTATCGCACTATTTGCACACGCTGACCTTACACACACACACGCCCAGACACTATGCACACTCAGAAGTGTTCGGGTAAGTGTTTACTATGTCAGCATTTCCTGTCAACTTCCATAGAAGAAACGAGACCTTACATCAGCTGCCGTGATGAGTAGTGATGTGAAGGGGGTCAGGGTGCGTGTGTGTGTGTGTGTGTGTGTGTGTGGGTGGGTGTGTGGTCTAAACTTTACCACCGAATACACCAACCATGCATGAGGAATTCTGGTGTTACAAGTAAATCAATTGATTATTCACTCTTCCCATTAATTGGCGGAGAGCAGCCCGCAGGTTTTCATTCCTGATGTTGAGCTGCAGTTACACCTTCAGATGAGCTAACGTCGCGCAAAGTGTCGCCCCGACACGTCTGAGGACGTTACGGAGAGGCGCTGTGAATGATTAAAATCGGGGTACAGGAAGTCGTTTTCAGACTGTCGGTCTTTTGTTGTGCCGTGCTTTTTTCTCGCGAAGAAGGGAAAAAGAAACCCTACACACTCCCTCGCCTTCGCACGCCTGGAACCCTTCATCTAAAGTAGATGCGAAGCTTATTATGAAATGCAAATCAGGAGAACTTGCTCGGCTGAACGTTGCCTCACAGCCTTGGCTCGCTTTGTGAAGTATTCAGGAGTTTCTGGGCCGACATGTTCTCATCTCAGGTCGTTACATGCCAACTATGTTTTGTCATGCCTTCTGCCATCTCATGCAGACAATACAAGGCACCCTGTAGTGTAGGTGTGCGACGCAGAAAGCCTTCTTGCCAGAGAGTTTTTACAACAGTAGATTAACGTGAAAACGGTCATTTTTCTTCAGCTAAGGCACAGAAACTACTTGGTTAAGTTTAGGATAAGATCGGTGACATTTGGTTTCACAGAGGACACAAATGTCCACTGGGTGAAGAGTGTGTGTGTGTGTGTGTGATCCACGGCTCGATCCCAAATTCCACTGGGCGAGGGTTTTTTTTTTTTGCTTTGTATAGTTTATTGGTTCATCATTTTCTGGCATTTTATGGAGACACATGACATAACACAACCTGTTTTTCAGTGCATATGCTAAAAACTCTGTGTGTGTGTTTGTGTGTGTGTGGCAGCTTGTCCCTCAAAATGACCATTTAACGGCACAGTAATGTCCCATAAAGCTGCGCAGTGCATTCACTGCCAGCTGTACTCTTCTGTTTTTGTTTTTTGTGTCCCTATTCGTGCACCTTCTTCCCATATGTCCCTTCAACAGTTGTATCGCGTGCGCACACACACACACACACACACACACACACACACACACACACACCACAAACAGAGGAAAAGAGAACCTCGACTGTACAGAGGAACATTTGCTTGGGACTAATGATGTCAGAATTTGACAGTCGTCGCTCTGTTCACTTCATAACAGGTGTCACGAATACAAAGAGAAAGTGTGTGTGACCGTCCGTGTGTGTGTGTGTGTGTGTGTGTGTGTTTGCCCTTTCAGCCAGCCTGCCTGTGTTTTGGACAGCAGACCACAAACCAGCCTGAGGTCTGAGTATTGTCATCTCATTGGTGCAATTATGCCCACTCCTGCTTGCTCACATGCACAAACACATACACACACACAAAACTTTCACCCCATTAGCTCCGACCACACCCGTCACCCAAATGAGTTCAAGGGCAGTAGGGGGTGTATCTGGGGGGCGGTGTGTGAGTGTGTTTCGCAGGGGTGGAGGGCGGATCGAGGGCAGATTTATCGACGGCTGGGGGGGGGGGGGGGGGCCGCCCGCGGACAAGTGTCCTAAATCGGGGCGGTCAGGCGTGATCATGGCATGTGAATCGACTTGTCAGGACCACTTAGGGACAACAATGGAGCGGTAGGAGAGGAAACGAGGAGGGGAGAGGAAAGGAGAGGAAACGAGGAGGGTTTCTAGGAGACGAACACATGTGTGTGTGTTTGTGTATGTTAGATTGAGGAAGAATTGAAATGCGAGCGTGTGCAGTCTTAGCGATGGCAGGGTGGGGTTGTGTTGAACGTGCCAGCGTGTTTATGTGTGTGCGCGCTCGTGTGTGTGTGTGTGTGTGTGTGTGTGTGAGTGTGTGGTGGGCTCCATTGAAAGGCCCTTCCTTCTGCTCTATTTACCCAGGTGAATAGGGAAGCTGGACCAAGCCTGAGCGGGAAAACATGTCATTTTGTGCTGTGTAAATGTGTGTGTGTGTGTGTGTGTGTGGAGGGGGGTACTTGTGACTGTATGTAAGCACAAGTTCTCAAGACAAAAAGTTAACAACATGACCCCTCACCCTCCATCCCCCCCCCCCCCCCCCCCCCCCATATCCTGAACCCAAACAGAAGCATGAGCGCGCACACACACACTAGAAACACAGAAATTCCCAGACTTGTTTTGAATTTGAAGGATGAAAAAAAATGATTTCTCTCTCTGTTGTTCTTTTTTTTTTTTTTTTTTTTTTTAAGAAAACCTAGACGGACCCATGTGAAAGTAGACACGCTGATGTCTAAGTGGAAGTGTCTGGAGAGCGTTGCTGGTAAAAGCTTTTGGCCGTCACCACGCCAGGAAGCTCGGTGACAAATCTGACCACACAGCTCAGCACCAGCCGGCTGCGGGTGTCTCTGTGTATATGGTTTGTGTGCGATTGTGTCACCGTTTCTACATGTGTGTCTGTTGCTTTCATATAGAACCTGTTTCACTCGCGACACCTGCATCGAGGGAGTTGAAGTCATTTGCAGCATCTCGCCGTCAGGATGTCTCTTATCTTTCTGTCATCTGTTTATTTAATGTATGCAGTCTGAAAACGGCCACATAAAACCCTGCAGGACGTGTTGAGAGCTTGTTATAAGCACATTATTCTCCAGTCGATATTAAAGGCATCTCTAAGAGAGTTGATTTATTATTATTTAGGGTCTTTTTAGCCTTCATGTGACAGGAAACAGGGAAGAGAGAGTTGGGGGAGACATGCAGTAAAGGGCTACAGACTGGATCTGACCCTGGGCCAGCTGCTGCCTCCAATACGTCATGGGTGGACCGCTCTACCAGTTGAGCTGTCAGGGCACCAAAAAAGTTTTGCTGTTTTTATTTCTCATTACAAACTTGTCAAATACTGAGGCTTTGGGACGCCGTTTCAAAGTGTCAGTACTTGTATGACTAGGGAATTAGACTCAAATTTCTACTTTGATATAAATTGGACGCATAAAACAATTATGTGAGTGAATATTCCTTTGATTTGCAAGCTAACCACAACTTAAAGAGATCAAAAAGCAGGCTTTCATTATAAACAAACATATACCATATAGCCTGTGTAACAGTTCATCCAAATTGGGCTCGCCATAGTGTTGGGTTTGACCCGGTAGATGTTTTCTAGTGAGAAACACAAACTGTAGAAGTTTGTTTGAAATTAAATTCTTATGTGAGCGGTAAAATAAAATCACTTTCAAATGTAGGGTCGCCAATTATTTTTCCTAATCTGAGCATGTAGGACAGAGTGTGACACTTTGAAAGGGAACTTTAGGTCTTACGTTTGCATTTTATGTCTGTATGCTCTTCGGATAAATCTGTGTGGTTCAAAAGTCAGTCGTGAATTTTGGAAGACTTTTGATCACTCATCCGAAAACAAAACAAATCAGAACTTCTTCGTAGAAGCGGCGCGAGCGTTACGAGTCTATTCTTTAATGATGAGCCCGGCTATCTTTCTCCTCTGCTGATCTCCTCCCTGATGTTGTTGTTTGTTCCGCTGCTGCTTCAGGCTTTTTATCAAACGTCTGTTTTCTCTGCTCTTTGACACCGTTGGCACTACATTGGCAGTACTGACCCACTTTTTTTTCTAAATGTTTACAGTTATTGTTTGCTGGCTATCTGCAGCCGGCACATTGCTCTATACATTTTCTGCTCCTGAAGAGAAAAACAAACAAACGGCCAAAAACGAATGGCAGCCAAACATTGGGTCGGCAGTAACTGTTACAGACGAGTCTAATCACCTCGGCAGCAGCAGCTCCAACAGTCCCCATCGCTCTCTCTCTCTCTCTGTGTTTCAACCTCTCTCGCCCTCCTATCTCAGCCTCTCTTTCCATGGGGTCTATCTGCTCAATCTGTGTGTTCTGCTTGTGTGTGACCCTATGCATGCATGTGCATTTTTGTGATTGTGAGTCCGCCGGTGCAAGTGGGTCAAGTCGTGCACTGTCCGTGTGTTATGGTCCTCACGTGGCCCTCAAGACGTTTTGGGCACGGGTCCCGCACCTTAAATCTCTATCTGCAATCGGATAACTGAAAACAGACAACCTTAACTCTGAACAACACACACACACACACACACACACAACCGTTTACCTACACACACACACAACCTACATTTCCATAGACGCTGTCTACTATATTAAAGGGGTAAAAATAATTAGTTTGATCAGCTACTGGCTTGTGACTGATGTGTGTGAATTGTGTCACCTCTCACTCTAAATAGTCTGGCTATATGTAACTGTCCTCTCTGTGGGTCTGACTGGGCCGATTCAACACATCCTGTCCCGAATTAACTTCTTTTATAACTGATTTCCTTTCACGGTAAGCACTTTTAGGACGAACCCTGCTACAGGGATCAAGCTCATATTTGCTCCATGCTGCTTAACTTTTAATTCCTGTTGAAGGTGCAAAATATATTAATTTTAGTTGAAAACGTAAAAAAAAAAGAAAAAGAAAAGTACAATGTCAACGTTTTGTGTTTGCAGAGATGTCTAGTGCTAACCGGCCAGCCCCGCACCAAACCGATGTGAAGCTCCTGTGCTGGTTGGATAAACACCAGTAGCCCACTAATGCTCCGAGACTCCGGTCCCGATCACTATATGCACGGCTAACCGAGCTAATTAACTGATTAGCATCTCCAGTTGGCAGCAGTTAGCGTTTACTCTGATGATACGCTGACTTGTGTTTTACTTTGCGTGAACACCAGAGTTTGAGAGTTGGCTAACTAGTTGGTAAATTTTTGTTTTTTATTTTGTTATTTATCATTAGTGACATTTATAGTTATATATTCAGTGATGGAATGTAACATAAGTATATTTACTCAAGTTCTGAACTGAAGTCAGTTACTAGTTACTTTGCACATTGCATGCTGCATCAGAGCCACATCAGTGCATGTTTGAATTCTGAATCTATTTTATCAGCAATCAGATAAAAGCACTGATTCTCTTAATCAGAAAAATGTTAGATATTAGATATTAGATATGATATTATCCAGCACAATGATCAGCCAACCCACAGTATACAGTATACACATACGTACATATATGTATAATTTACTTTTAACTTGTACTTTTGATACTTCGCTACATTTACAACTATAAGCTTACTGTATATGAATGAATGACAAAGCGACTGCAAGGCAGTAGATTCCTACTGAGCAACAAAATACAGCTGACGAACATTATAAGCAGGCTAATGGAATTTCTTTTTTCATTTCTTTTTTATATATATACAGTTTTTAGCGATCATCCAGAATTTAGCACAATGTTGCTTTTTAATGTTTTTTCTAGGATGGATGAGACAATATTCACTTTGTTGAAGCCGTACACAAACAAGAGTGCAGAAATGTAAATTTGTGGTTTTATGGAGAGCGACGCGCTGTAACTGTTTCTTGACAAACTCGTAGGTGTTATTGATGACTCGTGTTGAGGCATCCCAGTGAGCCAACACTTCTGTTTTTTTACATTTAAATCAGTAAAACATGATATGACAGACATGAGAGCGGTATTGATTCTTTCATCTAACTTTCTGTGAGTATTCATATTTGTAATGTTAAACTATTCTTTTAATGCAAGCTTTATTATCTGGTGTGTAAGATAACAGTCTTCTCCGTCACATAAGACGAGGCTAATGTCCCCGCTCTCCTTTTAGTGGTCCAGTGTGTAGGATTTATTTGCATGAGTGGTGTGGTTACACACTGCAAAAAAAATGTGTGTCAGGGAAATATGCACGTAAACATAATTATGAATAATATATTCCTTTTCTGCAAATAGATTGCACTAAATCCTACACGCTGAATGCTCAAACACCAAACTCTGCTTCTGTTTCACTGTGTGACCTCGTTGATGTAAATCCTTAAACAAACCAGACCAACGATAGATTGACACCAGTTGAACTCTCGTCTCTCTCCCTGTCTCTTCATCCCTTGTTTTCGTCTCTGCCCTCCACGTCTCTCCTCTCCTCTGGTACATGGATGGGCAGAGTAGTTATCAGGCCCGGCCAGCCCAAGCCCAGCCCTCCTACCTGACCGCTGCCAGCAGGGAGCGGCTGCTGTCGCCTGAGTATCTCCGACCACAACAGCGCCCGAGGGAATGGGGAAATCGGGGCCTTGAGTAATCTACGCAGGCCCAGAGCGAGCCGGCCGGCGCGTGAGTGAGTGCGCGGAGTGTGTGTGTGCATTTCTTGCGAGCGAGCACGCGCGTGTTCAGGAGCCCGCCACTTCTGCAACATCCGGCTATAAATCTATTGTGACACGTCAAACTGAATTTATGGGCCAATCTGCTTGCGACAGACATGTTTGATTTGAAAAGGGAAAGGAGGATGGAATAAAAAAAAATAAAAAAAACTTAGTAGTAAGAGTGAACTTCTGCTTTGGCATTTGGAGCAGGAGATTTCGTAAACCACTCTCATCTGAAATTTTTTCAAAATGTTTCTCCTTTAACCTTCCTACGATGTCTCAAAGCTTTTACATCGTCCAAACGGAGACTAGAAGTAAAAATCTGAACCTCCCGTTTGCATACAGCATTAGGTTGTTTACCAGTTGCACGCTAAATCCAGAGTCTTTCCCGACTTATTTTCCTCCGCTGCACTGATACATCCAGCTGATGTCGTGAGCTTGGACTGCAGTGGCTGCACATTCTCACACAAGAACACGTAAAACACAACGGTCTGCGTCATATTTTTGATCATAAATCCAAAAACGATTACCAAAACGCTGCTTCATGCACCAATATTTTAGCTTTTCTATACATGATTCATCTTTTCTTGCTGTGTGACTGCTTAAAACATATATGCAATGATGCCTTATGTAAATAAATAGATGGATTAATTTCCATTATCGTCGATCATGCTCAGCATCATGCATCCTGAATAAAATTTAAATGTAGTAAACAAGTTGCACATGTTTATGTTCGTCAGCAGTGAGGAACGTACAGGCAGGTCTTGCAAGATTGTTACTGTCGATCATGATGTTGATAATTGGGTTTTTAAATGTTTTTAATAATTATTTCAACTTAAATGTGTCTTTAAGTACTGAGATTTGTCTTTAATGTTTTAATCAACACTTCACTTTACAGTTTGACCCCTGACATGACCACATTAACTACCTCAAAAGTTACCGAAGATTACCACAACGTTACGTAACAATACTATTCTGCTATTTTCCAACAGGCAGCGAATTATTATCGGGTCATTTCCGCGATGTATCCCAGGGAAACGTCCAACTGCTATCTTCTTTACTTTAGCAGATGTTGCCATTTTTAACTAATAGCTAATTAACGTCTAACTTCCCCATGCCTCAGTGTACCGACCTGCAGCAGTCGGGCAGACACTACACTGTAAAATCTGACAAAGTGATCTTACATATAAAAAAAATAGATAAGTCAACAAATACGGTTATCTCAAAATGACCAAATGAACTGGACTAATAACTCAAAGGCTTTTCAGCTCATACAACTTAAATGTAATAATGTACTTTACTTGATAATTCTGAGGTAATTGGTTTCATGGCCTTTTTTTTAAGGAAAGTCAACTTTACAATTTACAGCGTAGTTGCAACAGCTGACATTAATTACCAATACTTACCTACCATACCTTTTTATTTTTCACAGATTAATTTCTACTTCGCTATTTTACATGCGCTGTAATGAACTCAACATATACTTTTTCTGTCATTTGACTGTCTGTTTGCCTCTTTGGGAACAACAATAGAAAAAAAAGCTTCATTTTTCTTTCGGTCTGAACTCAAATGAACTCGACAAAACTCAATATCAATGTGAGCGGATTGTTTTGTTGATATTGTGTACTATCACACTCTCCTGCTGCCTTTCTCAAACTATTGCTGCACTGCGCTGTCGGTGATAACACAATCACTTTCCTCATATTCTGTTACACTGTTCACTTGATTAAGGGCTTTGCATTTAATGCTGGAGTCCGCTGTGTGAGTGTGATGAGGAGGAAAGATCTGCGATGACCAACTATTCACATTCACGTTTTTTTTTTTTTTTCAAAAAGCCACCATGCATCCATCCATCCATCCATCCACCCACACTCACACACTCATACACACACACACACACACACACACACACACACACACACACACACACACACACACAGGCAGCTGCCTTCTCACTCAGTGGAAGCAGGTGTCTGTAAATCTCATGAGGTTTGGTGGCTTTGGGTTTTTTCTTTTTTTTTTCTTCCTTTCTTTTGGGTGTAGTAGAAGATGGTGAAATTCCCAATGTGAAAGTCAGCTTCTTGCTCTGGCCTCTTTCCACAAGACAACCCCCACCCATCCACCCATACACACACACACACACACAAAATGACACACCGGCTCAAGTGCATACACACAAAACCACACACACTACGATTGCTGACAGAGAATTTCAAAAACCCGTCCTCTGAATTTCGAACTACCCTCATCAGAACTGTGCTATCATCTGTTGACACCATCGTTGTTACAATAGTTGAAACCACATGTGAATAGATGAATGTATGTGTCACATAAAGCTGCAATAAGCAATGCACGCACCCCCGTGGAAACTATTTTTTTCCACTCTGCCTCAAATATCACAGTTCCTGTTAGCTGTGTCCGTCGCGGTGAATGTCATTTCTGTTTATGTGTCCCTCCGAGACTCATACTTGAGATGGGAATCTATATTTGAGGGCACTGTGGCGGATCAGGGTGAGGTGGGGGTGCAGGTGGCTGGAGGAGAGGGGGGGAGGGAGGGAAGGAGGGAGCGAAAGGGTGTAAATATAGCACCTGGTCTGAGTCTGGGCCCCCTTGGCTTTCGTGGCCTCACAGGAAAACAAGTCTCCTCAAGAGACTGAACGTGGAGCTCATACACGTGCGGGAGGATTCTGCTGTTTTATACACTGATTGCACGCAGTCTATTCGCATGTGATCACGGTTCTGAGAGCGGCCACAGTAAAGTTTCTCTTTGTAGCCATAGAGGATTCACACAAATGGCCCCTTGTCCACGGAAAAAAGAGGCAACGGTTGGATACATTTGCTTACGACCGTCAGCGGCTGGCTTAGTTATTGGCAGATGGCGGGAAGGTTTTTACGATATGCTGAGCTCAACTTTATGACAACAAACCTTTGTATCTGCAGGTTGGAGTGTGTGGGAGGTCAGGGTGGAGTATTTGAATACTACAGTCCTCACAAAAAATTTGAATACGAGAGATAAGTTGAACTTTGTAGACATCAGAGAGTAAATTCACTTTCAACAGAGGAATTACTGCAGACAGCGTGGTGGCTGCACTGTGTTTACGCCTGTAACTTAAACCACTGCTATGTGCTAATGTTGTGACTAATAAAAGCATATGACCAGCTTAAATATACGGAAGTATTTGGTTATTGTCTTTGTGGAACAGCTTTTAATTGTTATTACTATTATGTTATGTTCTTTAAAGGTGCAATATGCCAGAATTTGAGTTTAAAATATTTAAAAATTTGCTAAAATTATTACCAGCATTGAAAGTTCTGAAGTTTTAAGATCGTCTATCGTAGTTAGCATGCTAACAAGCTAGCTCCTAGCCACTCAGTTCCTGAAAAGGTAGAAAAAGGTACAGTTAGCGGTTTCTCTGGTAATATTCTGCTTGGTGTATGAATCTGAAACGCGACCATTTCTTGCAAATTGTATCTTTTTCCAAAATCACACTGAACACAAGGATGTTAAAAAAACAACACACTTTATTTACTAGGCAGTATATAAAAGTATAAAAACATGAAAACTTGGCATGTATAAATGCTTTTATAAAATCACTTTTGCTGAAAAAGCTAGTATAAAAACAAGGCATCTGAAGTATAAAAAGATTGTCTGCTAAGTGTTTGACACGGTCTACTGCAGTCTTAGTAAGAAATCAAAATGCTGATTGAATAAAAACAATACAAAACTATTCAAAGAAAAAAAAAACAACATACAAAAGTTTCAATTGGGCTTTTGTTTGTAGCATAGTATAAAATATCAGTGTTTCGAACTCTCACTTTTTTTATGGAGAATATAAAATTCAAGTGCAGCTTGGTCTGACTCTTGGGAAATGCTCATGGTTTCAAACATACAAGCTCAGTTCAGATTTTTTAATGTATAAATATAAAATGTATATATTTATATTTCAATATATATGATATGTTTGTTCGTTGGATGTTTTTCCATACAAGACCAGAATTAAATTAAAAGTTGAAATGAAAACTTTTTATGAAATAAAGGTGCCAATGTGGTAACTGGGTAATACTAATAAGGCTGGCCCCTTCCGTGGTGTAAAGCAACTCATAGTTGAATAATAATGTAAGAACAGATGCAGCTGTTCTTGTTCAGTAGTTAAAAGTGTTTACAGGAGGCGGCACAGACCAAACACTTGAAATTCTCAGTAGACCCACTGTACCCAGAAAGAAAAAGAGGACAAAGAAAACCATAAAGACGTGAAAACTTTCATGACTGAAATACAGAGGTCAGTATCGAAGTAATTAGTATGCCTTTGGATTTATGATAATGCTAACAGGGCTTAAATACTTGCAACAACACTGCTCCATTGGCCAATTGTAAAAAAACAACAATAACAAAGTCATCATAAAAAAGGAAATAAATTAATCAACTTGTTCTTTATATTAATATTAAAATTCGGAATTATTAGCCCAAATGTAAATTATATAGCCACCATTTCCCAATTATAATACAACATTGATAATAATACAATGACAAGACCAAAAGTGATAGAACGTACATTTCTGAAAAAAACAAAAAACAAACCAAAAGCAAATTCTATATAAAAGATTTTCAAAACAAAAAATGTATATAGTATTTGGTTGGTCGAAATCCAACGAGTGTGAGTGTATAAACACCAATGGCATAGAGCCTCTCCCAACTGTTGTACCACAACAAATATGTAACCCGCAGCAGTGCAGGGATGTTGATGTGTCCAGATCAACACGTGTGTCTGTCTACATGACCAGTGTCCTCGTAGGGAAAGAGTTGATGTACTTGTGGCTCTGCGGCGAGGTCAAAACGACTAGCTCCTCCGTTTTCCCACAGGTCACCTCATCCCATGGAAGCTGCTGTCGACAAGAGGACGTGAGGATGAGTTTTTATTGTGCAATGAAAACAATTTTAGCATCATTTTTAAAAAACGATGAATGAATGAATTGATAGATACATGCAAGCACATGTATATATACCTGTAGTGGGCTGCTCATGCCTCTGCGAGGGAAGTGGTAGGCTTTGTGTCCATCTTCACTCAATAATGAGCTCGTAAGTAGGTCCTGAAGAAAATATAGAAAACCCATCTTTGTTATATAACATTCTGCATCAGCACTCAAAGTACAATAGTACAGGGAACTGGGGAGAGGTGGTCTTTCATATACTCTGAATTGTTTTTTTCAAACAGTTCATCTTATGATTAAGCTTTGACTTCACATTACAAGACATGAACTTACAGGTACTTCCTGTGCTGGGCCGTTGGGGGAGAAGAGTTGTGTGTGAAGGTCTTGTCCTTCCCACTGCATACACGGGCTCCTCTCACATGGGGACTCCACCTACGACCCAAAACACATCACGGTCACGTATCTTCCTTGACTTCAGTGACTGTCATTAATCCCAAGGCTGATCAAGAGTGTGTTGCAAAACTGAAACAAACTCTAATCATTTACCACAACTGCAAACTGAAAGTATGCTCCACTTCTCATCTTTGCTTTCTCACCATATAAAGTCAAATTTCAGTCTCAAATGTGACTACTTGTTCTTTTGCATATGTGTACATGCTTATTTTGAGTGGAAAGTACCTCTTGTTTTATCTTCTTCAGAGGGGGCTGATCGATGGCACACTCCATCGGCTCCTGCTTGATGGACTCCACCATTGGACCATACTTGGCCTCCTGGAGGGCCAGGGTTGACCTGAAAGGCGTGGGTGTGCAAGGAGATGACTCCATGATTGAACGACGAATGTTTGGAGTCCTGAACCTGAGAGAGAGAAAGAGAGACTGTTTGTCAAGCCTAATTTGTAGCAAATCATGCATAACTACACATTAAACACATTAGAGACAGCTCCACTCACATTTCATTCTCCTTCTGGGGCCTGACAGTGTGGTCGATCAGAGGCTTGGAGTCCACAGGCGAGTTCAGTGGTAAACTGTCGCTGTCTGAGTGTTCTGAACTCATTGACTGGTTGAGAAACTGTGAAACAGAAGGAAGGAAACCAATCAATCAAAGTAGCTTGACGGGTTCATTTTAAAGCGGTAACAATCTGGCAGATCATGGGAGCACACTTGGTCGAAACTACAGGAATGGAGCGGAATGGTGAAACCGATGCTTCGAAAGATGAGTTACAGACGAAATGGTTGAAATAAAATAAAAAATTATGGAATCAACAGCAGAAAGACTAACTCTAAATGATTGGTTGTTGTTGATGATCAGGCGGCATGGTGGTGATTGGATGAATTCTGATTCACATGCAGCTACTTTAACTACCTCTGAGGGTGAAAAGGGAAGGTTTCTGCCTGGTGAAGGCTTGTTGGGAGTTGAGCAGATGAAACCAGCCCATGCTTCTTGAGCAGTTCTTGAGCCCTGATTGGGCAAGACCCTGTCTGTTCTGAGAACACCACTGGTAGTGGCCTCATCCACTGAGGAGAGGCTCTGGGGAAAGGGTGGGAAAATATGGGTCAAGGCCCACTACTGGGTAAAATCTATGTTGCTAATTGCTACACTATCTTTTAAAAAAAAAAAAAATCTAGTTACACAACACACAGGCCAAAAAATGACTAAATGAAGACACTTACTGAATCAATGACAGAATCCATGAACTCTGGAATAGTATTTGAGAACGTTGAACTGCTGTGATGGCTGTTGTTGTTGTTGTTGTTATTGTGGCGGCATTGATTGTTGTGGGCACGTGTTGCGGAGGCACTCTCCTCAGGTAGGCAGCTCTGGTCGAGAGGCAGGGCGGGTGCGGCCGCCTGGTGATGAGGTAATAACATTGACACACCCTCTGAGCTGCTGGTCAAAGGGCTGTGGCTGGCCCAGCTTGAATAGGGCATATTAATCTGGGGAGCAAAAGACAGAAAGAGTCAGGGCTTGAAATAACAGTCAAATTAAAAAAAAATAAGAACAGTGTGGTGAGTGTAAAAAAAAAGTGTCAAACAAACACAAGAGAGAAAATGCAAGCCTGACAATAAGGGAAGAGGTGTAAAAATCAACAAATGAGAAAAAGAGAAGAAGAAAGGGAACTCTAATGTAAAGAGTGACAGCAGTTTTGAGGAGAGGGTTGCACAAGGGGTCATGCACACACACAAGAATGTTGAGAAGAAGGTCCTATTTCATCACTTCTGCAGAAACAGACCCCCCAGATGTTTCCTCCTCCTTCTGCACACAAACACACAAATCCAACCACTGTCCTCAAAGCCAGGGTCAAACACACATGCACATAAATTGTGCTGTCACAACCCACACAGACACACTTGCACGCGACTCACTGGTCGTGACGGCTGGCCTCTCAGCTCATCTTCTGTTGACATGAGTTGCAGTTCGATTTCTTTCACCCTCCTCTCCTTCTCAGGGTCCTCCTCACTATAGTGTCTCTAAGAGAAAGAGTAGCAGATTTTAGCCCCATTTCAAACATGTTTCCTCATTATTGCAATCAGCGGTTCCTTGATGTTCTTACCTGTATAGCAGCGGTTCCATGCTGGGGAATGTTCAGGATGTTCAAATGCAATGCCATGGGGAACGGTACCTGCACAGCCAATCAGACACACGTCCACATCAAACAATGAATCACGTGCAGCTACACAATCAGTATCATTTATCATTGTTCTTCTGCCGGCATCCCAAGTTTGGATTTGAAGCCAACTCACTCGGTGTGTGTCGGTGATGTAGGCGTAGTTGAGTGGCAGCTGTGCATGACTGGGCGAGTGGTGTGGGAAACCCATGATGTTACTGTTGGTCTTGACGTAGCCATGGCTGATGGAGAGGGAGGGGCTGTTGTTCTTTGACGCGCTCTGGAGATAGCCCTCTTGTTCCACCTTTCGCCTCATGGTGGAGTTCCAGTGGTTCTTTATAGCGTTGTCAGTCCTG
Source organism: Sparus aurata (assembly GCF_900880675.1). Taxonomy (NCBI): domain Eukaryota; kingdom Metazoa; phylum Chordata; class Actinopteri; order Spariformes; family Sparidae; genus Sparus; species Sparus aurata. The sequence continues at coordinate 22,081,552 of NC_044208.1, read as the reverse complement.
GATCATGATTAATACATATTAGCTTATGAGGTATTCATTACAAAACACATGATAAAACATCCTGGAGTCTAGTGGTACGTGATAGCAGTATCAATACAGGCAGACAGAGTCTGCTACAGATAGATACAGACAAAATTGATAAGGTTATCAGTACAGAGTGACTACAATCAGGTCAAAACAACACTATTGTTTCTTCTCAAATTACTTTTGTCTTTGTCATTTGATTCTAAGGCTTTCTGTCTAAAGGCCACCATATCCTGAAATTATCTTTTTACAATTTTTACACTTAATTTTAGTTTCTTATTTTGTGTTCTGTGTGCTCACTTAATCCTTTTTCTCGTTTGTTTCCTCTCTTTTCATCCCTTCTTCAGCGCACTACCCTCTGTTTTACCCTCTGAACCGCAGCATTGCACAGCCAACCAACAAGAATTCAGTGATTCATCTTAGCTTCTCTTTTTTCACCCTTCTTCTCCATTCTCCACCTTACCTGCCAGGGAGCAGCTTAGCGATTTCGGCCCAGCGGTTGCCGAGTTTCTCGTGCGCCTGGTAGATGATCCGGTCCTCCTCCTCGGTCCATGATGTCTTCTTCACCTCTGGGTTCAGGTGGTTGTGCCAGCGCTCACGGCACTGCTTGCCGATGCGCCCCTTCAGGTGCTTGGCGATAACGGACCAGCGCTTGGCTCCATACTTCTGGACCAGCTCAATCACCTGGGGTTGGATGTGTGTTTGTGTGTGTAGGGAGGTGGGGGATGGGGGGCAGAGAGAAAGAGGAAAGAGGAGAGGGGAGGAGGAAGAGCGTTGAAAAGGAAGAAGTAAATGATTGTGGAGGGGCATGAGGAAAGAGGAAGGAAGGAGCAATAACAGGGAGGAGAGGGAGAAGTAAAGGGGTACAGAATAAGAAAAAAGAGCAGGTATATGAGAGGAAGAAAATGACAATAAAAGAGCTTGTTAGTCACACAGAAAAACTTACACATTATATCATTGAACACTTCTCATCTCCTCTCCCTTTCTTTATCTTTCTACTTAAGGAGGTGATTGAGAACACCTGGTGGTGAGCACCGAGGGAGTTTCCAGTGGAACGTTAGCCACTCTGCTAATCATTACAGTGGCATCTGGGTGGAAATATAACTCCTTTGGACTAGTTCAATAAATGCCTAACAAATTTAAAGGCACCAAACATAGTGCTTGTTGAGTAACGGCAAACTTTTTGGGAAACTAAAAATGTGCAACAGCAGCCAAGGAGTTGCTACAGAATGGTTGCTTTAATCAAACAGGAACATAAAGTAATTGTTTTTTTTTTTTTCTGGATGATTGCCTGTTTTCCTGTGAGGTTAAAAGGGTCATGACTGAAGCCTTTGCAGGATAGAAGCATCTTTATGCAGATCATTATTAAACTGCTATTGATCAAGTTGGTTTTGCATTACTAGGTGAAGATTTTACTGTATTGGGCAAATGTGGTTTCATGTCCTGTGTTCATTAAGGTCCTTAAAGGCTGTTTTCTTACCCTCTGGTCTTCCTCTTTGGTCCATGGGCCTTTGATGAGTTCTGGGTTTAGAACTTTCTGCCACCTGTGTTGGCACTGCACATCTGTACGATTCTAGGAGCACAGAAATCAATCATTTCAATACAAGAAAAGAAAGAAAACTGTCTTGGTTTGTTCCCACGTTGCAAGACTATATTGACAAATATTGCTAATGTTTGCTCCTGTCTCTGTGTGTATGCACAGGCCGACTACTTACAGATAGTAAGCTTGCAATGAGTTTCCAGTCTTCTGATCCATGAAGCTCAACGAGTTTCTTCAACTTTTCATCCTGAAAAAAAGAGAATGCATATTTCAGTTTGTCTGACACATATTACACTGTATGCCGATGCAAAGAGCAGCATCTCCAGCCTGCTCCCAGGTTACTCAGAAGCCATTTTTATTAAACTGGTGTCTGTGTGTACCTCTTCTCGTGTCCAGCGTGTTTTGCCAAGTTGCCGTTTTCCTGTCTTGGCAAGTGATCCATCATAATCATGTTCATACATCTCGGTCTCCTCATCATCCTCCTCACTACTGTAAACACTGCAAACAGAGAGAGAGAGAGAGAGAGAGAGAGAGAGAGAGAGAGAGAGAGAGAGAGAGAGAGAGAGAGAGAGAGAGAGAGAGAAATGTAATAACAAGTGGAGGCTATCTGAAAAAGAACAGTGTAAGATAATAGTAAGGTAAATAATAGCACAATAACCACCAGTCCATTTCCAAACTACTCCCTAATCGTCCCTTTACAGAGTGCATAAAGAACTCAGCCCACTCTTTAACTCATCAGGTGTCAACACAGACAGAACCAGTCATTCTTGAAGGTTTGGGTGCAGGCGTTTAGCCAAGACACCCACAAGGGCAGAAAGAAAGAAAGAGAGAGCGAGAGAGAGAGAGAGAGAGAGAAGATGATGAAGAACAAGCAAATGGGAGGGAGGGAGGGAGGGGGGACGGATGGATGAACAGGTTCCAATGTTGTTGGTTTCCACAGATACTGGGATTGGCGCATGCGATCATAATTTCGTGACCCTGGCGTGTTCAGACCTGCAGCTGCATTGTACAGTACAGCCGTGCATGCACAAGCACACACACACATAGACACAGAGGGGTGGCTAACCAATCAGAACGTAGAGCATGGACAACGTGGAAGCTTAGTAGGGTACTTTGGTGTCATACAGAGCAACAGGTGAACAGGAATCCCATGGAGAGGTGTGTGCCTGTGTGCTTCTTAAAGAGGATATTTACTATTTTTGTCCATTGACATAACTGATTAACAAAACTGACCATACATAAAAATAAAGAAAATGGATATATAGAGGTTGTTTTAAGAAAATCAGCAATAATAGCTCTTTTTTTTCCATTTTATCAATGAAACCACTTATAAAACACTTTATTTCTTCACAAAGAAGAAAATAACCAGTTACATATAAAGAGTCGTATGTGCACAAACAAGTCAACATATTACAATGAATACCCCTATGCTCAACTCATCTCGAGAGTGATGAATCAACTGAAAACAACATGATAAAACATTAATCATTAGCATTGCTCTTATCTCAGTCAGCGGCGTGGTTTTGTGTGTGAACTTGCGTCGCACTGTCTTACATATCAAGTAGGAAAGATTAAACCAACTATTGAAACTATTGGTCAAACTCGAGTAAAAACTTGTCACGCAAGCTGATAGTGAGTCAGATGGCTTCTTAGGGACAGCTGGTGCCGATCGAAGCCCATAAAGAAAGTGGTACGCTGGCGAGAGTGAGTGGAGCTACAGTTTGTGGCGATTCCTCTATCAGAACAATGGAAATGCAAAAAAGAAAAAAGAAAAGTAATGCAGCTTCTTCCCGAGACAAGCGCTCATGGAAAGGCGCAGTATCCGAAATAACGATGAGCAGATGCTGCGGCAATGTTAAGAAAAAGAGCATTTTCCCAGTTCATCTGCGGGATAAAGTCCAGTACGCAAGTAAAAAACGTGAAATTAAGGTATTTGTCCGCTCATCTGTTTTCATCGGAAAAAGCGCGATAAAGTATAAATATTTAAAATCGCTTCAAAAGCCAATTTGGAACATTAAAATGTTTGTTGCGATGCACTCAGGACTAAGCGTGTATTCAGACAGAGATACATGGGCGCCATGCTGCATTGTGTTCGATTTTGTATTTATTATAAGCTCCTATTAAAACCAGTGTCCACGCACCATATTGTGCACGGTGTGACACGCGCCTGCGACCACCCGCCCAAAGTTGATCATGCATATGTGTGCGTGTGTGTGCGTGAGGGAGACACACACACACACACACACACACACACACACACACACACAGAGCGAGAGAGAGAGACCCCTCTCTCCACTGACAGCGGCGCGAGGAGCGCACATGCCAGATGACCACCACCTGTCATGGGAGCGCGCGAGCGAGACACCCACAGCAGCACTCGGCTTCAACGGCCGAGAAAACACAACGGCTCACCAACAGCAAGAAAAGGCACGACTCAAGAAACTATGAAAGGATACCAAAAAAAGCACACACTATGTCATTAAAATAGACCCTTTAACCTGCGACTCACGCCGTGCTGGCTAACATGAGAGGAAAAAACGGTTACTAGATAAATAGAGGAAAAGTTGAAGAGAATGCATATTGAAAGACTGTTGTCTTCTGTTTTAACTCACCTGTTTCTCGGCCGCCGAGTCATGTTAATATGTGTAGAGCGGCTCTCAGGGTTGCGCTGAGCACGGTACTTTCGCTATCTGCGCTTGGTTTGTTCTCCCGGCGAGGAGGCAGGTTGACATTAATTTAAACGCAGCGGCCCCTCTGCCGCTGCTGGCGCTCCTCCCCTCCTTCGCATCCCGGTGAATTTGGCGCTCCTGAGCGCGTACGGCCGACTGCGCATGTGCGTGGTGGAGTGTACTTCGCTGCCGTCTGACGTTTCGCTCTCTTGGTCTGCGATAACACGGGGGAAAGTCAGACTGTTTGTTTCATGGCGACAGAAGTGATTGAAATCATTAGAAGCGTGTTGTTCTTCCTGAAAACTCACGCATCTAGGCCTTTTATGCTGTGCTATCTAAATAAATGGCCGCTTCCCACGTGATTAAATAATACGAATTCCATAATCATGAAGATGTCGCTGTAATATACTCAAACAATTGAAAGTTGTTCAAATTTAAAACGTCAGTGTGATAATAATGGTGCCTCAAGGACTATTCTGTACAGGGCTACTGAGAGACAAGTAGATGTGTAGGATTTACGAGGCGTCATTGAAGGCACCAGGCCATTACTCATTACACTTGTCAAAGGCGCGTTTTGCTGCTCTGTCCGCGCTAGATGCTCTCTGTCAACAATTTTCGGAGTTACTTCTCCTCTGTTGAAAAGCAGAAGGAAACTTATGAGCCTGGACGAAGTAAACAATTGCGGAATGGGCTTGTGGCATGCGAGGAAAGCCAAGTTCCCATGTTTTCTGTGCTCGGCTAACGTTAATACCTGACTGCTGTAATAAAAACAGACGTTCCTTCTGATAAAACATGCAAGGCCATTGATCTTATCCTCCAGCGATAAAAATGAGCTTTTGTGCTCGTCCAGACAAAGAAAATTTAAGAGATCCAGTGTTTTACGCTTTTTTTTTTTTTTTTGTGGGAGTCTATTGCACATAACTCAAGTGACAGCTGCCTTTAAAGCACATTTGGCTGCCAATGTGTCAGCCATGTTATTCCTAAAGTTGCCCTTTCTGAGATTCTTAAACAGCAGCTTGCTGATGATGTCTTTGCATTTATTCAAAATTAATCCAAATTTAAATTAGGAACAAGTTCAGCCTGTTTTTCCAGCAACCCTGTCACATAGATGACTAATAATAATGCCTTCACTTAGCTGTATTGCATAACTTCTTCTTCTGCACTAGTCCGTATTAAGGCAAATGGTCACCATGTATTATGATTATTTTGTTTTGGTTGAGTTCTCCATCCTCCCTGCGCCAGAACTGTCCACTCAGCCATTCACTTCAGGGAGGAGGAGGAGGGGGGTTAATGCTTTATTTGTATTTTGTGTCTTCTCATTGTATTAGTTCCTCCATACGCGACCGTATTGTCCTGGTCACTTGTAATTACCATCACCCCAGACCAGCCTTTTGTCCCAGGGCAGTCATCATAATAGTGGCCTGATAAAGGGCTGCACACATACACACATGACCGTGGACTGCAAATTTCACTATTTGATTCAACAGTGAGTGCTCAGTGAAGTGAAGATCTTCAAGAAATATCAAGATATACAGGACTGGAAAAGGAACGTTATTTATAAAACTTGTTATGTGTGAGTTATTATTCATCATGAGCAGCATTGTTGGTTCAGAGGCTACACATGTGTGACATTGAAACTATGTTTTACCGTAACTTTTAGGGCCACTCAAATTTACATCCAGGCCTGCTATGTTATATTGCATTGTTACCAGGCTGAAATAACCTGTAGGCTTCAAATCCCATACACATCTGTGCACATGAGCATTGTTCAGTAATTTTTGTCCCTCGAGGAGGTGGCACTTCTAATCTATTCAAATCAAATGTTTATGATATTGCAGCAATTGTGCAAGATTCCAATACACGATGCCCCACATAGAAAGAAAAGTGAGTCAGTATAAGAAATAAGGCACCAAAAATAGCAAAAGACACCAAAAATATACAGTGTCAACACCATTATTAACACGGAGTGGTAATAACCTGAATCTTACTTGACAGTTTAAACACATATTTGAAGGGAAATTTATCTCAACTTTGATTTGTGTGTGTTCAAGATGTTAAGTATATCTGTAAGAGTGTGTCTTGGGCTTATTTTCTGCATAAGCCCTAAATGTGTCTTTCCCCTAAAGGTTAAATTAAAAACTTCATGAGTAGCACTGTTTGTCACAGAGCCTACACATGTTCGACATTGATTCAAATCATTTTTATTATATCGCAGCTATCGTGCAAGATTCCAATACAAGATGCCCCACACAGAGAGTTAAGTGGGTGTCTTTAGCTTTTTTCTGCATAAGCCCTAAATGATTCTTTTCCCTAGAGGGTAATATTAAAAACAACATTTTGTTATCTGAAACCAAATTGAAGGAAGGGAGCCAGGGTATGCAAATTCCCCTATAGCAGGAAGCCTGACTCCCATTGACTCTTAGCTGGGGATATTTGCATGGGCGCGATTGGACAGGTTAAGGCCAGGTATTGTGATGGCTGCCCCCTTTGCAAAGCATTGTGTGCACAGGTTGGCTCATTTGAATGATTTTTAATGACGGCCCCTGGGCTTGAGATATCATCCCACCAGGCTTTCAAATCTAGCGTTGGGAAAGCCAGACGTGTGTATTGTTAATTGTCTGCGCGTGTTTGAGAGTGTGTGTGTGTAAAGGCCTGCGTTGGGGAAGGGTTGATCCCAAGTCAAACAGGTAGTGAATGTGATCCTCTAAGGCTTGAATGTGGTCCTCTAAGGCTATGTGGTTAAGTAAACCCCCATGTTGACTGACTGCTTGTAATTGGTATTGAATGTATATAAACATACACAGGAATTTTACATCACTGTATTATTGCTTGCAGTGCCTTTAAAAAACAGCAATAATTACTCGGGAAAACATTGTTTTTAAAGAATATCTATCACACATACTTGCTAAACGAATATTTGGTGTAGTGATCACACATAAAAGAGTTGATTATTTACTTACAGAATTGCATTTTAATTTCACATATTTCACACATGGTTCTCCGTTGACTTTAGTTGTTTGGACCACCTGTCAAAGACTGCCAAGGGTGGAGGTTTTGCATTTTCCCCGGGGGTGAGTTCCTGTGAAAGACTCTTCCCATGATGCCTTGTGCCCTTGGCAAATTATGTAAAGCATTACCTCATACCCAGTGCCAACTTTTGGGGTTGGACTTCACCCCTCACCCACTTGCATATAGGCTTTGTCTTCTACAAGTACACAAGGATTAATCTGTTTTCAGATTTACATGCTGTTGTTGACAGATTTGCAATCCTCTGCTTTCACTTGGTTCTGGAGATACCACTGACATCCATTTGCTGACAACCATGTCAAGCATCTCCTAGAATTAAATATGATCAAATTCCAGAGAAAATATGATGGAGGTAAAGTTTATTGGCCATTCTATAATGTACTTTCTGCATCATTTAATAAACAAAGCAGCCATCCGCTGAGCCGCTCATTCTTCTAGCAATCTGTCCATCCATCTGTTTACTCCGACTAATCAGCCCAACATTAATTCTCTCAGCAATCCCTCTCGCCCGCCACTGATTCATTGATCAGACTTTCCACAAACTCTGTGGCCACATCGGCAGCACAGATTTGACCGAAGAGTTCTTAAAAGGCCTTTCGCAGGAAACAAATGCTCAGATCCTGTGCAGAGGTGTGAAAAGTCACACCTCAGCCCTGTTAGGCTGTGACTTAGAAGCGAATTTATTTCAACGCTGAATCCGACTCCGTGAAGAAAAGGAGAACACAAACAAGGAAAAATGAATCATGTGAGGGGCTTTGTTGGATAATGCAATAGAGTGACTGCAGACACTATTGTAACGCTAATGTTGAGACTGTTTCACACACGACTTCTCACTTAGGCAATATGTTCCATTTACTTTACATATCAGGTGCTGCTTCTGCCTTTGGTTTCAAAATGTCCTAGAAACATTTGCAAAGGACGAGTTCCCTCCGTGTCACCTGTGTGACCCCAAAGAGATCTTGTTTGTGTCTGCTTACTTGTGCTGTGCTGCATGTGTTCCATGTGAGCATGTGCAGTTGTTTATTTTGACATGTAGATGTACAACTTCAAAACGCAGGAAGTGGAATTTTAGAGGGGAAACCTCCACCCACTCAAGAGACGCACGCGCGTGGTGCACACGCCTTACCAAGGGTAAAACTTTGCACAGAAGAAATAATAAAGTCCATGACGATCCCCTCCCGATATGACTGACCTCCTTCTTGTTATTACTAACCTCTGCCAATTAAAAGCTGCTCCTCGTCAAACTGACAGTTGCAATATGAGCCATCCATTGTGAAAAGGTCTTTACAATTACCTAAGCAGAAGTCTTTCTTTATTCTGCTCTATTTTTAGATTGGGGAGACACGCCAAACCTCATATTTCATTTCACCGTGCAGATGTGCAAGTGTATACTTCACCTGCATCACTGGTATCGGATTACCGTCTGACATTTTCAACTTCTTCCCTTTCATCAACACTGCTGATGATGAGATCAGGACAACTTAATGTGTCAAAGACCACACATGCACACACCTGCACACAAGATATGCAGAGACCAGGTCAAAGATAAACATGGGCACACAGACATGCTTGCGAATGCACAAACACAAGCGCACGAAGGGGTACAAACATGTCATTGCCTTCCCTTTTGAGGTGGAGAGGCGATGAGTTTTTTTTTGTGGTACAAAGATAGTAGGAAAAAGTGATGTCACCCTTGGGTGCGGGTGTTTGTGTGAGTGGTGTAGAGTGTGGGCTCAGATGGGTTGGTCTCTAACCATAGGGCATAACCTTTGACAAAAATGGTGTAGACATTCACAACCCAAGATCATAGGTGGGATTGAAAGTTGTACGTGTACTTTGTGCAGGCTCTTGTGTTCATGTTCTCTTGACCTCATAAGCTGAAACTATTTCCTCAGAGTTGTTCAATGAGGAAATAAGCGAATTAATTTCACCTCTCCTCTCACATTAATAACACGTCATCGCTACAATCTTCTGTCTCACTCATAAAACAGAACAGTGTTGGTACGGAGGTCATAGGCGCCATTCACTGAAGTCGTCATCCCCACAGTCATCATCACCATCACTCTTGTGAAGGTTGGTGGTTTTTCCAAGAACAACACTCGTGACAGCATCACGCATCAGCCAGTTTAGATCTTTCAAGTCATTCCCTTCTGACATTAAAGCGGCACTGGATTTGGAGAAAGAATTCAAACTCAGAATTTTAATATTTACAATATTAATGAGGTAATGATACACACTCAGAACTATTCATTTTTTTGGTAACTTAATAAACAAGTTGTTCTCAGAGGAAAATAAGGTCACCAAAACACTGTTTGAAGTAAGAAAGCTGGCAGGGTCCGCCACATGTAAACAAAGTAAAACAGTATGAAATTGTGTTGTCCTTTAAGGTCAGTTTGTTTATTCAATTTATTCAGTCATGAAAACAAAGAGAGTGTATGTATTTTTTTTGTTTAGGCTTTATCTGTGTTCTGACTACCCAAACACGACATAATGTACCTCTAATCAATAAACTAATCAACAATAAAGCTTTATATTTAAGGCGTTTACATCTCCTCTTGCTGTTCCCCAGATGATTCACATCATTATACTTATCATTAAGTATAATCTTTTTTTTTTTTTTTTTGTTTATTTCCCTCTCAGAAGCTCAATAACTGAACAAACATCGACTGATTGGAGGTCAGTTTCTCTCTATCAGACAGAGTGCACATTGTGAAGAAGCTCGTTTGGGAGATCTGATCTCAGGCAGGCCGCGTTGGTGAAAAGGCAACAGGAAGTTACGTCAGCAAAAGAAAAAGTCTCGAAGTAGGTTTTAAAATTTGATTTTAATGACTGCCTTGCTGACTATCAAGCAAACGAGTTGAATACAGCAAGGTTATTATTAAAAAATACATTTTTATATTTTCGACAAATTAATTCTGATCTCCTTCTGCTGTAATTTCCCTGAGCAGCATCAGCAGCAATGGCAGCCGGACAGTGAGACACATGTCACAACAGTCTGTGAGCCGAATAACATTTACGCTGGGGCCGAGAGAAGACACATAAGCAAAATGTCTCGGCACAGAAATGTACGCGGTTACAACTACGATGAAGGTAAATAACTTGAGCTAGCTGTGACGGTTCAATCGCCAGGGAGAGGCCTCAATGCGCTAAACTATGTAGCCGCTAAGCTAATATTGACTGTTATGGATATTAGCGCTAGCAGCTACTGCTAGCTAGTTTAGCTGGCACGATAACAGTAGCACTGTCGTGTCACTTGGCGCTTGGCAGACGATTAAAAACATCATAATACTATTATTAGCCTTAATACTCAAACGTGCAGGCTAATGTTATGATGTGAAAGCTTGACGTGACCTGCCTAATGTTTATGTTCATTAAAGTTGGCGTTAGCTACTTAGCTAGCTTGCTAACTTCCCAGTGTTTTTGCAAAGAAATGCTATAATCAGTTAACTCTTGTTTGACACCCGCTCACTGTATTAACATATTAAGGCTCCCAATTTGTCAGACTTACTGCGACATCGTGAAATAAAGTTGCACGACTCTCAGTTTACAGCCCGGCATGCATTCAGTGAAGCTGCTGACAAGGCAAAGTGACAGCTGTGACAAAAGACTCTATACAATGATTGCATTACAATAACTGCATTTGTATATGTGTATGTGTGGTGTCAAGTTGAGAAAGAGAGACATTTTGAACCCTAATAATACCCTTGTATTTTCTAGACTTTGAAGACGATGACATGTATGGACAGTCTGTGGATGATGACTACTGTATATCACCAGCAACAGGTTGGTATCAGTGAATGGAAAATTATAGGTGGGATTGTGTATGTATTCTGATAACTAGACAGTATTATTATGGAAAAAGATATGTGTCAACAAAAGCTATTTTAAGCTTGTTGGTGAATATACTACAACATGTGTAGTTAAAACAGTTTTCTATAAATGATTATTGTGATTGAAAAGACGAATTAATTTTTACACCATAAATCAAACATCACATCTCCTAGTTGAAGTTTCCTGATCGGCCAAGAGGTAAAGGTGATTTTTGTTCATACAGCAAATCAGTTCATCTACTCGCGTCAAGACAGGCAAGCGCCACGGGAGGAAACTTTAGAAGAGGAAGAATACGAAGATGCGGATGTACCCATGTCCCCCACCGTCACTCACAACCTTGACCCTCTTGATCAAGGTAATATTTCATCTTTGTGTGAAAAAATGTGCTAACTGAACACTTTTCTCTATCAATTATTCCTTGTTTCATCTGTAAATTTTTTTTATCATCACAAAATATAATGTGTGTGTCTAACATGTGTGTCGTACTCTGTAGCAAAACTGTATTCCTGCCTGGACCATATGCGGACTGTGCTTGGAGAAACCGTGCCGGACTCAGTCCTGACCCAGGCAGCCATGAGATGTGGGTTTGACCCACACAAGGCACTGGATGCAGTCCTGTCTGAAGACACCAAGACAGCCCCAGTTACCAAAATTACCAGTGATGAGCCTTCGGTAGCAAGAGTTAGCCAGGAAAAAGCGCCGCTTCCACAAAGAACCAAACAAGAGGCCGTGGCTGAGAAAGGTACGCCTGGAGCGGATTAAATTATGATCATTTCATTGATTGAAAGTTTTTGTCTTTGACTCGTCCTGTTATTTCCCTCCACCTGAAAAAAAGCTCAAAGTAGTTCTGATTTTTATCATCCCAAATCTGAGCATTTTTTTTATTCCATCTTGAATGCTGTTCTGATTACAGTATAATTCAGAATGATAATAACAGTGTTGTTAAGGAATATCTGTGAATGAAGTGGTATTATATTTGGCTTTTGGAGTCTGCTTAAGAGCTGAGAGTGTGTTGGTTTTTTAAGGACTCCAATGCAACAAAAGCAGCTGTTATTACTGTGAAGAACAAAAGGTAACAAAGAAATTGCTCATAAAGCACGGTTACTGGTTCTGATGTAGGCCACTTGAATTAAATATTTGTTTTGATGTTTTGGACTGAATATCTGTGGGTTCTTCGGAATATACTTGAACTAAATATTATCTTTTATAATGTAATTAATACTGTTTACAAATACAAATGTTTAACAAAGTGCCTTCTTTCTGCTCTTTCTTTTTGTTTATGGTATGTTTCAATGGACGTCTTTTCCGTGGTCCTCCTTTCATTCCTCTTCGACAACTGCGATTGGCTTCTGTAAGGTAAGGAGCCTGCTTGTTTGCTTCTCACACAGACATTACATCCAAGACACAACCAACTCAGCCAGAAGTGCAAGCAAGTGCACTAAACTTGCGTGACCTTTTATCGCATCAGAAGGCTGACCCTGTCTTAGGCAGCTCTGAAAATCCAAATTCAAGCCGTCAAAATGTTAGTCCAGATGTTGGTAGCACCAGTCTGGCACAGCTCATGTCTGAGCATGTGCAAAAGAGTAAGGTGTCAGGAGTAGTTGATGCAGGGCGAGGTCTGGGTATTCCCTCATTAAGTGCCGTCAACATGGGAGCTAATTCACCTCCGTCCAATATCTCTAATCTGAATAGTCTTTCATTGGGAACACTGGCATCTTTAAACATATCTTCAGCCTCTCCCAGCTCAGCTCCCTCCCTCCTTTCAGTTCCACTCAGTAGTCTGTCGCTAAACAACCCCAAGATAACAACTGCAAGCTCTTCTCTGCCTGTGCCTCCTGGGTTTGGGAGTCTCAGTTCTGTACTCCAGAGCAATCAGAAGGCAATGGGAATTGGGATTGGAGTCAAACCCACAATGGCTGATCCTAAGGGAAGCCCATCATTGGCTGATTTAATCCAGGAGCATTCAAACCGCAGCCCGACTTCTGTCAGTAACTCCTTCCCTACTCCCCAGAGCAGCATAACTTCTGTGAAGTGTCAGGGGATCGCTCCACCAGCACAAACACTTTCGCTGTTTGAGCTCGCTTCACAGCACCAAAACAGGAATACAAACCTTCAGTTTCAGTCAATGAGCACTGAACCACCAGCAAACATGCTCAGCTTTTCTAAACCATCCAACATTACTCCTGCATGCCTAGGTGGGACTGTCTCGTTGTCTCAGCTAGCCCTGCAGCATCAAAGCAACAGTTCCTTAGCTTCCCCTCACCCTGTCAGCACTGAACCTCCAGCAAATGCACTGCAGCAACCACCTGGCATTTCTGAGCAGCTCTCTTTGTCACATTTGGTGTCTGCACACAAAGGCAAAACCTCAACCACCTCAAATGGGTCACGTTACTCTCTCACCTCGCTCCTCTTACCAGCAAAACCAGAGAGCGCTGGTGTGCTAGCAGAAAGTACTCCAGAGGGTGGGACCAACCACAAACCATGCAACCAAAACTCTAGGCTGCCTAAGCTGAGGCAGACTATTGATCTGAGTGCGCTCATGGCCCAGTCAGATGGAGTGAGCCCTCGTCACTTCGACAACGACCTCCCTTCACCGTCCTCTCCTACCCCAGTTGTTATGGGACAGGATTGTTCTATTTTTGCACAACCATCAGTATTTGCAATTACCTTGTCGATTCAAAGCCGCACACCACAGAAGAGGATGAAGAATAAATTGAGGGGAAAAACAAGGGGTCAAAGACCAGGAAGTGGTTACCAGGCCTTCCTGTGTACCTCGCAAGACAAACACAGAGAGCAGCACACCCCGCTCTCACCAATTGCACCGTTCCGCTTCGACACGCCCTCACCTGACGACATCGTTCGTGCTAATCAGCAAAAGGCTTTCACCAGGTAGACAAGGACCTGAAAAGCTCTTAATTCAGTTGCGTGCAGGTTGGTGCTAAATTGACTCACTTGGACATGAACCCTTTGGCGGCATTTGCTCCACAGACTGAATGAAACTCAAAAAGTTGCAGCACTCAGGGTCATCAGTCCTTATGAGACTTTTTTTTTAACTATGTCCCATCTATCAGTCATGTAAAGTAAAGGAACTTTTGGGACCAACAGAGCCACAGAATGGCCGACCCGCTGCCGATGACTGCTTTAAAAGCACTGCAAAGAACAGTATTACCACAACATTCATGTATTAATTTTTGTATAGAGGCAATAGGTCTCCCATTGCTACTTTATTCAGAACAGTCATGTACAGAACAAACAGGATCAAAATCTACCACTCAGTTACTCTGGCAGCTTGAGAAGAATTGCAGCTAATGCTGTGTTAACACTGCATGGTACAATTCAGATCAGCTTGACTCGCTCTCTTTTGTTTTTCTGTGTTAAAAATTGTGGTTTAGCGCCTGACACCTGGTGCCTTTTTTGGTATCACCTTTTTCAAAGTACCAAGCACGGTGAGCAGATACTAAATGGTAGAGTGAAACCACTTCAGACCTCTGATTGGTCAGGGAATCATCACTAGAACTGTCACAAACGTCACATGGAGCCTTCAGAGTCATAACATCATCTGTGCTCTGACTTGGGATTTCCCAAACTCTCCAGTCTTTTTCTGAAACAAAGTTTGTCTCCCTGCTGTGACAAACAAACATCCCTTCGATGTCCTCCATTGTTCCTGTGTTTAGGTCATTTTGATATGATATTGTTGCAGTTTGATGCGGCATCTTTCGTGGAAAGTTCAAGAACAGTACCAAAAGTAGATCGAGTGTAACAGAGTCGTACCATGCAGTGAAAACACGGCTCAAATAAACTTTCTACTGTTGATCTTTTAAGAACTTTTTAGATTAGCTTTTTTCTCATTTACTGTAGTAGACATTTTTTTTTGACATTTTAAATTTGAGTCTTATTTTTGTACTGTTAGATTGCTTGTAATCTTTTTTAATTGATTTTTTTGTATGAAAGTAAAATAGTTTAATCATAGTCTGGGACATTTCTAAGTATATCTCTTTTTTGCATGGCCCCTTTTACTAGTTTTGAGCTGCATGAAGCCTCAAAGGAGAAGAAAGAGGTTGAGTTTGTTTGCAGGTGTGCTGCAGCTATTGGAATATGGATCAGTTAACCATCGTACTGGTTTACTTGCTGCCTGTGTTTGAGATCATGGGGTAGACATTTTGGTTTTCGAGGACACCTGGAGATTTTCCCATGAAGGAGGGAAACGTGCACACACACACACACACGCACACACGCACACACACACACACACAGACAAGTGAACACTTTTAATGTTTGATACTGAAGAAATGAGTTCATTATGAGTGCATGCACTGTAAATAAAGACTGTACAGAATGAACGAAATGAATGCATTCAGACCTGAACTAAAAGAGGTTTTTCTTGCTCTTATAATCTTTTAATATTGCGATGTACAAATACACTGGGTGTGTCATCACACTCTGCCAGAAGTGAATTTGTCAATTTTCAAATAAAGATGAATGACTTTATCTACTATGAATGCACCTGTGTCTGGGCGTGTATCTAGTTGTGTGTTTAGGAGTGCTTTAATGTGTCTGAGTGTAAAACTATCTTTTAATGGGTGTTGTTTTGGACTTATTCTACGTGACCAGTTTAAACAATGCTCTATTCCCTATTTTAATGTGAAATATGAGGAGTGTGTGTGTTCAGTGACTTCAGTGTCATAATATTTAGCCTTTGAATAAGAGGGTATGTCCATTTTGTGAAGTGAAAACTCTGCATTATGTATCTGGTGCAGTGTATGCGTGTCTGTGTTTTTTTTTTAAGGTTAGCCAAAAGTTTCTTAAGGCAGCTCACATTTTTACCATGAGTCATTGGTATTGGTTTGAATGGAGAATTTTGCCCTTAAAGAAATGAATGTTCGAGACTGATGATTGGACAAGAAGAAGTCCTAGAGCTGATAGTAGATAACATCATGTACTAACAGCAAAAACTGTCAGGAGACCCTAACAAAAGGGTAATCGTCTTACTGTTGTTATCAGGACACTGGTCTGTATTCTAGTGTTGAGATAGGAGGATATGATCAGAGCTGATGACAAACCTTCCTCACTGTTCAGTCATTTTCTTGCCCTGCCTCATAGTTGTCTTAAATGTAAGAAGGCTATTTGAGTGAAGGTGTGGGGTTTGGGCTTAGATGTGTGTAAACTTTATACAGGTGCAGGAAGCTGAGTGACCCTCAGGCTGTCAAACATAGAGTGGTGAGCCTGAAGGAAATAGTAGATAATAAAGGGCAGATAGTGTTAATAATGACAAGTTAAACATTACAAGTCAAACAGGTTCTGTGTGTATATCTAGTCTTGGGAGCTTTGTGATGTTTGGCAATAATTAGGTGTATTAGGGATGTTGTGGTCTGTCGTCACTGAAGATTCATCATGATCAAGAGCACTTTTAGATTTAACAATGTGACAATCTAGAAATGAGTAAGTGTTATCATGAACTGGGTTGGTCCAGCAACAGTTTTGTCCTCTTCTCTTAAGGCGAGCCAGTGTGTGGGTTTGGGCAGGAAGCTGATCTCTTGGAGCAAATGTCACCCCAAGCACACAGCGACTCTGCACAGCAGCCGATCACCTCACTCTGTGTGTCTCTCTTACAACACCTACGTAGGAAAATCTGATCATGTCTCTCGACTTTCACAGCTTTGTCAAAAAGCTTTGACAGATCAAATCATTTTGTGTCTTCACAGGCTCTGCATTTCTGCAAGGCACGCCATGTTGCACAAACACAGTTTTGTTGTGATGTGGTGCCAACACTGGAAAATACCATTTTACGCGCAACAAGTGGTCAAAAGATAGCAGGTGTGTTTGGATGTGCCATCAACACTGTTGCTTTGTTGTGGTGCAGTATGTTTACAGGAAAAAAGGCAAAGAGTGCAGTGTAGTTCTTTATTTAGATGGAAAAAGCTGCACTTGTTACACGAAATGCAAGAGGTGAGCTCTACAGAGGCTGAGGGCAAATAATATCGTTAAAGACCTCCATACAGAAGTGATGTGACAGTTTGTTGCAGGCATGCAGTGTCTTCAGAGTCATTCCGGTTAATGTGGTTGCCATGTGGCAATCGGTAATGATTATATTTATTCATCAATTAAATTCATACTAGGGCTGAAACGATTCATCGAGTTACTCGATTAACTCGATTATAAAAATTCCTCGAGGCAAAAACTCTGCCTCGAAGCCTCGTTAAATTCCTATGACGCGCACTATACGCGCAGGGATCTGATTGTTCCACACGGACCGTTGTTCAGGAAGCACACCAGCGCGTCATACATGTTGAATTTAGCTGGCTGGCACAATTTAGCTCTGTATTTGTAGTGATGTGATGCGGTTTGACTAGATATGATGTTTAGCGTTTATGTTTTTAACCTCTTCAACCCGAGCTGCGCATGTTGCATTATACACCCTATAAGAGCATGCTAACCATGTAGCAACATATTAATGCAGCACACCAACTTAACGGGAAGAAGCTCAGCTAAACGCTCATGATAATCATTTTCACCTAATCGGAACTCAATTCAGACACCAAGCGACTAAAGGAGCACGTAGAAAAAACACGCTATTGGCGCATGTCAGAAAAATCGGCGTTAGCGATTACGCTACTTTATGCTAACGCTACATACAGCATGTCATATGAAAGCTGAGACTCTACAAATTTCAACGGTATACGTCTCATCACTCTGCGTCCAAAACTCACTGAAACAGCCGCCGAAGAAGAGCAAAAATAAACATCACTTTATACAGACATGATCATGAATTACGTGCTACATTGGCTGTTTTGTGATTATAAACTCTGTTTGAGTGCATTACACCGCCTCCACCGGCTAATCCAATGTGACTGTGTCACTTTGAAATGATTCCTGACAGTTCAGGATAAGTTTCGGTTCCAGGAGGACCCTAGTCTTCCCACACAGTGTATTTGCCTCCTTGTGATTGGCGGATTAGTGTGGTTATCATGGATTTGGGGACTGAAGACTGAAAAAGTCTTATTTATAATTCATTTATTTTATTTGTTTATAATTGTTTTATTTACATTTATTTTTTATAAATTGTACACGTTGTGTGACTGTTTGGCTTGATATTTTACATTCATTCCTTGTTCTCAGGTGGGTAGTTTGCAGAAGGTGCAATCCTTTTTTTGTAATGTTGTATTAAGAAAACAAAACCAAGGCCAAATGGCCTTTACTATTCAAGTTTGTATTCACAGTTTTACATGGTATACATGTTTTACAGTAAGTTGATTTAACTGTATTGTTGTTTAATTATTGGCACTGGCACTTAATAAATGGGCTTAGTTTTGGAGCCAAATGTTGGAGTTGGAATGAATACCTATGTTTTTTTGAGAAATGCTTGATCATTTTACAGCCACATCATTTTCGTTATGCATTATTTGTTTTGGTTGTTTAAAAACGCGGTAAAAAAATGATCCTTAATCGATCGATAAAGTGCTAGATTAATCGATTACAAAAAGAATTGATAGCTGCAGCCCTAATTCATACCTTCTTTGTTGGGATTTCTGCATCTAAGTGACGAGTAATCCTAATCTTTCTTAAAATATGGTCATTTTAAAAAGCAAGATTTCTGCAAGCAGTTTCACTTGAAAGGAGGTAGGGTCTGTGTAGTAGCTTGTCCTTTTAGTTGTGTCCCTGCTCCCTGGTTATTTAATATTATTTGGATTTGGCTGCAAAGGGATTTTCTTTTGTGGGATATTATTTAAAATTATATTTCCAATACCCTGATTTACATTCAACTTCCTTTTGTTGGCTTTGTCGCTAATTAAATCATTGGTATGCATCGTGTTTGATGGTTCAGATTCGAGAAAAGTGGGTTCCTGGCAGAGTGTAGGAGGCACTGATTCTTTTGTGTGTGTGTGTGTGTGTGTGTGTGTGTGCGTGTGTGTGTGTGTGTGTGTGAGTGTGTGTGAGAGAGAGAGTAGGGTGACCTTTAAGATCTCTAACTTTAAATTGTCAGACATGGCCCCCCTATTGGAAATATGCTACACCTAAATTGGTTGGTACTAATCTGTGAACTGGAATTAACCTGTTTGCAGTAGTTTGCTCAAGTTGGAAGCAAAGTCTGCATAAATAATAGTCTTCAAGTAATTCCGCTGGTTCTCAGTTCGATTCAAGTGTGATAGTTTGTGAGGTCTTTTTAGGCCTGTGTCTGAAATAATCCCCCCATCAACTCCTTCCATCTTTGCTAAACACTTTTTAATTACAGCAAGTTAAAGCAAGTTCTGAATTGAGATTTACGACCCTTTTGAAATATGGTCATCTTGCACCATCACTGCTAGGCGCTTGTTGAGTAATGCTATTTTGTTTTCTCTCTCAATGTGTAGGAAACTCCGTTTATAGCAGCGACCTTTAGCTTGATGCCCACATAACGTGATCATGGCAGCAGGGCTCCAGGGTGCAGCTATTTTGGTCACAAGTGCACCCAAAAATCTGTCAAGTGCAACTTAACATTTTCATTGGTCGCAGCGGTGCTCCTAAAATTTAGCAGTTTATTTAAACATGAAAGGTTATAGCCATTTCTTTAATTTTTTGGGGAATGAAACATGTATTTGCACCTTTTGTTCCCGTAAACAATCTTAATTATTGTATTTTAACATAATTTGTGAAGAAATTGAATTAAAATGTGTCACTGTGTGCACCTAAATGATGTGCTGGTGGGCAATCAATGTAAAAAGTTAGTCTGGAGCCCTGTGATATGATCATTTCAGCATGCAACTGTCAGAACTCATGTCGACTTCAACGACGAGGCAACATTCCTGTTTATATCCAGCTGCTCAGCTAACATGCAGAACAGGAAGATGGTGATTGACAGTCCACTTGCTTTCACCTCCTCTCCAGTCTACCATGCTTTTACTCATCAAACATGTTTGACTTTCTTGCCTTTCATCCGGCTGGAAAAAGATGCAAGTGTTTTCATTAACGCAACTGAAAATCAGCCTCACAGTGTGATCTCTGTGCCTGTATTCTCGGTTCTTTGGAAACTCCCAAAAAAAGAAAAACACCACTAGAGTGTATACACCGAATGGAAAGTGGATGAAATGGGTTGACTGGTTTAATTAGTTTGGTAAACAATGTAAATCCTAAATGCATGCTAACACGATAGGTTAATCTTCTTCGAGTCAGACACATTAATCCCTCAGTAGCTCTATTTTGAAATCTGTCTGTAAACAGTAGGTGAGAGTCGTCAGGTGCTTGGTATGAGTCAAGGTTGACTGCTGAGTAAGTGAGTGTAGAGGATGAGGTGATATCTTGGTAGATGTCGTCCTATAAAATGTGGCGTGGTGGCACCGATGTGTGCGAGTACATGACTCAACCTGAAAGGGGTCAGATGGGTCCTACTTTCATTCATATCTTCAAGTCTTCAATTGTCAAATGTGAATGAAGTGAGTGAAGCTATTTTGGTATATCCATTGATTTACAGCAGAAATAAGCAGCCACGTGCAAACTATTGCCAAAATATAGGTTTAAATATATCTATCTATCTATATATATATATATATATATATATATATATATATATATATATATATATATATATATATATATATATATATATATATATATATATATATATATATATATATATATATTATATATCTCATGTCAGGTGAGTTTATACTCACTGCACTTTGTGGTATATGGCTCCTATCCCTGAACAGTCTTTATAACAACCAGAGCCGGACAAATCCAATTGTAACTTTCACAGTAACATATTGGGTCAGACTCAGATACAATTCTTGAATCAGTGAAAACGTTTTTCCCCTTCTTTTCCCCCACGGTCGACCTTTGAGTCAAACGTGAGTATTGTCTTTCGCAGCCTTTAGCGGCCTCAAGTGGCGGGAAGCCTCTGTATCAAAAAAGTATTTCCAGAACTTGTTTTTTTATTGTGATTTCCATCAAAGCTGCTCATGAAATGTTTCATTAAATATTCTTGGGAAAGTGTTTTGCCTTTAAGAAAATTTAAGACCATGGAACTTGATCCTTAAAACATGGATAAAGACCAACACCTAATGCAGTGTGGCATCTGTCTGCATTTCTCTCCATCTCTCTCTTGGGTCTCTTACTCTCAAATGCACAGTCAGCTCACCCTGCGAGGCTGTCAGCCACTAAATCAACTGCACTTTCACCTGGAGTCCTTGTTATTTAACTTTTGCACTCATACAAGTGTGTATTTGGATGGTGGGGGGGTTGATATTTGCATATCCTGGGCGACTCCCCTTATCCTGTGCTCAGTTGGGCCCTCAGGCCAAGGTGTACAACTGACTCACTCATTCTTAGTCACTGCAAGGGACCCCTATAGTAGAGAAATCCTGGATGGATTGACACCAACTGTTTACCCGCCAATCCAAACAGTGTAAAGAGATCCTGCTTCAAGCCTCAGAGCCTGATAGTGTTGTGTAGTTGTTCTCAGACCGCCCTTCTGTTAACGTTGCCCCAAGGCCAGCAACAGAAAAAGTTATCCAGCAAGTCGGTTGTTTGCAAAGGTGTTCAAGTGTTTGACAGACATGTCCGGTAGTAGAATTGGGGGTTGTTTATTGATTCAGACCTTGAGGGTGTTGAATAGGGTGAGCCTGTCTGTTTCACCCAAGGTTAGTAATTTATTCATTCTATCCTCGTACTGATGATTATCAACATCCGACTGTGTTAAAGAATGCATTCATCCAAAAAATAGATAGTCTGCTTACTACACACCCTCGTGCTGATAGAATCCTTGATGTTTCATAGTCCACAAAGCATTTCCAAAGCCTCAAAGCAAAACAGCATCGTAGCGCAACTGAAATAGATGGAGACTTGTTTTAAGATGTTAAAAAAACGTATAAAAAAGGCTGCTTATGTGGTTAATTCCAAGTCTCTGGAAGCCCCAGACTCTTGGTCAAGCTCGTGCATCAGCCTCAGTTTCGGACTAGAATGAGTTGCTTGGAGCTCGTTGAGCTCGCAGATAATGACAGAGTTGGTTGAACACATACTTACTTACATAATTTAGTGAAAGCGCCAATGATCATCCCCACAATATTGTTGCATTAACGATATTGAGGTATTTGCAGCCACCCCGGTCTAGGCATTTTATTAAGTGCTTTTGAGATTTAACGTGATTTAAGGAGATCATTTGTATTACAGCTGATGTTCCATGCAAGTAAATTGCAAGCTGGCTTGTTGGAAGCAGGTGGTAGAAACCTCAACGTCACTGTAGAAGGGACAAGAAAAGCCCCCAGCTGCAGGAAGAACATAAATTCCCCAGAGAGTACTTAATTTATCTCATGTTGCTGCTTACTGCTGGACAGTAATGAGTCAAATCTTAGTAATGACAGCGGTGTAAAAAATCTATAACTGTCCTTTAGGTACCATGTAGGGGTCCATCTCTTACAGGTAGTTCTTGGTAAGTTTTTAGAATTTATAATGTAAAAATAAGTTGTAACCGTTTTTCTTTCATGTACAGCTAGCAGTTTCAATGACATGAAAAATAAAATATCTTTAACACAGATTTGCGTTTGTTGCCAATTTTTCCCCAGCATTTTCATATGCATGTACGTGCCATTGCTTACAAAAAAAAAT
This sequence comes from Sparus aurata, assembly GCF_900880675.1. Taxonomy (NCBI): domain Eukaryota; kingdom Metazoa; phylum Chordata; class Actinopteri; order Spariformes; family Sparidae; genus Sparus; species Sparus aurata. The sequence continues at coordinate 22,058,884 of NC_044208.1, read as the reverse complement.
CCTCCTCAGAGTGCTGAAAGCTACCTACTTGTGTATCAGTGTTTCAGAATGAGAGGGACTTTTTCTCTTTGTCATATAGAGAAAGCTTGGTTAGAGAAAGTCCATTAATAATTCTGTTGAATCACACCTTCTTTCCTCTCATTTTCCCTCTGGGTTTTTTTTTATGATGAATAAACTGCCTGAAGCATACAGGAGAACACAAAAACAATACAAATACAAGCTATATGGTATAAGATTTTAGTTTTTTTAGTGTTAAAAGACAAACATCAAAGAGGATCGAGCTCCTCAACAATATTTAGCCTGATTTAAATTTTTATGGGTTAGGGTTAGGGTTGTGTCAGATGTGACTCTAAAATTAGTGTAGATGGTGCGTGAGTTTGTCCTGTGTTGATACTAACCATGAAATAGATAAATAAATGCATACATAAAATAGAATGAAAACTGTCAGAAATTATATTTATGACCGACATCCCTTTTCCAAGTTGTAACAGTTTAACCAATTTTAAGTCTCTTCGTGCAAATATATATATGCAGGTGTTTTTTAATCAGTTGTGCATCTGTGTGATAACACACTCATTCACCTCCAGCTCTACGCTTTGCTGAGAGTGACACCTTTTTGTACAAGATTCATTCTGCGAAATGCTGTGTCACACTGCTCTATTTACGTGGAGACGGGAGGCAACGGCCACTTCTGAAATTAACCCTCTATGCACCAGGATGTCACTGCCGCACACATGCACACAGACGCATAGACGCACACAGTGTGCACTAGGCTTGGCTGTGCAGCCCAGTCTAAATGAATCAGTAGCAGGTTGATATGACTGGTACCGGTGGCCATTTGGGACTGGGATGACAAAGCAATGACCTCAACAAGTCTCGCGGCTGCAAAATAGGAACTACCAATCAGATAGATGGGGCCTCGACTCATTGCATCATGTGCTTCCACTTCAGAGGATTTTCTTTACTGTATTTTCCAGTAAGGCGGCTATGATGAGGATAATAGTCATCAATATAAATTTTGTAATATCCTCTGGAAGTCTTCATGCCAAAGAAGCATACATGCAGTATGTGTTGTGTAAGCTATCTTGGTGTTACGTGTATTTTATGTATTACTTATTACAGCTTTATTTATCGAGCTAGAAAAGCAGAACAAGTGTGTGTAAGCTTTTATATCAAATCAAAAAATGTAGCGTGAGAAACTGTTCCGCCTTATCCTGTTCATGACAAATATCATCAAGTCCTTACCAGTACACATAAACCATTTATCACAATGAAGGTGTTTCCGGGCCCTTTTTATATAGGAAAAAATGCGTTGCCCACAGTGACTCATGATTGACTTTGTTTGTGAGCAACTGTACAGTTTTGTTCCTCTGTTCTCTTAAAGCTAAAAACAGAGATGCGCCTCACAATAAAGTGGACTCTGAAGTGGTACCCAAAGTGGCCCGCATGACTGTCTCTGGCAAGAAGCAGACCATGGGCTTTGATGTTCCCAGGTAGGTTGTACACACAAATGCACTTTGTTCTCATAAAACAGTGCAAAAGCATTCAAGCAGTGATCAAATTCCTTCTTCCATCTACAGTGGAAATCACTGAACGTTCAGCGAAATAGTAGAGTAGAGCCCATTGGAAACAGTACACTGGCAGAATTACCGTGTGTTGCAGAGAAGAGTTGTGTTTCATCATGATTAAACCCCATATTTCCTCCTCAGCACAGGGGAGAACGGCGTTGTGACTGCTTCAGTACGCCGGGGTGGCAGCCCCGAAAACGCCTCCGCGACCTCTTCATCGGAGGCAACATCCAAACGTCCCGAGACTCCATCCAAAGGGTCCAACGCAGACGAGCCCTCTACAGTACCAACCCCAGGACGCTCCTCGGGAAAAGCCCGGCAGGCGCTCAATATCAAGGCCGAGCTGGAGAAGCGGCAGGGTGGGAAACCTCTGCTGAATTTGGTGGTTATAGGTAGGAAGGAAATCTACAAAACCACTCAAAAACCACCACAATAACCTCTCGTGACTAAGCTTTTTTTTTTTTTTGTGTAAAGGATCAGCCCAATTACAAGAGTTACTCATGTTGATGCACACACAAAGGATTGAAAACAATTATAATCACTTATAGAACAATTTCCTACTTGCTGGCTGTTGAAAATAAAGAGGAAGTACAGCTTAAATTATTGGGCAATATACAGTACTACGGGTACGTTTGTCATGCAAAACTAAATTGGAAGAAGATCAGCAGCAGGAGATCAGTGGCCATTCTGTAATAATTTTTATGATATTTGGGAGTTAATTTGTATGAAGTCTTAAAATCTGAATTTTTCCATGTTGGATTTTTTTTTTCTTCACACTTTATTCTTATAAACTGGTAACAGTAATAGAGCCACATTAAAGTGTTCACACACTGCGTCACAGTAGCTTTTGTTGAAACAGGTACTGAGCTGTTCAGATTATTTATATGACTGTACTGATATACGTCAGTGATGCTGTTCATACTGACATGTCATAACAAAATGCCGACATGGAGTCAGCCATTAGGGACTCCTCTGCATAATGAAATTTACACAGAAGAAGAATGTTAATGTCGTTAGTGCCAAGCAGCCCTCCTCCCCAAGGCCGTGCTCTTGAGTGGAACTCTGTGACACTGCCTAGAGATTAGGACTCCATGGTCACAGGGGTTAACACATTTTTTTGCTCACCTTCTACTTAGTATTTTTCAATGCGGGTGTAATGGTTCACCATAGAAGCACCAGACAGACCAGAGACTATCAGATCAGCAACCTCTCATGGCTGGTTAGCTCTGTACATGTGTTCCTGCTACACTGAACGATGGTTGGTGCCTCCTCATCTCCCGCATTGCCATGAGGCCATGCCACCTACATTGACCTTCCTTTGCCATCACCTGCTGCATCTCTAAATATGGTTGTCAGCAAGGAGCTAGCACAATTTGGGTTTTTTTTCTGCCACATCCCTGAATTTGTGAAGGTGCAGAATGTCCCTCACATGCATTTGACCTCTCTGTCAGACTTTTCTGCAATGCCTCGCAATCACTTTTCAGTCACCCTGTTTGGTTAACATGTCTAAGTATAATAGTTGTAAATGAGTGGAACTGCAGACCAGTGCAGTTGCTCAATCATATTTTCTCATTCTCAGTTACACCAGAAAAAAGTGACTTGGTAGTTTCAGAAGTGCAGATGATTCTAGTTTCCCACAGCCTGTGAAACCTTTCGTTTTACCACGGTCCTCTCCCTCCCCCCTCTCCCCCCCATCCTTGTTCCCATTTCTGTCTGCCTCCCCTCTCTTGTGCAATTCTACGTCTTTCCTTCTCCCATCTGTGGCTTCCCGCTATCTTATCTCCACTCTTCCCCTACCTGTCTTATCACTGCGGTAACACTCTTCCTCTTTTTCTGTCTGTCCTCCCTGCCACTTGTTTCTTCTATCACTGAGGTCCCTCTCTCGTCGTTGTACCCCTTAACCCCTGGACTACATTATTCTTCTGTGCAGGTCATGTGGACGCGGGCAAAAGCACACTGATGGGCCACCTGCTTTATCTGCTGGGCAACGTCAACAAGCGCACCATGCACAAGTACGAGCAGGAGTCAAAGAAGGCGGGAAAGGCTTCCTTCGCCTATGCTTGGGTCCTGGATGAAACTGGCGAGGAGAGGGACAGGTACACTTTGAGCGTTAAACTCCAGACGAACAGATGGATATGCATGGACAGGGAAATTCACAGTTGTCCTCCTCCCACAAATGCACGCTGGAGAAGCACCCTTGCGTATTGCAAATGCTTACCAAGCTTCTGTCACTTCCTGCTGTGTGCTTTGGTTGATAACATATCTCGAGTCACACATTTGATCCAATTACTGGTGTTACTGGTACCAGTGATAATAACTCCACATGATTTTATCCTGCATTTGATCTGAGAAAATGGCCCGTTTACAAATCTTCCCTGCACTAGTAAATAACTTTACTGCTATAAATTGTGCTATGACTGATGGTGAACACTAAATAGATCCCCCTTTTTACCATGTCAGATATGTTGTTGTGGAAAATATGTCCCTGTTCCCCCATCTCTGTTTATATTCGAGTGAAACGGAAGCGAAATACGTCAGAAACAGAAAGTGACTCGGGTGGGAATCCATATTCAGCTATCAGTAACTTCTGAAGTAAATGCGTAATACTTAAAGCAGACTGAGAGCCTCGCCCACTAGAAGACGTTGCTCTTGAACTGAAATCGACCGAAGCTTTAAATCTGGATTCCCTTATATGGCAGTCATGCTATTCAAAACACCATCCACAAGTTTTATTTACAGTATGTTCACGTTTCATTTGACTTTTACACAAATGATTGTATATTATATATATGTGTATTGCAGATTTAAGTAGCTATAAAACAAATCCCTCTTTTTTTCTGTGTTTGCTCCAGAGGTGTGACAATGGATGTGGGCATGACCAAGTTCGAGACGAACTCTAAGGTGGTGACTCTGATGGATGCACCAGGGCACAAAGACTTCATCCCCAACATGATCACTGGAGCTGCACAGGTATACCGTGTGAAAGTGCTGAAATATGAAATGTCTCCAGGCATCAAAGTGTGCACCTCCTAATGTTGCTGTTGAAGGTCTACATTAAGAGGAACAGTCTTCGTGTTCAACTGTGTTCAGGAGTAGAATAATGGTACAGAGTCAGCTTGTTTTGCTTTAATTTTTCATTGAAAGATAACTGATCTTTTTCTGTGTGTGTGTGTGTGTTGTAATTACTCAAAAAACAGACGTCAGAGGAACAGGATACAGATGAATTGATAAAAATGCAAATTCATGGATATTATAAAGCTACATGTACCCACAGGTTAATGCTCTAGACCAGTGTGCACAAATGAGCAGTGAAGTTGTCCAAAGTTTCTTAGTTAAGTGTTAGGGTCCAGTGATCTGGTTTGCTAAGTGGCTAATGCACACAGAGATATAACAGTACTAGCTATTAAGATTGAAAGTAAATACATAGTTACTTTGTCACCTCTAATGTAGAATCATTTCACTATTGTGCATTTTTGTGTAGCCCACGTGCACAAAAATGCTTCTTCCAACACTGCTCATCACATCAGGTCGCTACATTTATGCCGTAACCATCTAAGGCAATCCTGATTGATTAATTAAGTAAAACTGACTTTCTTTCTAACTTTGCAAACCTCTGCTCGATCGAGAGGGTTCTTTCCCTCCTGCACTAGAACCTCAGCTGCCCCACCCGCCCAGAGATTTGAAATAAGTTTTTGTGGTTTTGGGTGTTGGTGTCACAAGGTGTTTTTGCCGGCATGGGTGTGCTTGTCTGAGTCTGTTTTGAGGCACTCGTGTAATTTCTCTTTTTACCATATGACTGTCATCACGTTCAGCCTCGTCTATTCGTGACTAAGGGGTTTCTGTTGCAGGCAGATGTAGGCATCAGTCTGCCGCAGGCCAAAGATGGTATATCTGTAACCTTCAATGATTTCCAGAACATCCTGTACTTCGTTAATGTACAAAGAAAAGCTTTATTTTTACATCATAGCCTAAATTATGCATTTGACTGTATTTTGATTCTAACACTTGTTATAAGATATAATATTCTTCATCAAAGAAGGGAAACAATTGAGGTTGCGCTTTGTCTCCATCTAGATAATGGAGAACATTTATTGCATTGCAGGTATTTTATCTCCCTGTATCACCCTCTCTAAGACATGTACACCAGACATTAAAGTTTTATATTTGATTATTTGAAGGGGGATTTAAAATGCTTTTGAACACTACTGACACTCTACTCTTAAGCCTCATTGAAGCTTTCTCATTATAATCTACCATGTGTGTTAAATATTAAATTTCAGCTGTTGAATTACCTGCTGAGCTGAGTTCATGTGTAATTCTAATGCTCACATCTGCCTCAGCAGCCACAGATGCATGCGGTTCTCATCTGTTCCCCTTGGTTCTCTCTTCAGGCCGATGTGGCGGTGCTTGTGGTGGACGCCAGCCGAGGAGAGTTTGAGGCAGGCTTTGAGGCGGGTGGCCAGACCAGAGAGCATGCCCTGTTGGTTCGCTCCCTTGGCGTCACTCAGCTGGCTGTTGCTGTCAACAAGATGGACCAGGTCAGACCCAGAGATTTACTGACTGTAATGGTGGGGTTTAGCTGTTACCACATGTAATACCATCTATCTTTTTAGAGAAGTCCTTAAAAATCAGCAGGTCATTTGTGCTTTAACTGTAATCCTGCAGATATTTTAGATACAAATTAATATTCAAAGAGAACCATTTCAATAATCTTTGATGAGGGGAAATGTTCTATATACTTTACTGTTCATTTTGGACTGCAATAAAATAGGCCCTTTTCACATTCTCTCAAAGTTCAGGACCTCTAAATGTTTCCGTGAGTAGAGAACAAGGCTTTAGGGAACTGTCTGTGTGAGACTGTGATTTTGTTTCCTACAATCATTGGCATTTTGCTGACACATTTCCATTGCAAAGCCGCACTGAAGGGGAAACTTTCTCTCTCTGCAATTTTCTCTTTCTTTTTTCTTCATGTGCCTTTTCAAATCAGGTAAACTGGCAACAAGAACGTTTCAAAGACATTACTTCCAAACTCGGCCATTTTCTCAAGCAGGCAGGATTCAAGGTGAGGTCACTCTTAACACATCCACATCTTTACATGATAGGATATTACACATTAATGCCATTTTGGCTATTTGGCTCAGAGGTTGATCCAGTTTTTTGTTTTTAAATGTTTTTCCAGGAGTCTGATGTCTTCTACATCCCCACCAGCGGCCTGTCAGGAGAAAACCTCGTCACCAGGAGTTCAGTGTCACAACTTACCTCTTGGTACTCTGGTCCCAGCCTGCTTGAGCAGATTGGTAATGCTTGCGACTCACTATTTAATAAGTACATCAAGTGCATCAAGTGCATCACATCACAGTGAAAATCTTTACTGTTTTTTGGTTTGAGGTTTAAAAAAGGGTGACACGTCACTTTTCAACATGTCATCCCATCTCACTAGTGAGATGTCACTCTGCTCGAGTTCCAAAAACATGTTGATTTGCATCAAAAAACCACTGAGAAATGTTTTACTCTGAATTAATAGTGATATTGTGTTACTCATAGGTAGTTACGATACCTAAAAAAAATCATATTGCACTTATTTTTGACGGATGTCACAACTGTGATATGATTCACAATTACTGGAAATTATCACTCACTCATCACAATTTTCATTTTCACTGAAGCAAAACTGTAAAACTTATGATGATGTGACATTTGTTTGTGTCTGTACCAAACAAACACTCTCTAACATCTGTAGAATAAAATGTGCAGACTTGCATCTCTTCAGCACCACAGTGAACATTTTGTCACATAGTTTACCTTTATCAAAAAATGCAGTTTCTAGCAATTGGATATTGTACTTGGCAATATTTTGATTAATTTTAAATTGCCAGTGTCTCCATATGCAGTCATTCAATCTTTATTTTAACTTGGGAAAACAGGTGGAGACTTCATTTGCAATATAGCTGAGTATAAATGTACACAGAACTTCGTAGACATTACGAAACACAAGCCTGGGACGCCCATTGGCTCGGTTGGTGGAGCGGCCGTCCCGTGTGCAGAAGGCATTGCCCTCACTGCGGCCCTTTGCTGCTTGTCACTCCCACTCTCTCTCATCCTGTTTCCTGTCATCTCTGAAGCTGTCTTATCAATAGAGCCATAAAAAGGCCAAAAGAAACACAAGCTTAAAGGAGAAAGGGTTGAAGAAAAAGTAAAACTGATTAAACTGATAAAAAGTAAAACTGATAAAACCTCAGAAATAAATGTAAAAAGTTATAACAATTTTAAATGGACAAATCAGCTGAAATTAACAGTTGGTAGTGAAATAAGTTGAGATCGAAAACCTAAGCTCCAAGCTGCACAGGAAGTCGCACATTTGTGCCACATCACACCAAAACCGTAGCCTCAGCACTATACAAGCACGTACAGGTGGAGAAGGTGATTTCGCTTTTGGAGCAGTCCGAGACATTTTTGCCAATGTTAAGACGTCATTGGAAACCATTAAAACAGACCGAAATGGAATTGACCAGAGCCGTGAGGCTTTTTACAGCCGCCTGTTAAGCCTCCAAAGCACAGATTTTGAGTGGAATATCACTACGAGGTGACTCACTTCAGCACTGACTGGTTTACACAACATAGTCTGTAGTTTTTTTAGAGTTTTACAGTCCTGTGACTGTTATTGAAGTGCTGACTATTAAGTGAGGATACTGATGTGTTACTCACCCATTACCAGAGAAAATCATTCACCACTGGGTGATTGTCAGATATGTCATCATATACAATTTCTGTTCCCATCTTGATTTCTTCCTCTTTTTTTGTCTCCTGTATTTTTCCTATTCTTTCACAGATTCCTTCAAAGCCCCTCAGAGATCTGTAGACAAACCTTTCAGACTGTGCGTCTCAGATGTGTTTAAAGGTAAAAGATACTGCATGATGCATACTTATACTTCACTAACTGTAATTTTCTTCAACCTTTTTGTTTTTTTGCCTCAATTTCATTTCTCTTTTTCTCTAAATTAAAGAGATTGCTGAGGTTGCATTTTTTCTTCCCAGACCAGGGTTCAGGCTTCTGTGTAACAGGGAAGATCGAGGCTGGTTACATTCAGACTGGAGAAAAAATACTGGCCATGCCTCCCAACGAAACGTGCAACGTGAAAGGTGCGTCTTTGCTGCCAGTGTGGCACGGTGGCTCATTTGGTATTTTCACTTTTCTCCCTTTTTTGGAGTCCTACAGAGCATTTTTTTTTTATAGATGGCGATAAGAAGCTGCACAGAAACATTTCCAAAATCGTATTATATATAATTAATCATGAGTGAGGAAGTCTCAACGATGCTCCTCATTATTATCTGTAGCAGCAGAGCGGGAGGTAGGTATGTACAGTATAATAAATGGCCAACAACTTAAAAATATACACCAAATAGTCTGTATTCAAGTCAGCTGTTCTGTATGTTGTAAACCGTACAAGTAGTGCAGAGAAGCAAGAGAGGTAAAGAAACAAGAATGGATAAAGTTGTGTACATAGGTGGATGGATTATATACATTATATGCATGTATATACATTATGCATATGTCAGCATATAAACACGTGCTGACATGAATGCCACGAGGCTCACTCATACACCCACGACACGGTTGGAAGCCCCTTTTAATAGACATCTTTCTACTTCTTTAAGCACCCAGACCACAGAGTACTTTAACTTGATAGGTCCACAAAAAAATACAGATTTCTAGCTCTGTATCCAATCCATATGTAAAAGATTACTTTTACATGTAATGCTTAAAAAAATGCATTAACTTAATTTAAGACGACTAAGTTATGAGATTAATTCACATCAACTCAATGTATTAGAAATACTTTGCATTGAACTTAATGTAATCTAATTACTTGGAAATACGTTATGTATGTTGTCATTGAAAAATAAAGTCAGTGTTCCAGGAGAATAATGTTTTTGATTGATAGACTCTACCATGTCCTACCTCTTGCTTTCTATTCTGTATATACTCTAATGTCTCACTGTTGAACTACTGTGACTGCCACACATGTTTTATACTTTTTATTCTGTATGTTTATCTTAGCATATTTGTATCTACAACATACTCTGTTTTTAACCTCTATACATGTGTACAAGACTTTGCCCTTCACCATTTTTGATGCTTTTGTTTAGGTGCTAAGCAGCATTTCATTGAGAACTTGAACTTGAAGTTCTAATCTAGGGATTAATTAAAAATATTATAATAAACTAAAAACACACAACTGTACGCTGTAAGGACATCTTTCAAGCAGGATCCTTCACTAGGCTCGGCTGGCATCAATAACTAGTTGTTTTCCATCTATGAGTCAACAGCATGTGATCTACAAACACCTGTCAGAGTGTGACTGACTTTTGAATGAGCGGTGTTAGACACTGCCCTCGTGTGGCAGATGTGTGACTTGCACCGTCAGCAGAGTAGGGGTTTCTGACCGAACTTTGCCTAACAAAAAACGTTTCAAATAAGTTGGGTGTGAAAATGAATCTAAAGACTTAGACTGTCTGTTTATCTCTGCCACAGGTATTACTCTCCATGATGAGGCTCTGGACTGGGCTGCAGCAGGAGACCATGTCAGCCTGACAGTCACTGGCATGGACATCATCAAGATCAAGTAATCAAAAGATCAATGCTATTTATTTGATTTTTAGCACGGAGGTATGTGTGTATGTTTTGAATTGTCTATGCTTAGCTATTTTTTTTTACTGATAACATATTCCTTTCAGCGTGGGCTGTGTGTTCTGCGATCCCAAGGAGCCCATTCGAGTCTGTACTCGATTCAGAGCCCGAATCCTCCTCTTTAATATCGAGGTCCCCATCACACAGGGCTTCCCAGTAAGTGCAACCAAACACACTCACAGTCTTACCATCAACATTTAGTCGACTCAAAACTGTTGTCATTCAATGCACATCCTTGTTCCAATGTGTGTGTGTGTGTGTGTGCGCGCTTGGTTGTAGGTATTGCTGCACTACCACACAGTCAGCGAGCCGGCCACCATTAGGAAACTGATCAGCGTTCTACACAAGAGCAGCGGTGAGGTCCTCAAGAAGAAGCCGAAGTGAGTTTTGTGGCGAGGCACTGTATGACATTATCTTTTTTCAAATAAACAACACATTTTCCCAAGGAGCGCTTCACATTGCTTCCTACTTTAGATCCAAATGAAATAATGTGGAGAAAATCAACTTGTTAACAACATTGTAATCCAGGTGGGTGTGTCATCTGTGGTGTTCACTGTGTGTGTGTGTGTGTCATTCCTGTTCAGGTGTTTGAGTAAAGGTATGAATGCCATCGTGGAGATCCAGACCCAGAGACCAGTGTCATTAGAGCTGTATAAGGACTACAAAGAACTGGGCCGCTTCATGCTGCGATATGTCGGCTCCACCATTGCTGCAGGGGTCGTCACCGAGGTGAAGTGCACCTAAGTTTAGACAAAATCAGAAACAACGTGTAGAAATGTGTGTTAATGCAGAAAATGATGATGTGCTTTTCTTGAGGCATATGCTGGACCTCTCTGCTGTATATCTTCTTAATTAAGAGTGAGACAATCATATGGAATCAGTTCATTGTTTTCACTCTTTAGTTAAACTGTCCCCTTCTGCTTTTCCCTCCCCGCAGATCAAAGAATGAAGAGCCCTTCAGTGGACTCAGAGCCTGTCAGACCTTGCTGTCCAGCCTGCATGAAGCCAGAGACAAAGTGCAATTCCTCAAGAGACTAGGAGCGTCACATTCATCCATCCACCTCTCTGTAGCAATAGCTGCTCTGATCAACACTAACAAACTGCACAGTAAACCAACGGTGACGGGCAAGATGCTGAGCAGCCGCCTCCGTCAAAACAGCCGCATGACCCAGCTTCTCCCACTTCACACAGACTGCTCACCTATTAGTAAAATCTTGTTGCTCTCAACTCACAGATTGATCAAGCTAAAAATCAATGATATAATCGGACTCTGAAAGACAGTCCTACCGAGCTTAGATTTTCACAGTGATTAATTTCACTGTCCTCTCCTGGAAGGAGCTGCGGCTGATCAATAATTTTGACTAAAAATGTAAGGTGGAGGATCCAGCTCAGTTTATGTGGTGTAAAGAGAACATTTGGTTTTCATTATAAGGCTCTGCTAATCAAAACCGGTGGGCTGAAATAACTGATTTTAACTTTAGACAGAAATGAAATAATGCAGGAGTTGAAGGCAAAAAAAAAGTTTGCATCTCAAATGACATGGCGAAGGAAACAAAGTCCGCTCTACCGACGGTGGAGTAGATCGTGAACAAAAAAAGGGAAACTCAAATGTTCACCTCCCTCTGGATAAAACATGTTAACAAAAGATACTTGAAATGCTTCAACAGTAAAGCACAAAAATGCTTTTTGAATTGTGGATGTGTGTTTTTTTTTCTCTCTGAGTGAAGGTGGAGCTGTGTTTCTGTTTATGTGTTAATCTGGACATGTTGGTTGCAGATGGTGTGAAGGAAGATGATGCTAAATGAGCGCGACAACATTATTAATGTGTGGTTTTGAGTTTGAGCCTACAGTCTGTGAATGTGAGTGTCCTGCATGCCAGCAAACCATATTTTCCTGTCAATCAAACTGCTTATGTCAAAGTAAGTGGGAAGTGAAAATGTAGAGGTGAGAATTTCCCGTCAGGTTTGAGCGTGGAAAGCACCACAGAACATGCCAATACGTTCAGAGTGTGAGTATATAGAAAGATTTTGCATGTCAGTCTTCAGACACACGTGTTTGGGAGTTCAACAAATGGCTCACTGCACTTAAAGTAAACTAGTTGTACTGTTTAAACATATCTGAGGTGATTCGGTGTATGCGTGCTTAATAGCGATGGGCGAAGATACCCAGGTATTCAGAATATTACAACGTTTGGGGAAATAGCTGAGATGGTGGAGAGACGAGGAACATGTTGCCTACATGTCAGCAGAAAAGACAGGAAACATCAGAGGAGATCTGAGTTTAATTGACAATGACAAATCACGGAAAGAGTAACAGGAAATCAATCCTAAGAAAAACACTTCCTGCCTTGCTTTTTGGTCTAAGCAGCTCGATGGCATCACCGTCCTGGTCATAAAAAAGAGATTTAACTTGGCGTCTGTTCAAAATAAAAGGCTGTCACAGAGTCGCGGTGAATCGAAAGCACCTTTCTGTTTTCCATCCAAAAAAATAATTAAATGTAGATGATTCAATAGATTATAAAAGTTTATAAACTCATGTAACTGAAAAACCTTCTGAGAGGACATTTTCTCGGGGTATTGTGAATCAAGAGGCACAAAGAGATCATAAAGTGTGCACCTGGTCACCCTGTGTGACAAAATAGTGAAAAAGCAACAATCTCAGTCAGATAAAGATGTGTACAGCGACAAGAGTGTGTTTGCCATTTTGAGGGTTTCCGGGTTGAGATCTTTCCAAGAAGACTGATCAGATTATGTCTCTGATAAAACACACTGTTCCTGTGTTCACACACAGGAAAGTTAATGTGCATGACAGATGGATAAAGGTTAATTATTGCAGAGAATGGACAACAAAGCATTTACTGCAAGATCCCACAGTGAGCCTGCTGAATGCATGCGATGTATATTAAGTAGCGAACACATGCTGCCTATCGAGATTCATTCAACTTGATATGACTCACATGCACAGCTGCCATGTCAGCATCAGCAGTTACAAGCCCGGCAGAACTATATATAACATGTCCGGGGCAAAGGTTTCAAAAGTTATGACGAGTCATTTCAGACCCAACAGAAAAAAGAGCGGGATCAAGTGAACAACAACAAACACCGGCTGAAAGACTTTTGCTTGCTGGCCTTGGACTGTGGTTTTAGCTAATATTGATCCCCATGTCTGTGACTGTCATCTCTTAATTCAACCTCGATCAGAATCCTCACAAGGAGGAATTTCCCCCTGGCCAACACTAGGTAGAGATGTTCAGTGACATGCTGCTTCTTGAGACATCATGTGCGTAAAGTAATGCAGTTTAATATGTCAGTCGCAGTGGAACTGATCTGAAGTACAAAACCTAGGGCGATTTTTGGTGACGGACCCCCGAGGAGCCTCTGAAGCGTCTAAAGAGCCAAGAGGACGATGACGTTGAGAAACAACTGTTGTTTCAAGTCCTGTGGGCAACGACGATGAATCACTTTCTCTGTAAATGGATGAATGATGCCGTGGCCCCATCAAAGGAAGCTGGCCACCCGAGTCTGTACTTTGTAAAACTGACGTTTTTCCACATAAGCGCTCAACTGGTTGTACAACATACATGGTTTCCGTGTTCTTTCGTGCCTGTTCATGCGTGGGCAAGCATTACACTCCTGGTGCTCATAGTAATACACAACAGGAAGTAAGAGATAGGCGATGATGGGACACATTTTCCTGGGAATGTAATAGAGAAGTCAGAGTTTGCACACAGCACCTAACTGTGGAACTTGAGCCCATTTACTCAAGTAAAGGAACTTCTAACTGGTTATGAAACAGTCTCAGTTTAATAGAGATGCCTCAGTCTGACTTGCATATGTGAGCGCGAAAAAAAGACCATCAGCAGGAACATTGTTTATTTTTTGTGTATTTTTTTTATTGTTATAGTTATTCTTATTGCAGGTCTGTGGGTTGGATTCCAACTAATCTGTGTCAAATAAGTCCTGAGAGTTTAAACTATTTTCGTGCTGATGATGAGTTGAGGAGCGGGGAGCCCTCACAACTAGGCAATCTGTACCGTACCCAAGCCCGTTTGACCCCCAAAGTGCAGTTTGTTGGACAGGCGTGAGTGCTCGGGCACACTCTCTTGGCCCTGGCTCGGTTGGAAGAGGTTTGCTTCGGCACCATACGATTGCCCATGCACGAGCACAAGCACGGGTACGCAACGTAGACATGAAGTATAATCATGTGTATTACACCGCCTTGTATAATGCCGTCTATGAGAAAAATGGTACAAAATAAGCCGCAAAAACTCAGTAAAGTCATGTTCTCTCTGCTGTTCTCCATTGTGCTGCAACCGTGCTACGACGTGATGACAGATGTACGAGAGGTAACTGTGCCGAGGCCTTGCTGCGGCCGAAGCAATGTACGTGCAGGCCAGCGTGGACGAGGAAGGAGGTACAGAGCAATTGGGCCAAGTGTGAGTGCGCCCTTATAGTCAGAAAAAGGGAAGCTGCTGTGTCACTTTTTATCCACAGGGGCCGCCAGAATCAACAAAGAAGGACAGTCCTTGCAGTAGCTTTAAGTACAAATTCCAGACTTCTACTTCACTCTTATAGTTTTTAGTCTACCACATTTATCTGACAGCTTTGTTACATTTGGCATTTCTGTTTTTAATGCCCTTCCTGTGAAATGTGTTTTCCATGGAAATCCATTCTCCCATTTGCTATTGATTTCGAATTTGTATTTTCCTGATGGAATGATGGATGAAGTGGTCATTTATGGGTTGAGAAAAATCTCCTACCTCTGTATAAACTATTTTAAACCAATTAGGTGGAAAATGCATTGTCACAAAGCTGAGCTCGGCTGAGATTCGTGGTTCTCGCATCACAGCTAAGCTACAAATTCATGATGATCTTACAGAAGATACCTTCAAAGTTCATATTAGCGTGCTATGGATCTAAATATTGTGTCATACCTGCGACTTCCTAAACTGGTAAAAAATATATCCTTATTAAGAATATAAAGGTACACCGGCTGTAGGAAGCTTTATTTATTTATCTTTTAAGAGGCACTTATCAGTAACCAGTGTTTGTGACTACTGGTTAAAAAGCAATGGCCTGGGAGAATCATTAGCTTCACTGCATTTGTGAAGTATGACAGAAGGGCTTGCAGTAAAGTGGGAGGATCCGTTCAAGGCGAGGTGAACTTCACTGTGCGGCTGTATTCCTGTGACCAGAGACATCTCCTGCAGCAGTCTGCAGTCATTTTCTCAGTCTTTTTTTTTTTTTTTTTTATTTGTTTGGAAGCATCAGTCGACAGCCATGTCGAAGACCTCGGAGCAGCTTTTGGTTCTGGAGAACTTCATCGGCGGGAAGTTTGTGCCTTGCCGGAGTCACATTGACTCCTACGACCCCTCCACCGGAGAGGTGTACTGCAAAGTGCCTGACAGTGGCGAGGAGGAGGTGGGACATCCAGTATTACTTTATTTTTTATCATGCCGCACGATCCATTCTGTGTTTTCTCTGCAGAAATTTCTGTTGAGAATGAAAGCAGGTGCACGGAACTGTTTCTTTTGCTGTGACAGCTCTGCAGCTACACATCCGTAATGCCTTAATGTTGAGATTGTGTTGAAGCAAATCTGAAATATCTGTGGGGTTGCACAAAGTCTGTGAGAGGCTCTGCTGTTCCTCTTTGTTGTTGCATTTGACCTGTGTTTCACATATGTTGCAACTTTTGAAACTTTTTTGTAATCGGATCAAGGTTGACTCATCACATCCGCTCAACTTACTCTCATGAACTTTACGAATATTGCAGGGATGTTGTGCTCGGTTGCATGTTATTAGAAGCCTGCCACTGATTTTATTTTGCACTAAATCCTTGCACAGTTTCATGGCGTGGAGGAAAGCACCTTTGCTCTTTACAGAGTCAACAAGTCAAGTAATCATTAAACACGGGCAATCACGTGTCAATAAACCTTCATATTTTGTGCTCAACAGTGGTGGGATTTATTATTTAGGGCCTAAACGCAGTCATTACTCATGTTGTGTTTTGTAAGTTATGAGCCATTATCAAAATGGCATTGTGCTTTTGCACTTTTTTCCCTTCTCTGAAGTTTTAAATTGAAGGATTTTTAGTGGCTGAAGAGATGAAGGGATCCAATATTTCACAAAAAAATTAGACTCAACCGGAGAAAATGAGCAAAAGAAACCTTTACCTCCCCCTCAGATTGATTTTAGAACCGCTTGGTGGGCCCTGACCCCGATGTAGTGTCACACAGAGGAGTGTGTTAATATGTTAATATGTATGTAATATGCAGGTGGAGGCAGCGGTGGCAGCAGCTAAAGAGGCCTTCCCCGGCTGGTCTGAGCGCAGCCCGGAGCAGCGAGCTCAGGTCCTCAACAAGCTGGCCGACCTGATGGAAGCCAACCTGGAGGAGTTTGTCCAGGCTGAGTCCAGAGACCAAGGTGTCTTATAATGTTCTAGCACATGCTGTGTCAGCACAAGAGTCGGTCGTCTTATCAGTCTGATAGCTTGTAGGACTGGACCAGTGGGTCAGAATTATGATGTAAGACAATGAAAAGCAGCACATTTTTACGTTTAAAAAGCTGGAATCTCTCTAATTGCTGCGTTGTAAGCATGTTACTACACTGAACACAGTTCAGTGACTTGAACTGACTGAACTGTGGTGTACAGATTTACTTCTGAATGCTCCTGGGTTTTTTTTTCTTATAGTTTTTGTCGATTCCCAATTTATGCCACAATATTGACTTCTAAAGTACTGTACATAATTTTTTGGGTTTGTAGCGATAGTGGGAATGAAAAACCGTGCCAGAGGAAATAGGGTAACAAAAAGGAGGTCATTGAACTCATGCATGTTGTGCACTAAGCCCACATTCAGCCCGAGGGTGGTGCTAGAGAGCAGCTCATTAACTGACCAAAATAAACAGATTCTGCTGTGAGAGGCACAAATGCTCGAGTCAATTTTGATATTTCTTAAACACAGTACAATTTTAAGAGATGAAAGGTCCTGAGGTCAACAAAAATGTAATGACTTACACTGAATTGTAATTCTTGGGAGCGCAAACATTCACTATTACATTCAGGGAAACCCTGCCTTTTGATTTTTGGGCTGTTTTGTCACAGATGCAGAGTATGAGTGAAAGAGACACTTTTGACCTGAAGATGGTGCTAAAGTAAAGTTCTTCTGCTTTGTATCTTTCTCTGCTCGTCATTCACATCTGTATCTTTGTTGTAACATTACAGGTAAAACAATCACATTTGCACGGAATGTGGACATCCCCCGATCCGCGCACAACTTCCGCTTCTTCGCGTCCTCCGTGCTCCACCACACCACCGACTGCAGCCAGATGAACCACATGGACTGCCTGAACTACACCATCCGCTGCCCTGTGGGCGTGGGTGAGCGCTTAATGTGTTTGCATTAGAAACTGTAAATGTTATTTGTGCTTTGTGAGTTTTTAAACATGGTGTTGTTGTGTTTGCAGCTGGTCTGATCAGCCCGTGGAATCTCCCCTTGTACCTGCTGACCTGGAAGATCGCGCCTGCGATTGCTACGGGCAACACAGTGGTGGCAAAACCCAGCGAGATGACCTCTGTGACCGCCTGGATGATGTGCAAGTTGATGCAGCAGGCTGGTAGGACTACAGCACCCACAATGCAACAGCAGTTCATTAAGCACACAGAAGTTAAAAGCATTTTCATAAACCTGTCTGTTTCTGCAGGTGTTCCACCTGGAGTAGTCAACATTGTGTTTGGCACCGGCCCGAGAGCAGGCAACGCCCTCGTTGGCCATCCTGACGTCCCGCTGATCTCCTTCACTGGCTCCACTGCGACCGCCCAGCGCATCACAGAGCGGAGCGCCCCCTACTGTAAGAAGCTCTCACTGGAGCTGGGAGGGAAAAACCCTGCTCTGGTTTTTGCTGATGCGGACCTGGACCAGTGCATCGAGACCACGGTTCGCTCCAGCTTCTCAAATCAGGTAAGAAAGAGTGTCGGTCAGTATTTATGTTTAATTATTAAGAGTCATAAGTGATCATTGAGAGGGATGACTTTAGTATCAGTCATTATTTCTTAAAGGTTCTGCATAATGTACCTTTAATGTCAAAGAAATTAGGTTATTTTTGAATGTCTGTGTCATGAGGATGCAGAGACATGATTTGTCCACATGAGGGAGCTCATGTTTCGTGTTGTGTAAGAGGTATATGCATGAAAACAATGTCCCAAACAATAAATCCTCTGTCTTCCCCCTTCTCTTGACATCCCTCAGGGTGAGATCTGTTTGTGCACCAGTCGGATCTATGTAGAGAGGAGCATCTACTCTGAGTTCCTGGAGAGGTTTGTAGCTGCAGCTAAGAAGTGGAAGACAGGTGTGCCCTCTGATCCCGCCAACAACAACGGAGCGCTCATCAGCAAAGAGCACCTGGAAAAGGTGATCATATCAACGCTGTGAAAGAGGAATTTTCATTTGAAAAGAATGAAAAAGTTGAATTCCCTCTTTTTCTTGATCCCCAGGTCAGAAGCTTCGTTGCTCTCGCCAAGTCCGAAGGCGGCACCATCCACTGCGGTGAGGGAGTCGACCAGCTGGACCTCCCTAAGCGCAACGCCAACGGCTACTTCATGCCAGCCACCGTTATTTCGGGCATATCTGACAGCTCCCGCGTCATACAGGAGGAGATCTTCGGGCCCGTCACCTGCGTCAGCCCCTTTGACACCGAGGATGAGGCCGTTTCCAAGGGCAACAACGTGCGCTATGGTCTCTCTGCCACCGTGTGGACCCGGGACGTGGCGAGAGTTCACCGGGTGGCCAAGCGGATACAGGCTGGTCTGGTGTGGACCAACTGCTGGCTGGTGAGAGATTTGAACCTGCCATTTGGAGGGATGAAGAACTCTGGCGTGGGGAGGGAGGGAGGGAAGGATTCCTACCACTTCTTCACTGAGGTGAAGACTGTCACGATCAAACACTGAGGCAAGATGGCAGCAGTGGCTGAAGTCTCCATTGGTTACAACCATTTTCGCTTTGGAGCAGGTTCAGAAACGTTGAGTTAATCTTGACATTTATCAACCTCTGTCTGCAGTTTATACGAATTTCAACGGCATATTTCTGCCGTTCCTGGATCACTGCAGCCTGTAATGAAGTCACATTTGTAGATTATAAAAGTCAGAGAAGCTCAAAATGGAACAAAACAAATTAATAAATTCAATATCATAAAGCAAAACACTGTAATCACTGACTGTATAGAATATGGACAGGAAGGCGATGCCATTGCAAAATGCCTCAAACTTACATTCTTTCTGATGGCCAGCAGGGGGAGCGAAGCCACTGGTTTCAAAATTTAGTCCAATTGTATGTAAGCTTATGAGAAAATGACCCCGCTTCTCACATGATTTAATGGAACAGTTCACCCAAAACCATCATACCAATGGAAAATCATGAAGTCTACCAAAGATTTTTGGAGCCTCACATCTAAACAGTGTTGCAGCGTTCTCCTAAACAACAGAAGTGGATAGCTGTTTTAAAAACAACTAGCTAACTAGCTAATCAACTTGGGTTCCCTGGCCTTCCAGAGACTTAGATTACGCCAGACGTGCTGCATTGAACCATTTAATGTCTTTTTCTTTTCATCTACTTTAGTTTTTGGGGAGGGCTGCAACGCAAAGCTCTAGTAATGTATTTTCACCTGACTTTCTATCGTAATTTTTGGGGTGAACTTCTACTCCAATACGCGAATAAACAGTTTCCCAACGAGTTTATCACTACTTCAATACAGCATGTTGTTTACTTTGTGAATTACATCTCCATTTAGAGAAAGAAGAGACCATAAAGGCAGGTATGCTCTAGGGCTTGGCTGACTTGTGATTGACAAGTCACTACCACGGATATCCTCCACCATCTCATCTGATTATGATCACTTCTGGCTCTAAAAACCCCAAATAATATAATGCCATACGCAAGGCTTCAACTCTTCAACACATTTTTCATTCCCTTTTGGCTGAATGTTTTGTACCACCGTCCTCCTGGCTGAGCAATTAATATGCGGTGACTAGTGCTGTTAGGGCTTCAAATGTGAAAGACCAGACGAGGTTGACCCAGATAAGGCAAATCTTACTTACTGCCCATTTCAAGGAAAGATGTAAGGAGAACGATTTGTGGAGTTAGGATCAGAAACTAAATCCGACATCCTTTAAAAAGTTTACAGTGCAGGTGCGCATCCTGCACGACAGTTCAGGAAGTAACAGCGTGTGCCTCAGGCCAACCAAAACCAAAAGCCCAGTCCGAGAACTTTATGAACGTGCTGGTAATTCTTCAGCTGTTTTGTAACGCACACATAAGTTATCTCAAATTCAAACACCTTGACACATGTGGTTCAATGTGTTTACCTCAAAGTCTGCATTATGTCACTGCTGTCTGTGGAATGCTGTCACTCTCGATAGCATCTCTGACACGAGGATTGACGGAGCAGACATCGGTTTCTGGGTCTGTTACAAGAATACAGGTCTATCAGCACACTTTGTACTTTTTATGTGTTGCGGCGTTCTTCCTTCACGGCTGCTCACTTGGTCAAAGTCTGTCCTGTCTTTACATCATTAGTGAACGTATGTAGAAGTAACTGAACTCGACTCACATTGAGTTGTGTTTACTTCCAACCTGCTGATGTAAGAAAAAGGTGAATAAATGTCAGACTGTCCCGTGTGATGGTCGGACAACATGTTTGAAGAGAGAATAATAGGAATGTCAGCGGGCTGAGTGAACTTGGTGACTGTCTGACTGGAGGCACATTTTGTCTTCAACAACTGTCAGGGAAAGTCCTTGGTGCTTCCCAGGAAGGGCATTCAAATGATAGAATGAAGTTTCTCAAACTTTTTTTTACGTCACAGACCCATCATCTGACACAAATTAGACCAAGTTTGTGTCCCAGGTTCCCTCATTTGATAGGAAAATTGAAAAGGAAGAAGAATGTTTGGAATTAAAAGGTGATCTCGCAGTCTGACGTATCAATTTGATTAGTTTTGTTTTACATAATGAATCAAACAGTGTAATAGGAGTGCAGCGCTAGACCAGTGGGCTACTTTTCAAAACATGGCGTCTACATTACCCACAATGCAACTGGTTGCAATTTATCAGATTACACGCAGCTTCCTCTGGAGCCACAAAAGGCTTTATGCTACTTTATTTTTTTTCTACATATACAGTAGCATAGAGACCTGTAAACACACTTTAATGTGTAAAATCAGCGGAGTTACCCTTTAATTGATTTGGCAAGCAATACATGTCAAACTTAGAATCTTAGCAGTAATGCTGAAAATCTGTCCATTACAACCATCCTCAGCAGTTTGTTTCATCTTCCCACCACCCCCCCTCCGCTCCCTGCCCCTTATTAAACATGCCTCCTCTCCTCGCTTAACATCCGATCGGGCCTTAATGCGCTGCGAGACGAGACTGACGTCCTGCAACGCATCCTGCATGCAGATGAGTGCCGTGCACTCTGCTCCGCCTGAGCTCCTGTGCCAGTTCAGGAAAAGAAGGCACACCGGGGGGGACGGGGACGCACCCTATCCTGAATGCGAGTGTGTAAAATCACGTCCCCTGGTGAGTTGTATGTGACATTTACCACAGAGCCGGAGTGTGTCCCGCCCTCTGTGTTTTGACTGGGGAGTGGGCTTTGTGCTGTGTCACGCTTGCATGCCTTCCGAGAACATCGCGTGTGTTTAAATGGTTACCACCCAAAAAGCCAGGTTAGGAGGTCTGAAGCGACGTGTTTTATTGCACCCAGCACACACACACACACACACCCTCCAAGTCATAACGTAACATACAACGCTGGAACAAAGCAAGTCAGCGATTATTTCGCTTTCCTCCGTTTCCGCCCTTTTTCTTGATTTATCTTACATCTTCCCCTTCTTGTGGCGGTTTCATTGAGAAGGAAAAGGCTCATTGAGGCCGGTCTCGCCCCGCTCTACGTGACTTTGAGGACACTGCCGGTGCCTCGGGCCAAACCAAGCATTTAACTTTCACCTCACTTATCGGGTGGGGGGGGGGGAGAAAATGAAAATGGAGCATCCTTCCATTTTATATCCACGAGGAAACTGGAAAAAGTCTAGCCAGTTGGAATACATAAAGGGTCTGTTTTCATGCCTGCTGCAGGGATGTGATGGGCCTCCTGCAGAGAGCCTTTCTCATTGATATGTATGTGAGGAGAGAACAGTTGCAGCCAACAGATGTTTTCTCTCCGCTTTTGGCCGGAACCCAGTCTTTTTATTTTTATTTTTAATGCGTCTTTAATTATAAATGGACATACGGGAACATTTGGTTCTCTGTTTGGAAACTGGTAAGTGAATGTGTGCTGTCGTGTAAGAGAGATAAAGGTTAAGGGAAATCCAATCCTGACCTGGAATTACCCTGTTATCCTTTGTTTACACATGTTGCTTTAAACCAACACAACCTTGTCCAATATGACCCCCGACATCAGAAAAGACAGATCTTATAAGAGACGAAGTAAAATATGGAAGAGCAAAGACAAAACCAGTGATCTGAGTTTTTCTCGTCTTCCTTTATCCTGGCTGAGGCATTTGCTTTTTTTGGCTTTGATTTTTCCTTTTTTTCTTTTTTTTTCTTGCTCACTCTCTTTGAATGTCATGTGTCACGCGCAGTAGGCTTGCTCTTTCTCACAGCCAGCCTCACCTTTTCTCACCAGGCCTCCCGTCTCTCAAGGCTCTCCTGTCACATTTGGGTTTGGGGAATTTTCCACAGCGGGCGAGCCTGGGTTTTGTGGTAGATAAGCCTCCGAGATGAAGCTGAGTCCTGAGAAAATGCTGCGGTTCAAGCAGGTTAAGCAAACCCAGCCAAGTTTACCCCCCCGTGTTTGTGTGTCGAGGGAGGGAAGAGGGAGAGTTACTTGGCTACAGAGAGGCAAATGTGTGCAGCTGCATGTCAATCCCTGTTAGGTGCAGTGTATTTACTTATCTAAAAAAAGGTGAAATGACAGTCAAAGCCACATGTAATCCTCAAAAAGACCATGACAGGGACACAACAATCCGTTTCTGTATTTCACAAATACTCCCACTTCTTAAAAAAATGCTTTTGATAAGGAAAAAAAATGTGTTTTTCCTTTGATTTATTCAAGCAAGTGCATTGGTCCCTTTGCTTTTAAAGGTCCTGTGTGCGGAATTTCACTGCCGCCATGACTAAGCTAGAATTGGAAACCTGCACTAGTGAATCATTCTTTGCAAATCTTTTTATTGCCTTGCATTCTTGTTTTGGCTGCGCGCCATCCCTAACTGAAACCCAACTACCCGTGTCCTCATTTTTTTTAACCTGTTACACAGCAATGGGTTGCGTCTTCAGGGGTGGAAATGTTCCTAGACATATGTGGGCTCAAGAAGATACTTTAGAAGATGCAACCTGCCGCAGGATAACAGGTAAAAGGTAGTCTCTTGCCCTAAGGTTTGCATATGAGAAGGCATGTGATTATATTTAGAAGTGGATGTCAAATTGCTGAAGTCAGTAAAAGTAAAAATGTATTGTTTTGTTTTTTCATTTTATTGTTGTATTTTTGAAGATACAATAAAAGCTTTTGCACCAGATTAGCAGGCAGCTAATAAGCATATGTTGTCCCTGGGCAGGTAGACAAAAAAACCAACAACAACCAAACCACTGAATAAAACAGCACAATTACGCTGCAAACATAACACGGGGCATACTACCATTTACCAGACAGATGCTTTAGCAACATTAACATCACGACACCACCTGGTGGAATCCAGGTCGAGTGATGACTCTCCCTTTAGCTCCGTTCCTGGTCTCTACCAACTCCTGGGGGAAATGTCTGACTCTACATAAATGCTCCAGCTGGTAGCTAATCTAGCAAATGTTTTTGGGTCTGGGGCACAAAGTGTGACGGTGTTTCTTGCACTTGTGCACTGAAAACAGCTGCTGCGACTCGAAAAACAATGCACGTTAAGACTGAGTGAGATAAACCAAAACAATGAGCTGAAAGACGGTAACACGGTCTGTGGTAGCTGTGGGAAACGGGGTGCTTTCATCACTACATATGACCTACATATGGTACACCTCCTCAAATTACACATTCATCCTTTTATCCTGTAAGCCGTCACTAACTGAACCTCACCTGCACCTGCTGACACACTATGGTGTGGATTACAAGCCACTTTTGCTTTCCGTCTTCAACTTACCAAACAAATGACTGTAAACCCTCAAATTGTCTATTTTGCTTTTCTTTGGAGTTGTGACTTCATTTCCTTTTGTGATGCTAATGTGACATTCTGACTCAGGCTAATATGATACTAAACATCACTGTATTAGCCAACATTTGGTGACCTAGATCTACGAATCTTGACAAATTGAGTGAGTGATTTGTTTGTCCTGATTATACATCAGTTACAGCATTATGCCAAAGTCTCATTTTACCTCTGAGTAGACATCCACTATGTGTTGTGTGACACATATTGTGTGAATCCATTATGGGACACAAAAGATTATCTCCATTGAAACACCAAAAACAATAATATTGGGTTATATCTACTGTGTACCTAACAATGATGAAACTAGGTCACTTTTTTCTCAAGTTTGTTGTTCAGCATTCAGCATGTTTGATCGTCATGAATACCAAAGATTCATGGGAAGCTTGTAAAAAGTGGAGCAGGACTTTGGCTCTTCTTTACTTCCACGCCACAAACATTTAAAGTGAGCCTCTGTCTGTTGTGGCTGATGCTCCACGGTCCTTCATGCTCCGAGCCAAATCCTACCTCTGTGGACAAACAGAGTGAAGCGCAAAGGGATGAGGATAAGGTTTGGAGGAAAGTGGAGCTCAGACGTGTGAGGCGGTCGCGGGTAATGACATTATGACAGCATTGTGCAAGGGTCTGGTATTGCATTTTGAAATATGTCAAATCCATCCTCGCGCTCATCAAAATGGGGCAACGTCATATTACAGAAAAGACGAGGAAGAAGGAGGAAATAGAAGCTTTGTGACAGTACCTGAAACACCAAAGGACAATTTAACACTGTCGCATTTTTTGGCACGTAGGCGGACGATGAAAAGAATCGATGCAAGGTGTGGTGAAGATTAGAAAGTGTTCCCAATTGTCTTAATATGGCCGAGCACACGAATGCAAGCACACTTTAGGCAGAACAGCTCAACTCCTCGGGCAGTCATGATTCATGCCTGAATAAATAGTTCCTCGATCTTGAAGTGCTTCCCCGCTCATTATCTTTCTAGTATTTGGCCGTTGGGAATTCTCCACACCCATTTAGGAAGAGCTAGTTAGCATCTCATTCTCTCAACGGCATAATACAGGAACAGGTACAGGAAGCTCTGAAGAGATTAAACAGGAGCTGTGGTGTGGCTGCGGTTGGGTCGTCCTGGTCAATATGTCTGGGCTCTTGACCTTTTCACTGTGTCCCCCCCACCCCTCGAGCAGAGGCTGTCCATTTGCAGCACTGTTTGCTAATTTTCTAGGGCAGAGGACATCACCATACTGAAGCTGTTTTCCACAAGACCAGTTTGCATAGAATCGTCTAACTAATGCAGACGCAAGAGAGGACACAAAAGACTGGGTCAACCGCAGCAGAGCAAACAACATAGAGAAACCAGGTCAGCATGGAAATCTTAGGAGTTTACATGAGGGCGTTCATTGGCATACAGCTCAGTCTGAAACACTAGGAGAGACACAAAAGAGTTACGAAACTGGGACATTTTGAAAATCTGTCACTGACAAATGATAAAAAAGGCTGTTATATCATAACAGGCAGGTTACTGAAGACAGAATACCTGTTCTGTCATCCTGTTGGACTGGGTTTTGCAAGAGGAGAGCAATGTTTTCTTGCAAGTGAAATGTAAAATAGCACAAACATGAAACACAGTAAGCAGATATGAATGTAGAGTTATATATTCTATTAGGTGTCGTGTTTGCTTGCACGTGTGGCCGTGGAAATGTGTGGGTAAATGCGATAAGTGAGAAAGGTTTGTTGAATGTTTGCATGTTGAGGCTGGCTCCTAAAGTGAGTAAATCCGACAAGACTCCAAGATAAAATACCCAACTTCGCAGCACAAGGAGTAAAGATGGTTTGGGGTTTTATGGCTAATTACTTAACTTAACAACTAATAACTATGCAAAATTAAAGGTATGACCTTTGACCTTTTGGCTGTGTTGGTGCCTTTTGGAGGATTTCAATTTGGGCAGAGCCTGGACCTTCTGGAGGAATAAACACCCAAAGTCGAGGTGAGCACAGATTTTTTTTTCTCAACTTTTGAGATTAAAAAGCTTTTTTTCACTCATGTTTCTTAAACTCTGCAGCAGTGAGTGTGGAGTTGCCAACATCTATTTTAACGTACAGTAATTCAAAGTTATTCAAATCTATTATCTGAATGATGGGGAAATGCAGACTAGAGTCTCTTGGGTGTTGACTTTAGTCAGAGGCTCAGTTGAACACAAACACTTGGCGCCTTGGTTGCTAGCTTTCTGCAAACGTCATCTTGTGGTATCCTCGGTAACACGGTTAGTATATGGACACAACAATTATGTAAACAGCTACATCTACCATGCAGCCGGTTGTCTACTCGAATGTGTGGTTCGGCGAGTCAGACAATGCCAAGATGGGGCCTGCGGAAGCTACCCACTGTTCAGGCTGCTACATCAACATCAACATGTTTGCTCAATATTTGTTCGTGTAACATGCTCTCCAGCTGGAGGGCAGTGGCGCACGGTAGGCCAGCAAGTCGGAGGTCACTAGCGTTGTAGGCCAACAGGTCTCTCGGTTACCTAACAGTTCTCGTCACACACCGGTGGAAAAAAAACAGTGGACATACTGTCACTTATGTGTAGGCTTTCATGCAGGTAATCACTCATCTGTAATGGAACCATGTGATTCTGTGTGTGCTCAGTGTGGGATGATCCGCTCCACGGCTACTCATGTTCAACATTTGACATGATGATAAATGTATTTTACGTAATCCCTCATCTAGAGCATTTTGTACAATTATACGTTGACACATAGTTTTAAGTAACCTGTTTTACGTGGTAGGATATTTTCAGAGGGTGTTTGTATAACTGTGCATGAATGGCTCACCTGAATGGTGGAGGAGGACAGAACACCTCCATAATGCCTCCATGCACCTTTCATGGTTACTGTCTTTGTTAGTTTAAATGACTGTCGGCCAAATATAAAAGAATATTATTTAGACCGTCTTTCATTCTCTTTCTATTGAGTATCTCTTACGTTTAATTCTTGTTGAAACAGGTCCACAGCCCCTCGGTAGCTGCTTGACCTAGATTTATTGAGCCTTAATTAAAAGGTTTGAATGGAAGCAGACGATTGACCTTTCAGGGGAGTATATTTGGTTCAGGGGTCTATTCACTGGAAGTCATTTAATCTTCAAAGGTGAACAGATGCAACATAGGAGAGTTGCAAGTTAATACAGATAACAAGATGTTTTTAATGGATGTTTTGAAATTCTGATTTTCTTTTTATTTTTTTTTTTAGATCTGTTGAAAAAGTACTCTGTAGCCCTGTAATGACAACTTTAAGCAGTATCTTCTGTTCTATTGTAGTACACCCAGTGGCCAATAAAAATTTAGGCTGCATGATTAAATCATATCTCATTTAATAGATTGAAAAAATAGGTTTGTGTACACAGATCTGGTCAAACCTTCCCTTTATAAAGTAATTTACTTACCCATATATTACTTCAACTGTTGCATAGGCCGACTAACTGCTACAGTATGTGAACCGACTCAGAGCTAATGTTAGCTTGCTCATATATCACCTGAAAAAATATGTTCAGCAATTTTTGACCCCAAAAACCCTTTTTGATCTTATAAACAAAGGAGACTGAGTAACATTTAAAACACATAATACAACAGGACATGTACCTCAAATTCTGAAATGTTTTTGCGTTGGCTATGTTAGCATGTTTCCCACTCCTTCTCACCTGTGCTAAACTCTACTTACTCTGAAACACACACATCTCTTTATAAATACGTACTTTTACATTTAACCTTTAAAATAATGGCTACCAAGACTGTAATTTGGGAAGGTCATGCTATAGCTTAGCGTGTGGAGCTACAGTAACTTATTGTTCAAATAGGCTTTGACAGAAAAGATAATCCAAAGACCGTTACCAGAACTGTTCATGCTGTTGTGTAAACATCAACATGATTGCACAGTGTTTGTTCATGTAAGATGCTCTCCAGCTGGGCGCAAGGGAGGCAGCCAAGTGAAAGGTCGCCGCGGTTGCAGCCTGGCACCGTCTCTCTTTCGATCTCATCTGACACCGGAATGAACTTACTGTCAATCACGTAGGCTAGCCACTCCAAGCGCCAGAGCGTGCACTCTGGCACAAACTTGACTGCTTGTAAATGCAGAGCTCCGTCGGAACATACTGTCCAGTTATTATGAGCATCACTCTCGGAGCGCCAGAGCACATTCTGGTCAGTCTGTCGGTGAAGCGCCAAGAGCAGTCAGTGTGCCTCGAACAGCTGAAATGGCAGTCCTAGTTAAATGTAGCGACTGTGTACTGTGACTTAACAGTAAGAATTCAACACACGCGAGCAGAGATGAGTGTTTGTGTGTGTAACGTTTGCTAACTGCTAGCTAGTGGCATACCAAAAGCGCATGCTGAACAACTTGAAACAGCCACGCTAATTTTAGTGTAGAATGTCAAAATGGATTCATGAAGAAACCCGAAAGGGATCGTGGACAGATGCTCAATTGATTTATATATATCACAAAAGACTTTACTAGCTAAGACATCCTGAATGCCCTACCTATAGGATAAGGATTGACATACTGACTTCTTTATGGATTAATCGGTTCAGTTGAATCTTGCCATTCTGATCCAGACCAACATTTATCATGTCACACATGACAGCAGGCACCACACATAGAAATGTACTGCTCAAGACATTTAGTCCTACGCGGCCTCGAGCTGGGATTCTCTGCCGCATACTGATGAATACGAAATTCAAAGTCTCGACAATAGAATCCCACAATAGAAAAAGGCTCACAAAGCTTGATTTAATTTTCCACGCAGAAGGGGGAAAGGATGACACCAAATCCTCCCCTGAATGGAGAAATAACGAAGCCAACATGTCACGGTGGAACAGTGTGTCAGGCCTGTCGCCTCCAGCATGGCTGCCTCACAAAGGCCGTCAGAGCTCCGCTGAGACCGCGCCGAGCCGAGGCCTGTCTGTCAGCGTGTGGATGGATATGCGTGTGCATGAGAGGGAGAGAGAGGAAAGAAACAGAACCACACAGAGACTGGGAGAGAGACAGTTGCCTACTTAATGCTGACTGGTCAGTTAAACACCGTAGGACCAGATGGCCCAGTTTGGCCTCTGATTCCTCAGGCCAATGTCCAGGTAAGCATTCATCTGTGCGCTCATGCCCACACACACACACACACACACACACACTCACACATACGCCGAAATATGCATAAATACAGGAATAAACAAAATCTTCCCTCCCGGCTATGTTTAAGTTTTCAATTCCTGTTTGAAAAACTTTTCTCTCACTCACGTTTTTAGTTTTCTGAGCTTCTTCACAGACGTCCTCCCACCTAAACAGGGTCTGGAGAATGGAAAAATAACAGAAAAAGACACGGTGAAGGAAAAAGGTATGAGGTATGTGTGAACAGGGGACAGAGCCAAAAAAACACATAGGAAGATATATTTAGATGCGCCTATATGAGGGTTGTAGGTGATAGAACGCGGAAAAGATGTAGAGATCTACATTAAGCCCATTATTTAACATTTAAAAGCAGCATTATAAACAAAACATTGCTTATTACAAACTATAATATAGTTTAAGGCATATTTATTGAAGTTTCTTATGGATCATATAAACATTTCTCCAATTTGTGTCATATCACTTTCAGATTACATGTACGTGAGGTAACTTTCATGTGAGGAGGAGGGGATGGCGGCTGTCAAGCGAGAATCCTTCACCATTTGTAAGTGTGAAACCACTTGATAATTCTAATGACAAGTCAGTACATTTCCAATCAACAGCCAAGAGCCATGCTAATCTTGGTCCAGGTTGCGGGGAAATGTGATGGATGGAACGCGACTCAGGCTTGTCAAGCAACGGGAAATCTGGAGACTGTTCAGCATGTTGGGGTGGAGACAGGTCTCTGTAAAGATGTGGACCCCAGTCTTTACAGAGACCCATCGCCACCTCAACATGCTGGATCAAGCTGCTGCTGCGGACTCTGTGTTTACGTCCTTGATGCTTGGTGCTCACACGCAGTCCGAGTGGATATACCAGTTTACCTGAGTTTACCTCAAAACTTTACTGTGAGTATGAAAACCACATTATCACCATCTTGTTGCTGCTGTCTAAATTCACCCAGGCAAAACAATGTAAAGAGTTTATGTATATATGTATATATACATGTATATGTTCTCTGTTTGTGAAGCATAAAGGAACTACAAACTAATTTCTTTATGCAACCCTGTGTTTTATCTTGACAAATGAATTACCTTTGCCTTCAGTAGTGGATGGAGTGTGCACAGTTGTCATGGAGCATGAAGAAGTATGTGTAAATAAATAAATAAATAAACAAATAAGAATGTAATTCATACATACAATGAACACTATAATAGTTCTCCCTCAAACAGTAGGTGTTAAATATTATCCTACCTTTGGTCGTGCATCCGTCTTGTGACCCTGCTCGTCTTTTGTTTTCTAAGGCCCGTACCCTTTCCTGCCATTTCATTGGTTAGCTGGTGACACACCACCTCTGGGAGCACAGCCACAAAAGATCAAACACACCTAACTACACAAAGAGTGGCTGACCCTTCCTGGCACATGACAAAAAAGGCGCCATGTGACCTCCACCGTCTGTTTACATTTGCTTCCTGTCCATGACCGACAGTGCAACCCGGGTGCCGTCTGACAACATCGATCCCCTGTCATATAGGTAACAAACACACAGGAACTCCCCACATACTACAACACAAGTTGTTGGTTATACAAGCTTTTTATATCATTGACCATTTATCAATTTTTATCCATTCATTCAGCCCTCTATACATCGAATTGTTTATATATTCCATTACGTAAAATCTAAGCCTTAACATTTCACAACACAACTAATGTTTATTGTTTACCCATCAAATTAGTGCAAGGCCAATTCAACGTCGAGGCCCCCAGATTCAGTTCAATACTTACACTATTATTCAAAGGTGGCCCTAAACACACACAAACACAAACACACACTGGCACACACACTCCACGCCACCTCGTTATAGCTTTTCGGGACAATAGGACCTTTTGTTTCGGTGCATTTCCCGACTCAGTGCTGAGAGAAAGGGACACTTTCCGGGGATTCTTCTGCTCAGCTGGCCTTGCCCCTGAAACACGTTATTACAAATACACACTAAGTCGTGCACAATCTGCAACTAAACACTCCCAGGGGAGGAAATGCAATGATTTGATTTAATTTCACTAATTAGCTGCATGCCGTCATAAATGGGACTGCTTAGTAGGTGGACAATGGGCTGGAGTTCTGATATGATCAAAGCTGGTTTTTCCTATTACGTAGAGCTTCCCACCAGTTTCCCTACTCATTTGGTAAACCCCGGGAAACAGTTGCTTATTATGTTGTGAATACAAACCTCTGTAAATACTCTTTAATTAAGGGAAAATTCTTCTTTTTTGTTCTTTCTTTTCCAGACTCAGACGTACGTATTCATGCATTTTGTTCGCTTCTGTGTGGTTCAGTCTCAAACTGACTTTATGCTGTCTCTAGGATCAAGGACCAGTTCCTCACAAGTGGTCGAACTTATCTACAAATTAGAATTTGCTTATTTACAGTAGCTACTAATTTTAAGGAACCACTTCGGGTGTGCATGAACACAAAGTGAGCTAAAGCAGATGAACAGGAACGTCAGCACAGGGTTGAACAATAAGATGCAGGTGTAAGTCCCTTTATGCTACACAAGAAAAAAATATATATTTTTAATGGTGAGCTTGCAACACTCTGTGTGTTTTAAGTTTAGCAGCCTGAGGAAATAAGCTGCTCAATAGTCAGGTGGTACGGCAGCGGATACTTCTCTATCTTTTGTCAGATGGCAGCAGGGTGAACAGGCTGAGTCGCAGTAAATGGATGAATGAATTAAGAAGAAGGAGGGTGTCATCCCACTATCCCGTACTAGTCCATCTCACACACTTACTGACTTACCCACCCTAGCCACAGCTCCACCGCCAGCACCAAGCCAATTGTTCCTACCAAAAAGGTTCATACATGTGTAGTTTTACCTTTTTAAAGATGCTAAATAATTTCCTAAAACAACTGGGCACCTTTAGTTAACAGCAAACACTAGTCAAATAGTAGTACATAAAGAAATTCTTGGGAACTATTCTCAGCTGCGGATTAATATATACCTTTTATGCTATGGTGAGGAATTATGGCAGCAGGATGGCGTTTGTGGGAATGAGCAGAAAACAAACAAACACACAAAAAAAAATCCATCATAATAAGAAGCTTGTCTCCTGAGTGCATAATTGTGGGTCACTGATGAGTTTTTAATAGTTTCTGGATGGAAAACTAGACATCTATAGCAGCGATCCCTGAAAAAATGATTTTAAGGAGTTTAGAGGTGATTAGTGGGGCTGTTGAATAAGGAAATTCATCTCTGCTACGCAACATCAAGTATCTCTTTTGGACGTTTCTTGAGAAGCAGTACGTAGTTCATTTTTCATGTTAAAAAAAAAAAAGGGAAAATGGCTCTTTGATTGAACAGGCTTTTTAAATTCATAAACATGCACAAGAATTCACAACGCGACGTCACTTAATGAGGTGTCTCGTCTTGGTCTTTGTCACAGAGTCTTAAATTTGGCTCCAGGCTTTATTTTTTTGTATTTTTATCATTCATATGTTTCATAATACAGACTTTATTTCCTCTCTTCTCTTCTCATCTCTCACTTCTCAGCTAATTGGATCATTTGGCATCAAGTATTAAAGTGTGTGTCTGTACTGCTTGTCTGTGTCTCATGTGTGTGTATGTGTGTGCGTGCATTGCATAACTCCTCTGTTTGAGGAGTGCTCGAAAAGAAAAAGGAAGCAGAGCACTTGTCCTAGGGTGCTGTCAGTCGTGCCACTGAAACCAACTGTGGGATTAAATAAAGAGAAGGCGGAGAGAGAGAGATGATCTAGCAGAGAGACAAAAAAGAAAGAGGGCTGTGTAGATGCACAGTAAGGCGCATCAGAACACCCGTAGGCCCAGCCATCTATCGGCCCACTGGGAAGCTGCACTCAGGATACGACGAGGCCAGCTGGGGTAGATGACGAGATGAAGAGAGAAAGGCAGGCAGGGAGGGAGGAAGTGGCGGAGACAGAGAAAAGGGTGAGCTGAAGACTTGTGAGAAAAGAGTTGGGATAAGAAGATGAGTAAGGGATGTGAGTCAACAACAGCTTTTTTCAAGTAGTCCTCCATTGAAATCAGTCTGGTCAACAGTGACATTCAAAATGGTTGCTACAAGACTTACAGGCCAGCTACAAGCCAGCAAATATTTAATTACGTTGCTAATAGGAATTTGATTGGGTTAGCATCTTTATGTTAGCTATTCTGCAGTTTGGAGGAGCTTTGATATGATATTTGGCAGTATTAGTGAAATCCTTCTTCATAGTGAGGCTTCGCACACGATGGGTTCAAAGCTGGAGAAAATGAAACCCGTACGTCATTCTGCTCTCAGTGGTGGGGTAAGGGATGATGACCAAAATAATGGTCCACACCAAGATCTCCACACTTACAGTGTAATGGCCAGATTGTGATGAGATTGTGCTGTGAACATTCATGGTCTGATTCACGGTATAATTACATTTATACACACAGTTTGTCATTTCTTCCCCAAGTGGTCCCTCAATCTTTTGGTACATAGAAAGCAAGTAGTAACACTGGATGACATGAATGCATTGATCCCTGTCACTCTGGCACGAGAATGGCAGACTCTGCCACTAACAATAAAAAAAATATATACAAAATGGTACCTACAGATTGTAAATACATTTAATAGCTAATTCTGCATAAATAAATTAATTGTTACAATTTTAGGGATGAAAATTTTATTAGTTTGTAATTCATCTTGAAACATTAGCAAATTATTTATTAACCATTAAACACACAATATGTGATTTCCTCCAGCAGGATTCTCTCCACCAAAAAAAAGAGAAAGTTTAGTGAGGGATCATGGGAGTTATTGTCTTCATTGTTAAACAAACCATCATTGCTGATGAAATGTTGACGTAAAGGTAGTGCTTGAAAGTTGTATTCATGTCACATTTTGTATGTGACCTATTGAAATGTGCCGTTACCTTTAATGAAGTATGAAATAACAGATTTCCCTGGTTTGAACGTTATTTTTTGGGATTATGTTAATACATAATTTAACAATGAATGAACACACACATACATGTCAACAGTGCCAACAGAGCACCTCATTTCTCCACAATCTAAGCGGGGACCACTGTTTCCAGTCATTTTGAAGATACAAAAAATATAATAGAAATGCTTCTTTTAAGGTCTTTTACCATTCTATTACTTCAAATGTGTTCTTTTAAACTTTTTAAAGAAATTGTAAAAATCAGACTTTGATCCTTCAGCCATGTCTACCTATCAATGAGGGGTCTTCCATGTGCTGTATTGGAGCGGTCTGTTCCCATTCCCTCATTTAATGTTTATTTACTAAAGAGATTTTCTTTGTTGCCTTCTGAAGTTGGTAATTAACTTTGAGGTCATCAATATTCAAGCATTTCTCTGTAATACTGGTATTGCGAAAACATATATCAAAACAATAAAACCTGATCGAACCTCAGCCACACAATCCAGATGAAGCACTTGCATTTATATTTGAGTGTTAAACTCTTAATGAATAAAAATTAAAGACTATTTTTGGATTTGTTGCTTATTCTGTAATGCATATTTATTGTTGAGAAGAAGTACAGCTTTCTTGTTGCATTGGTTTATGTGCTGAATACATTGCTCATATACAGTGTGTTGGGTATCAGGGGCTCGCAAGACACACAGAACCTGTCAGTACAGCCAGTTAAGTCACATTAGCTACAGAAAATCAGCGGTGGCGATGTACTGTGCATGTCCCCCTTCCTTCCCACATTTCCATATTGCACAGTGTAATCAGTTTAAACATGGTCTCCTGCCTCTGAGGTTTGGTGCAGTGTAGTCATTTTGTACACATCCTTCCTGTGGGAGGTCAAGATGAACAAAGCTGTGTGTGTCTGATTGTTTTTGTTCTCATTTTCGCTGTTGGCGTTGGTATGCATAATGGTGAGATGTGTGCGCATGAGTGAGTGCAGGAAAGGAAAAAAGTCAGAAAGGGAAAGAAAAGGTCAAATTACTCACTTGATTCTGTTTACAAGATTTGGGAATGACTCGAAAAGTTGGTGATCTTTAGAGAATAGATGTATTATTTCACATCAGATTGCAGGACATGTTGTGTTAAACTCCAGACAGATTTTTGCAGTAACTACCACCAATAGAAAGTAAACAATGCACTTTCAAGCAAGAGTGGTAGCTCAGATCACATGTCACATGATATTTTCTTCCAAATATCACATAGCCTGTTTGTTTAGTGCAGCATTTTCTATTGATCACCACTGACACAGCATTAAACATGTTTTTCAAGCAAGGATTTTCAATAATTACCTTAATCCCTCTGACCAACCTGAGACTCCCCCTTATTTCTCAATCCTGATTGGCTGGGTTGCACAATAACACAAAAAACCCCCACATGCATTGACCCCTTTGCTTGTGCAATTAATGTAACATGTTTTAAAGTATGTTATCCTATTTTTTCAGGGAAGGTCTTTATTGATGACTTCGATCTATGTGTTGGACTGTGAGTTTGTTTATATTTTTTTGTGCAGTTTAGATGGATGTGAGGGTACACATGCATCCACATCAATGCCTACCATCCTGGACATCCCATGGATTATTAACTTGGCTTTACCGCTACCTGTTATAACCAACCTCAACTGCTCAAATAACAGCACTGACGTCATCGTTGACGGCGATCGACGGCTGTTTATGTACAAGTACTGCATCAAGGTGGAAGGGGAGGATCCAGTGACAAAGAGGGAGGGAGGTGAGGAGGAGAACAAGGTAAATGTTTTGATTTGGAAGGAGTGTGTGTAAGGTTCAGGAGTATAAACACACTGGAGGAAACTATGCGTGTACGCCCAATGAGGTGGATGAATGAAAGCCGGACCGAGGTTACTACAGTACAGATGCTCACACGACCACATACACACACTGAACATGGAGTTGTTTGTGTGGATGCATAGACGCCTTGGTATCCTGTGTACGGGTGCATAGATGTAATACATTAGCAGAGAGCCTTAACCTCACAGAGGGGCATGTTGTGTTTACATTCAGTGAATGAAGATGTGAAACAGGTTTATAGATTTTTGAAAACCAAAACACACTAACTGAACAATAATGTTTGTTATTCATGCATTAATTTATACAAATTTACTGTATCATCCATACTTAGGTTTTATATAATCGTCTGAAATCTAGAAGTACAGAAAGTCTACAGTAGTACACTATGATAGGTGTATTATGCAAGATTAAATGTAATTGTGTACTATGGTATATTATGGTATGGTGTAGCGACTATACTATAATATGATATGGTGTATTTTTGTATTCTATGGTATGGTTACAAAAGTACATGACAGATGTACTTCAGTATTATATGCAATTGTATAGTATTGTATGTGTTGGTATGGTAAGGTATACTGTTGTATTGTATGATCTACAAAAGTATATGATATGGTTTATTTTAGTATGATATGTGATTGTGTCGATAGTACATTATGGTGTATCATGTTGTATGTTACAGTGCACTATAGTGTACTATAAGTTGCACTATTGTTTTGTGTTTTATAGCACACTACAGGTTGGTGATACACCAGAGTATCTATTATGGTGTACACTTGTATTGTATGTTATAACTATAGAAGTTTATGATATGGTGTATTATAGTATTATATGTGGTTTTGTTCTTTAGTTTTTTATGGTAAGGTGTACTATCGTCATTCATGTGACTGTGTCTTGGTATGGTGTACTATAATATGGTGTTGTATGATTGTGAAGTTAAGTATGGTATAGTTGGTTATGATTATAGTTCATATGATGCACTACAATGAAGTATGTCATGGTTTTCTGGTGGTTGACCTTGATTACTGACAAATAAAATCACACCCCTCATTAATGATAACATTATTTTGAAAGGGCACACTTCCGTTTTTGAATTCAGCACATTCACGGATTTACGGTCTAGCTGCCACCTTTAATGATACAGATGCAGATGGATATACGGTGTCTTTTAAACGTCCTGTTTGGCACGCTGCTGTGGCCCGGAGTCTGTCTGTAATGAAAATAAATGTAGATTAACAGGAAAGATCGAAAGACAATAAGACAGGAGAGGACAGAGATTGGTTCATATCCTCCTCTCATGGACTTGCAGAGCCTTTGTTCTTTGTATCTATTTAAAGGGCTGTGTTGACTGCATGGTCTAGTGAAAGTGTGTGTGTGTGCGTGTGTGCTCTCCAGTGGTTAAAGGTTATGGTCTGTATAAACAGGGAAGTGCTTTGTGCATCAGTTCTCTTCTGATTCTTTCTCGCCCCACAGATTTCTAAGTCGCTGCCGTTTCCATAGATGGCATCAGATTGCGTGTGTATGTGTGCGCCTGTGTTTGACCTGCAGGACATCAGCTCAGACTGCTGTCTCCATGGCGAGGGCTGCTTCCTGTCATCGGAAGGCTGGGGCTTCCTGTGCTGAGGGCGCTGTTACTGTACAGTTGGCGTGCGTTGGATACTTTTCAGCACCGAGCAGAAGGGTGCATCCATACGTTCATGTACAGTAAAAAAATAAATATTATCATATATCCACATGCTGGGTTTGGCAGTACATACCACTTCGGGTCTAATTCATTATCTACACACAAATATGAATTTACTCCTGACCCAACGAAACCTCACTGGCCATTCTTCATCCTATTGTTCAGCTGGCAGCAGGTCGGGGAGACAGAACGAGCATCCGGGAAGCGGTTTCAATCCACAAGAAGTCCTGCACACAGTGTGACTCACCCCTCTCGTCTAGATTAGGCTCCAGTTAGTACGAGACCGAGAAGATAGAGCGTAACTGAGTCGGGACGGGTGGGTGAAGTTTTGGGGCGAGACCAGAGATGGAGGAAGCCTCTCAAAATAGCAAAGGCAGGCCAAAGCCATTGTCTGAACCGTTCCAGTGTCTGTTCTGTTCCTCCTGTAGGCTACTCTATGCCTGTTCGCCACACCCCTGTACTACGCCGACTGGACAGGAGACACACAGGCACCAGGGGGGAAACTATCCTGCTGCACGCTATCCTTTGAGGATAGCTATTGTAAAACACTGGTAAAGGACAATAGGAGGGTGTAAGTGAGTGTGCCAAATGTGAACCTCAAAGTATGTTCTTGAATATCAGCATTTACATCCCATAAGACATTTTAAACAAGAGCAATTTCAAATAATTTTTTTGTTAAACAATGTTTTTTATCAACTTGCAGTCTGTGTGTCAGTGTTGTTAGATGCATCTACAGTATGGCAGTACAGTAAAGATACAAATTAACTTTTTTTTTGTTAAAAAAAGTGTGACTTCTTTTTCCCGCTGACGATGATGCCTGTGCAGTGCTTGGAGCACTTCAGTGTCCCAAGCACTGCACTGGCATCATCGTCAGATGCATGATGGGAATTCTAAAGACCTTTTTCCTACTTAAGTTGTAACCTTCTACTCCAGAGGAGCAGCTCTTACATAACCATGCTCGTGCCCACAAACACAAAGGCGTTTTGCAGTCTTAAGGCAGTTTCGTAACTTTTTAAAAATTTAGGTAATTTCAGGTTGGAGGTTTCTGCTCAAGGTTGGATTTCACTCTCAAATGTGAACGTTTCAAATTCTTCCAAAAAATCAGTTCTGCAAATGTTTCTATGAGGAGGGACATGCGTCCTTACATACTTTTGAGACCTGAGGGATGCAGGGAATGTGTTTATAGTGAGAAACTATTAACTATTCATTTACATGAAAACTCCACCGGGTACCTTTAATATTAACCCAATTAAAGGCACTCTGCAGCCCAGATCTTGTTCCTGTGACGAGCATAAGTTCAAATACAAAATGATACCTCCAAGGACATCAGGCTATTGGTTTGTCTATAATCAACTCCTCAAGGCATGACACTTTGCTTCCATTTCATATAAAGGTAACGCACACCAAAGGATTTTAATGATGTGCTGATTAGTGACAGTAGATTAGAAAGGGAACAAAGTCTCTCACACTCTGGCTCCGTATGCAGTTTTCTTTAATTAAATAACGTTTTAGCCCCAAGGCCTTCTTGTAGATCAAGACCTATAATGACTTCTTTCAGACTCTTATTTGCATTATTAAGCTTAAAATATCTGGAAACGTGTTATACAGATCCCCACTAACTGGGGAAATTTCAATGGGGAGCTTATTATTGACCCTTTTTGTCTATAAATATATAAATATTTCAGCAGTTTAAACTCAATTTTCGTACACTGTGCCATAAATCTCCACCTCAGCAGTACTTACATAAACCAAACTTTCCCACTTTTTTTCCTATCTTTATTCTGAAGGCTGTTGGGAAAGAGCTCATTTATGGCAACATGGCACATTTTATGGCTTTTGACAGTGTTTTCTGATTTATGGAAGATACATCCTGAGTTAGAAAGCATTAAATCTAATATGTAAATAAACTGAAACAAGAATTTTAACCACTGAACATCTGCCACATACAGCATTTTATCAGCTAATGTTTTTGTGGCATAAAACTGAAGTAAACAATTGTCTGAAAGGTCTGAAAGGAAAAGTTGATTTTTGAGTCTCATTCCCGCCTCGTCAAATACTGACGCTTACAATCACTAAGCATCGGTTTAATGACGAGTTGGAGATGAGACTCAAAAGTAAACTTTTCTTACAAATAGGACTTTTAAAGTAAATAATGAACTGGGGAAGTTTCATGGTGATAGCTTTTTTTTCTTTTACCTGTACTCACTGCCTTGCAGAGGCATTATGTTAAGTGTCTTGGATATTTTGGCTGTTTGACATTTGTGACTGACAGCGCGACGGACTAAACGTGCCTCTGTCTTTGGTTCTTTATAAGCTGTTGGCCTTTAACCCTTAACTCTGTTGTCTTGCATAGCTTTGCACCTGTCAAATAGTTTTCAAAGGTGACTGTCAGCAGCAGAAGTTAATTCAACTCAAAGGCCAACTGAGCGGAATTTCCTACAACTTACACTGTTCTGTCCGAATGCCACCGTCTACCGTAGTGCTCCATGCAGGATGAAGCGAGTACTGACACTTGTTTGACCCGTTTCTGATACGTATCAAAAGCCATCTGGGCGAGTAAGACTGTGACTGCAGCTCTGCGGTATCTGATGAAACTGTTCTTGTGACAGCACTTGACATTTCAGTCAGCCAGTCAGCATGGCGCTGCTCCCCGCACGGTGAGGCAGTCAGCATCTTTATGTAATAGGTGATATGTATCAAGCAGAACTAAAGAGAGAGAGAGAGAAAGAGTGAGTGGCAATATTGCAAAAGAACACCCACACTATCAGAAAGGCAGTGTGTGTGTGCGTGTGTGTGCATGTGTGTGCACGCTACCGAATCTAATCTTTTCCATAAGAAGCAGGAGATAAAACAGCAAAAAATATATATACGGGATGCCGGGGTTACAAAAGTGAGCTTGCAACCAGAAAAGTTGCTGCCTACTCAGAGATTAGATAAAAGAGAATAGACTGTGAGCGCAGAGGTGTCGTCCCGAATTGGATACCAACCACTCAAACCTGGACTGAACTGTACTTAAAATACTTTTTTTTTTTTTAATCTCTTCCGAGCGCCAGAACAAAGAACGGGGTAATAAATTGACTCTCAAATACTTTCCTGTGATTGTGATAGCCTCAACTTTATGACTCACTGTATTGTCCTGCGAGGCGAACCTTGCCCATCTGGCACATGAGGAGGATAAATGAAACCCCGTGGAAGAATTTGCAAATAGCATCTGTCCCGTTTTGGCGCTTGGCTTACGAGCTGGCTTCCCCTCTGGCAGCCAGAGACACACGGGTGGTTGTGTGGTTTTTAAAATAGATATTACAATGAAAAACGCAAATAAAGAAAAAACAAGGGGTTGCATGTCATACTGTAAAACAGGGTTTACAAGATTGCACTAATAGCTTTTTTAAAGGTGCACTCTGTAGTTGTGGGATCAGAGGGAAGATACTTTTTTACAGAATGACAAGATGTCCTACATAAGAATAATTATGAGAAATTGAAATATGTTTTGTTGACTACATAAAGGATCCGGAAATGTAAACAATCCTCTCAATGAATAACTACATAGTGCACCTTTAAATACAAAGTCAGTCATTTAACTTCTCTAAAAGGGCTGCAGAGGATCTGGACCAATATCCACTCCACTAAGAAACTTACTTAGCATTTTTATTCATAGTCAGCTAACAATTATGAGTGCTTTATTATAAAGCAGGAAGGATGAACATCAGCCAAAGGTATTTTTCACGATGTGGCCACCTGGAATTTGCTCCCATATGGTCATCATCCTTAAGATTTAGCATCACCCTTGTTCACTGGTGGTAACAACAAGTACCGACTGTAACACTCAGCTATGCATGCAACTGAAGAGCAACTGGCGAATCTGCACACAGCGCAGGCAAAAAAGCTTGTTTTGTTTCGATATCGACGTCAATCAAAAGATGACAGCAGTCAGATTTCATGCTACATGTGACGAGAGTTGTTCTCCACGCCACATCTGCCGAGGAGGAGTTGGTGTGCAGCCTCTTGTCACTCCTCGCGCTGCTTCTTACAACTCACTCTTGTTGCTCCTTCTTGTCCCCTGACTTTTTTTCAAAAGTCCCAAATTATCTGCTTACCAAAAATGCTGAAAGTCACAGATGTCTTTTTTTTTCATATGCATTATCGACGGAGGATGTCAGTGAGCGGACACAAGTAGATAACTGTGACTTTTTCATAATAAAAGCCACCATGTGTTTCCCAAGATAACAGCTCTGATACAGCTGCGGAGGTTTAAACATTTACACAAAGGGTAATGATTA
Source organism: Sparus aurata (assembly GCF_900880675.1). Taxonomy (NCBI): domain Eukaryota; kingdom Metazoa; phylum Chordata; class Actinopteri; order Spariformes; family Sparidae; genus Sparus; species Sparus aurata. The sequence goes on along the minus strand of NC_044208.1, from coordinate 22,016,485 downwards.
GTCACAATTTTAGGTATTTAAATGCAGAAATGTTTCATATCATATCCTAAATACGACCATTAGTTACAACTTAGAAACATCTCTTAAAAGTGGCTGCAAAGAATAAAGAGAGAATAAAATACATTTGCCAAATCATTGTGATCTAACGCGTGGATATCCCCCACACCCATACACGTGCACATACCGCAGCCCTCTCCGACATGAGTGACCTGCAATCCCGTCGCTCCGAAGACTGATCTAACCCTCTTCCCCCTGATGCAACCACGAAGGGAGTGATGTAACGGCAGCGTAACTGCGGTGCTAGCCTTTGGCACGGGTGTCTCCTTTACCGAGTGTCAAACTGTGATGTTAATATTCACCAGCGGGGGAAAGGCAGAGCATTCGCTGCCCCCCCCCCCCCCCCTTAACCGTTCCTATCACTCACATCTTCTGTACTGCATGTGGTGTCTTGGATGTCAGTTTTCTGAAAACGCAAAGACAGGTGAGGAATTAAAAAAGCATGGCGAGGACAATAAAAGATTCACGCAACTCTGCCTTTCGGCTTCTTTTTCCCCTTTATCATTCTCTTTCATCAAGCTATATTTTGCCCCGTCTCTTTTTCTAAACCTCAATCTTTTTCATCATTTTCTCTGTCCATCTTTTCTACGTCTGCTCATGTTCCTCAGCGAGCACGTGGCTGATTTATAGATGTGCATATATCCTTGCTGGGAATACAGCCCGATCGCCAGCCCAGAGAAACTAATTACTTATAAAAGGAGCTAATGACTGTGACGAACCGAGGGAGGGGAATGATGTAGTGAAGATTTGGGGCTCGATAATAAACAATTTTGGAGGAAAAACTGAGAACAGGGGAGGGATATGTAGAGACCAAAGCAGCTGAAGCAGGGAAATGCTTGCTGGCATAGAGGAGTCAATTAGTAAAGGGTGACAAGAGCAGGTGGAGGCGACGGAGCACATACACACACACACACACACACACACAGAGTCAAACAATCAGTGGTAATAATAGTGATGTCACATTTTCTTCACCCCTTTTTTCTCCAAATCTCTTTTTCTCTTTGGGACAGAACTGCTTGTTCTGTGTGCAAGACATGTTCTGCTTGCCCTCATCTGCCCCCTGTGTGTGAGTGAGTGTGTGTGTAAGTGAGGGTGTGTGTGTGCGTGTGTGTGTGTGTGCTGTGTACATGCACGTCAACTGGCATACCAAGATGATTCAGTCACCGAGTAGTCCGGCAGTCCACAGACCTGTCCCGTGGCCCCATTGGTTCCGGGGAAGTGCTGCCTGGACCAATGAAATTGCAGCAAGATTTTGTGGCCATGCTTCTGTGTGTGTGTGTGTGTGTGCGTGTGAGGAAATACAGAGCGAGAGAGAGAGAGACAGCAGGATAGATGGTCAGAAAGGAGCATTAATAAGCAAGCCTGTGTGAATATATAATGCAATGTTTGTGTCACTGATGTCCTCAGGCTGTGAAAAGAGGATGCAATGCTGGATGATGACACATTAGTAGCAACCTAATCCTTCTCATGAGGCACCAGGAGCGATCAGCACACAGCGCTTAGTTATTATTCTGCCTGACTCTCCACCTCCTTGTCTTTCCCCTTACTCATGCTACTTAATGGTTAAAGAAGCAGAAAGAAAACACCCCCCCCACCTCCAGGAGTCCGGTTGCAGAGGGTCAGAGAACCAGTCTGCAGTCAGTGCAGTCGATGGGGCTTTGTACAGCCTGTGGGTTTAAAGTTGGAGCAAATCCTTGGCCAGCGCAGATCTTAAATCTGATGTAATTAAGTCGGGGTCAGCAGGTTTTAGAGAAGTGAACCAGTGAATGCCTCAGGTGTACGTTCCCTGTTGGCTTAGGGTTTAAAGTAGTCATAGATATTGTGTTGAAGCTATAATACATATTTTGTTAAGTATCCTAAATTTTCCCAACAATGTTCACAAACCCAGAGAGATCATCTGGTTTACTCTAGGTAACGGTGTGTCTCATCTGGTCATCAGTGGCTTCTTCCGGGATAGGAAAGTTTTCAAATAAGACTAAAGTAAAGGGGTATTATGTTAAAGAAAAAAGTAGTTGACTTAACAAAAAAACCCCTGAAATAATCAATGAGAATTATTAGCACTCTTGACATATATCCATGTATTGTGTTGTGGAGATATCTACTTAAGTGAGTATACTAACCAGCTGGCCCAGTCCCATCCCGGTCCAAAGCTCTTGTGCTAGAACACCCTCATAGCGGGCCAGGTCTGAATTGCTAGTGGCTATTGCGGCTTACTGAGCTAGCTGGCTAAAGTGATATGCCGCCAAAGTATGAAGTTGACAGGTGAATTATTGTTACATGTTGCACCTTTGGCATGAATAAACCTCTAAAACACTACCATGTCTGTGAACATCTGTGCCAGAGAGATTCTTAACAGCAATGGTGGTTACTTAAAGGTCCCATATTATGCAGTTTTTCGTCAATTTCACACAGCTGTCAGTGGTCCAACAACACTGTATTCGAAATGTATTGTCCCAAACCCATCCGCTTCAGTGAGCTCTACTGAGAGCAGGCTGTTTCTGTGCCTTCACCTTTAAATGCTAATGAGCTTCGTCTGTCAACGCCTGCCTTGCCTGCTACACGCCCCTCTCAGGAAGAGGATGCTGCTTACGCTAGTGGTAGCATGCGCTAATGTTTACGGTGGATGTATCGCTATGGCTCACCGAGATGCTGCTGTTCAACCATACCTGTTTGACCCAGAATCGGACCCAGATGGAGAGACTCCTGAAGAAATACAGACTCTGTGGCTGCAGCAGGACGTTTTAGAATGGTTAGTGTGTCTCAATGTTAGTTTGTTCGTATGTGTTGTTACAGTTGTATGTAGCTAATGCTAGCTCCTGCTAACGATAAAGGTAACTTATAGTTCTTCGGCAACTGTAAATACTATCAAACCGCAGCGACACTTACCCGTGGCTCCGGTGCAGTTGCTGGGTCCAGTATGGTTGGGACTGACCTTTTTACGAGGGTCAGTGTCGAGGCAAAGCCAGCTTTGTACTGACCTTCGTTACTGAAGCAGTCCGATGTGAAGTGGTTAGCACTCACAAACAAACTTACACAAACCGTAGCCCTCACGTTGTCATTAAAAATTAAACGCAACCACTGTCTCCTCTGTTGATCTGTAGCTGGGACAGAATATAGGCACTGATGTTGATTTATACAACCAACAACAGAGCAATTTGCGTGTCTAGCTCTGAGCGACGACATTGCGAAACACTGCTAGCTTACCGCTGGACACACCGAACTTCACCTCGGGGATGGACAACCCCCTCTCTGATATCTCCTATCATTGCGCAGAGGAGGCCGGCCTATGAAAATCTCTCCTTTCGTTACGTATCGACAGGAGCTGAATCTGAACAGCCTGTAGGAGCGCCTTGTTACCAGTGGGTGGGCTGCAGAGACCATGCAGGACTCATTTCCTTTCCTCATTTTGGGAGTTGGTAGGCTCAGGGAGGACCAGTTTATATATGTAGACACCAGAGAAAATGTGTTTTTCATAATATGGGACCTTTAAAGGTGCGTTTTACGATCACGATAATTTCTTTGTTCAGTCGTGTTACTTGCTCAAGTGTTTAATTCCCCCCAAGCAACTGGATTACTTTACTCTACATAAACTGTGTGTGTCTGTACGTTTAACTCCAGGTCATCCCTCACCTTGTTTTCCCCCTTCTCTCTGTGATGTTGCACTAAAGTACATTCCCCTACAGCTTTAGGCGGCAGTTAACATTACATTATATGAACACGTGACAGTGGACCTCCGCGGATCCCTGCTGCACCTGACTAGCATCCAGAGCTAGCCGGCTCTGAGCAGCTGGAGTGGCAAAACCTGATATCAACCTTGTGCAACCTTATCATTACAGTGAAATGGATTTACCAATAGCAACCACAGGTGTCCCAAAGCCAACCATGACTTCTAAATTTAAGTTCAGCGATATTGTTTTGTGCCAGTGCTATACGGATATAATGATCCAGATTGTCATTATATCAGACATATATAATGTCTATATGAGGTAATGACGTGCCTTCAACAAATGGTTGGATTTGGAGACATTAATGTCGCAGGATTTTGCCAAAAAAAGGCCGTTTCACTTTAGATTAACTTGAGGGAGACGGAGGAGAACATCTCAACCTTTCTGCAAAAGGTTGTCAGAGAGGACAGCTGCATTACACAACCGCGCTGTCAGACTCTATTTTGCCTCCCGTGTCCTCGCTGGGTGGAATCTAAAAAAACTAAACGAACGCCACTAGAGGAGAAGTGCACTGCCCACTCGTTTAAGGCTGGTAAAGCTGCAGGTAGAGAAAATGTCAGGTCTGCTGCCTCTGGAGTTTGTATTAACACCTCCTCCGGGGGCTGCGGTCGCCTACTTTGGGATGTTTTTTCTTTGCGGTCACGATAAACAGATGTCGCAAAAAACACCTGAATGATTAATCGCAAATCTTGACAAATCTGACAAAGTCACATTGTGTCTTTTTGGAGGCTGATTTGTTTGCAGGTGCCAGACTTCACTTTGTTATTTTCCATCTTTTTTTGTTATTTTTGATTTCAGAATCTGTCAGGAGAGCTATTTTTCCTCCTCTTGCTCAGTGTTCCCTGGAACATGGCCGAAACATTTCCATTTCAAAGCGACGAGCTGTGTGTGTGTGTGTGCATGTATACGCGAACGTGCACGTGTGCAAATATATTCGTGTGTGTGTGTGTGCGTCGGCGCTTGAGTTTGAACGTGTGACAGGCTGCTGAACTCCGTGATGAGGACAGCTCTCTGAAATCTTCTGCAAATATCCGGTGACATCTCTGTTTGCCTCTTACCCAAAAGCAAAACTCTTATCTGTTATCCACCCTTCAAAGGCACACAAATGAAACGGGGAGGAGGAAATGCACTTTTTGGTTTTGTCCTAGGGAGAAAGTCAGCGAGGTGAATCAGGCACAGAGAGAGAAACAAAAACAGAAGAGTCCTCAGTCGATGTCAGTCCCTTATAAACCATGCTTCCTGCCTGCAAGGTGCGCACAGCAGATGTTTTTAAGTGCGATGATAAAACCAAGCGCATCCATCAGGCCGCTCAAACTAATTGAGCACAAGTCTTTAAAGTCATTAGAACGAACCACTATGTTTGTGAATTTGTCCCCCTGCATGTGTGTGCCGCACAAAAGTAAGTAGTTAAAATGCATATTACGAGGCATGGGCACGACTAATGTGAAGATTATGTTCTTAACCATGAAGGGATTATGGGCCAATAACACAAATTGGACACGCCATTTTCATCACTCAGCTGAGGGAATGAAGTGCGACCTGGGAAAAATAACTTCAGCAGTGAGAAAATACATAAAATACCTTTGCCTCTCCACAACTAATCATTTTTATTTTTTTCTTGCATCATTGTGAACCAGTGGGACATTTTAAAATACTCTTGCTACCTTGTACTGAATAATAGCTTTTCTTGATACAGTTTTTTCCATCACAGAGTTCAGGACACTGGATTTAACTCTTCCCCATTTTACATTGACCGTGCGTAAGTAAGCGTGAAGTAGTCCTGTACCTGTTTTTATTTGAGGCACTTCCTTTTTAAAAGTAGGTCAGTATTGCATGTAAAGCAGATGGACAGAATAAACCGTCAATGCATATTCATACAATCTTTTGGAGTTCGAGACTTGTTGTCTGTGCCTTCTTGTTTGCCGATGACTTTATTTGAGACGTGTACAGTTGGTTAACTTTCTGTAAACCAGACTGACCAGTGATGTGAGGATGTGACAGTGGAGTTGGAGGTGGGTGTGGCCGCCAGCACATTACAGCTAATGAACTGTAAACGTTATACTATTTATTATCTGACAGGTGAACCGTTCTTACATATTGCACCTTTTACGTCTCTGATGAAGAGACATTGCATTAAAGCAAGAGTCATTTATCAGAGTTTGTCACCTTGATCCATGCGCTCCAGTTTACCTCGGACTGTATTCCTCAAACTTTTCCTGATTCCTACTGTTGACAGTGGAAAGCTGGTATAATAGTGTCCATCAGTGGATAACACCACTTAACATATATTTTTCACACTGATCTGCATCACATGTTAATAACTACTTTAAGGAAAAACTTGCTTCTCTTTCCAGTTTGGTGCATTCAAAACTGAACATTTGCACAAAAAAATAAATAAATAAAAGTGTCAATTGCAAAAGATTCAATACACAGAAACGTCTTTGCTGTGAATATTCTGAGGCTGCGTTTCTTTGAGCTCGGGTTCTCCTTCCCTGTCATCTCTCTCCCCGCTGAAATCTAAAAAAATACACATGAATGAATGATGAAGGTGTTTACAAAATAAACGCCTGCATGTGCATGTGTGTGTGTGTGTGTGTGATCTGAAGTGCAATAAGCAATGTGTAGTGGAGGAGGGGAGTGGGTGTAGAAAAAAACCCGGCGCATAGATAACAAATAAATGTAAAAGAGAGAGAGTAAAACAGCGAGGTCTAAAAGATGAAAGAGAATAAGGAAGCGGTAGAAGATGAAGTGTTTCTCACTGGGGACCACAGCTCAGCTCGCTCTGTCTTTTTCTGTACTTTCCCAGTACAATAAGATATGTTTATCTATTTTAGCTTATTTTACATATTTTTCCTCAACACTAGTAAGTTTGTGCAGCATCGGATGTTGTTCCCCATCTGCGCCGTAGGCCTATATTTATTCTATTTATACCTTTTGTTTTTACGCCAAACTATTACAATGAAGAAAGGAAAAGAAACAACAGAAAGTCTTACCAGGATGTTCCTCACTGGCAATCGTGAATCAGTCTGGTCGACCCCCCCACGGCACCACCGGCAATGAATGTCGTCCTTCTCAGCAATAACTTTCAGCCTGAAAGGAATTTAAAGGACAGGAAATACCAAGAGAACCCTACCCAGACCTTTTAGAGTCATCTATTCAGACAACAGAGAGCTCAACTGATAAGGTATCTCAGTCAGCATCCGGGGAAAGTGGGCCACGAAATTCAGCACAATGCAATCTGGCATGTTAATGCTGAATTCTTGATAAGCCTCTGGTGGTGCGCCAGAGGAAATTCTACCCGTGTAACTGCCAACGCTACTATATATCATCCTTCTGTCATGTTTAGTGCACTGAAGGTATTTCCTTGCAATCTACCTTTTCTGTAGCCGTATCCACCCGAGTCTGTTAAAGGGATATTCCGGCGTAAGTTTAATCCATGGTCCAACACAGAGTAAGACCCCCCCTCAAGAGATCAAGTTTTCCGACCGCTAGCTTATGTAGTTTTAGCACCCGCAGAAAAGACCGCACGATAACAATACACTGCAGTATATGCCTCCAACAAGAAACCGCCATCAAAAAGCCTCTCATAGCCACAAATAATGTTCAGAACAGCACTAAACTTCAGCAACAGTACAAATAGGGTCGCAGCACATAGGTCGAGGCATCAAACATCTGCTGGCTTTGCTGGATTTCTATTGAAAACACGACACAACTCACCACTCTCCTGCAGCAGCTTGCTCGTTGCGGGGAAGCCCTGACGATTCGATTACCAATGCCTATGTTTAGTTCTGAGGTAATCCAGAAGTAATGCAAAGTAATCAAATGACATTACTTTACCAATTCTGGTAATATCATTTATACAATCATCTGTTGTGAATCAATCCTACTGTCACCTATTGCCAATGAACCTGTTTACCTGTCGAATGTTCTAAACAGGTGAGTTCTTTTTTACGTTTCACAACTTTCGCAGGAGTTTTGTTGTTCCTGTCCCAACCTGTCTGAAATATGTGCTTTCATCAAATTCAGAATAAGCTCCTTTTTTTATAAAATCAGTAAAACTGGTTTTCAGTTGAGTATTTTTTTTTTTTTAAATGAAAGGCAAATTATCAAATTCAGATTTATTCGTGTTCAACAGAGCATCCCAACTTGGAGTTATTTAGTAGCCTGGCGTAAATCATGAGGATGAGACTAGCTTGTTACTTTTAAACACAAGTTCAGGAATGGGTTTGTGCCGAGCTGGTGCAAACCCAAACCTGGACCTCGTCTGCTTAATGCAACACGTCACTGTGTTACTTTGAAGTCCATGCGAGTGGTGCAGCTTCTTGTTGCTGAGGAACCGGCACACAGCACATTTTACTGTTGATGCCGTGAGTGTTTTTCTCTCTTTGCATCATGTTGATCCATACATAAAGAAAAACTGCGAAGAGAAAATTAATTTGGCTCCGGGCATTCATGTTTAAATTAACCTTTTACCTGCTCCGACTTTCATGTCTAATAGCAGATAGTTTGTTTGTGCGCTCTTCGTTAACATAGCGTTGGCTTCTGCTGACGGCTCACTGTATATGTGAGTAAGTATGTATGTGAGTGTGTGCTGGGAGAAGAGAAACCAGGTCACATCCCCCGGGGAGACAGACTGAGGCTCATATCCAATGCTCTTTATGAAAGAGAGCTGTCCCCCCCTGTCAGATCTCTCTATCTCCCTCCTCTCTTCATCTCTCTCTCCTCCTTTATATTCATCTTTTTCTTTTCTCTCACATCGAGTCACCCCTCCAGCACACTCCCCTGTATTTCATTCATCTGGCTCTGCGTATCTTTTCTCAGAATCTATCAGGATTTCACTTTGAACTGGTCCTCCTCCCACCACCACCACCACCCCACTCTCTCTCCTCCTCTCTCTCTCTCTCTCTCCCTCTCTCTCTCTGTACATGTCCACGGCATTCAAGATGAAATTGAAATTCTTGCCTTACGGCTAAAACAGGCGTCTCGTCTCATGATTTATCTTTCGCACCGAAAAAAGATCACTCCCAGAAAAGTCCTGGGATTGGTTCTTGCAGATTTTTGGATGATTAGAGGATGAGTTGATAAGATGAGTTGGTGACGTGTGTGCTCTCAAAAAAGAAATGCTATGCTGTGAACAAAGGAAAGTTCTTGCAACAATCAGTCAGATTTTCCGAAATCCAGCATCGCCCGTCAGTCTCTGACATGATCTCACACCTATTAAGGGCTGAAACGTCGGCTCACCCTGCAATTTCCGCAACGTACTCAACTTTGAACACGGGAATGTCCCTTTTTTCTCCCTATCAACGTTTCTCATCTTTACTCCCTCTGCTCTTGACCTCCTCATAGTGTTACCGTGGCGATGGGGGGGCTCATTGGTGTGGCGCCAGATAGGAAGCAGCTGACCGCTGTGCAGGAAGTGGACAATAAAGGACACACTGAACCTCAGGCCAGAAAGAAGAGAGTGAGTTAGTGTTTGTTTGTATATATATATAACTCATGTGTGTCAGTAAGTGTGTATGTTATATTGTGTAAATAGCTCGACCATTGTTTTCAGTGGTACCATGTGGAAGGGAGTGAAGGGTAAAACCCAAGTGAACACAATACCTCTCTTTAGTTAACTGACTTAATTTTAGCAAAACATAACTGCACATGTATTAATGAAACTTAATAAATAAATGGTTTGGTAACACACTGTAGAGTTGTAAACATACAAAAAGAAATTTGAAGTATTCGTCAACGTATTTGACACCATAAAGTTGCTTACGATGCATCAATAAATGGTGTATCAACAGCTAATAAATGCCTTAACACCATATAACATCACATATCCTGGAGCCGTGTGAATAATGAACATATTTTACGTATTTTATTTATTGCTTTGTATACATTAAGCCGATTAAGACGTTCGTCATGTTCAATCCTACATCTGAACTGAATATTCAAGCATTTGCTACAACCACCAGGATAAGTTCACCCAAACAGGAACATACTGTCATCATCTGCTCACCCCCGAAGTCAGGTGAAGTGTTCGTAAGACACAAAACCCTTCTTGAGCTTCACATAAAAAAAACTGTTTGCAAAACAAAAATGGTTCCATACAGCTGATCTATCAAATTCCAAGTTTCGGGAAGTCAAGAGATCCCAGATTGATTTGACAAGTGGTATTCACACTCTCTACTTGTGGTCATGCACGTGTACCCACTTGATCCAGTGACTACAGCGACTATAATGGCTTAAAAAAGGGTATGAATGACATATTTTTTTTCTTTGGGCTTCCAGTGACTTGGATTATATCAAAAACAAGTCCCCATCTGCTTCGAGTTGTTCAGAAGACTTCTGCAACACTGTTTTGCTGTGAAGCTCCAGAAATGTTTTGTGGACTGTGAAACTTCACCCGACTTTACATCAGCGTGGGGCTGAGCAGATAATGACTACGCTCGCATTTTTGGGTGAATTTATCCTTTAAGTGTTAAAATAAATGTTTTTTAAAAAATCAACGTTATGTCAAAAAAACACAAATTACATTTGATACAGATGAATTAGCTGAATCAGCCCAACTGACTGAAGTTGCTGGTGGTTATTCTGATGCTCATCTGACAGTTGAGATCAGACTTTCTTTTTTTATAGATGCCTGTAATCACACAATACTACCTTACGGGGCACAGATTAAATATAAGCTGTGATTTCACAGCACAGATGAGGCAAAAGGAAATGATTGGCATGCCATGAGCCGCCTGAGAGACAAAAGACAGAAACAAAGCGTGTCTGTAAATAGTGCTGCTGTACGTCTGTGTGCTCTCCGTGGCTCCTGCAGACTTCCTTATCTGAGAGGCATCGCTCGGATCGCTTCTCTGAAGTCAAAGCTTCCCATTGTTCCTGGAGAGAGAGGAATTTCACAGCTGGTCAACGGGCCTGACGGAGAGGGGTACACAGGGCAGAGCAATGCTTTGGTATTGTCCATACATGGAAGGAGAACAGACAATGGAGAAAGTATTGAGCATTTAGTAATGTTGTTTTTATCGCTAGGTTGAGTCACCTTTGAGCCAGCTGTGTGTCCAAACGTTAACACAATATGATGAATTCAAAGTACAGCATCTGATTTATGTAAGAATGATATAATTAGTGCATGTCTTTTTGGCAACACTTGAAGGATTTGAGGGGAAGAACTTGCTTCAACATATGAATTTAAAACGCTCGTGATGACGTTGACAATTGAAGACATCAAGATGATTACAGAAACATGGCTGGGACCAGCAGCCTGCAGCGGGAGGAGTAGATTTATGATTCAGTGTATTTTCAAAGCAGTCACACCACAGGCTGAACATCTACTCCCCTGCCAATCCGCTGACTTTCCCTGAATTTAGCAGCCTTTAGGAGAATCAAAACCTAAAAAAAAAAATAAAAAAAAAATCAGCTCTGGAAAAAAAAAACATCCCACATGAATAAAAGACACTTTTCATGTCTGGTGCGAAACTTTACAGCGCATTCGACTTTTCCAGCTCTCATAACTTTTTCAGTGGTTTAGTTCTAGTTGACATGTTAGAAGTCAGGCTTCGACACAGAAATTGGGCATTATGCTTTTATGAAAAGTGAAATGGTTTTTCACTATTTTGAGCCAGCTAACAGGCGCCAATATCATCGTCGTGACTCGGGGCCGCGGCTCCAAACCAACTAAGTGGTGGATAGTTGCAGCTCACATTGCGGTTATGGTGATTCTGGTACCTATTGTACAGAATTAAGCTTTAAAAATGAAGTGCATTTTGGACAGAAAGCACTGTGTTAATGTTTACACCCTCTACTTACAACCAAATTACACATTAATGCATTTAGAGGGATCTGCGTTTGGAAAGATGATTAGTCTGCCAGTTGCCATGATAAAATGTAGGTGACTAAAATGTCTTCAAACCACTGATATGTTCACTTTTATACACTAGTTGGTGAGATAAGATGACCACCAAGCCAGTGACTGCACATCAAGGCTGAATTTCAACATCTGTAAGCATGACACCACTGGATACTGCACTCTGGGGACCAAAACAGGCATTTTAAGACAAACCATGATCTTTTTCAAAGCATCAGCAGCATTGTTACAACATGAAATTGTAAAGTTGCAACATAAAGAAATGCAAAGTGTCAACATTTTGCAGAAAAGCATGTTGGCTGACTCAGGCTGTCGGAGGGTCAGGGGTAAAATAAATGAAAATGGCACCCTGCAGGGTGCTTCATCACCGCCAAACCTTCCCATCTGGCTTACATGAAATTAGTGGGAAGAGGCCCAGCGCTTCTAGAAAAGTGATCCTTGATGGACAACCACTTGACAACGAGCCAAAAAGTCCGTAATTCATAATTCATCCGTGTTCCACAGAATCAGATTACACTTTATCTCAATCCACTGACAGCGTCGCACCGGCCTGAGAATCACTGAGCTTGTCTATTAGATGTAAGAGGTGTCACTTGGGTTTACTTTCATTTGCAGCTGTTTTACTGAGTCTCAAACTGAGAATGTTTGCTTCCTGGAACCCAGAAGTAGACAGAGGCCAACAAGCCCCTTTTGTACTCAGTCATAGTACCTTATTTCAATCAAGATCCTTCCCTGATATATCAATGAAAATGTCAAAAACGCCCTGTCCCACTATGTTAAAGGAAGTGAGAAAAAAGTCCTGGATGTTAAGGGGGTCTACTGTGGGCTGAAACCCATCCTCCATCCAAGTTTTATGGAAATCTGTTCAGTAATTCTTTTCTGTAATCTGGTTGACAAACACCAAAACAACATCAAACAGCCACAGGTGAAGACATAACCTCCGCGGCAGAGGTAACAATCTGCTGCTCTTGAGGGGGGGAAGACCGGAGCGGATGTGTTTAACTATTAAAGAAGACGACGATCTGTTGACAGCAGTTCATTTTCCTGCTCTTGCCCTCTTTCTAAACTGGCTTTTGTTCACTAAAACTTCAAAAAATGTATTGGCAACCTGCAATTGCACCCGCAGCTTTCAGGCCTCGTCTTCAAGCTTGAAGTTAATTCATACAAATCACCAGAAATAGAAATGCAAGTGTGTGTGTGTGTGTGTGTGTGTGTGGGTGTGTGTGTGTGTGTTTAACCCCTTTCTTCCTGCTTCTGTGTGTTCTGGCCTGAATAAGATGGGTATCAAGTCAAAGATGAAAACATATGATAAAATGCCCTTCACTCTGTGTCCTTAGAGACACTTGACTCAGGTCTTGGTGTGTGTGTGTGTGTGTGTGTGTGTGTGTGTGTGTGTGTGTGTAAGCAGGTAATACGTCCCCTGGCTCATTCCTGTCAATCATCTTTTGAAGACTGTATTACTGAAAAGGTCACAAGGCTTCTGCCAAACAGTCAGACAGACAGACGGAGAGAGAAAGAGATGAATATTTGAATAATTATCGGATCAAAAAAGACAGATAAAGAAGGGAGTGAGAGGTTTTTTCACAAAATTCCAAAACAAGAAGTTAAAAAAAATTCAAATCATCCGAATGTTTCTGACTAATAAAAAAAGAGTTTGCTTGATCGGGGAAGACGCTTGACAAGATTCTGATCTACATTCTTGGCTTGTCCAAGTTTGAAGAGAACAGAATGTTTTCTTCTGGTCTCTTACCTAACCTGCCCTGCTCACACTGCAGAGCAGGTGAATCACATTAAACAGGTGGGGCAGCCAGAGTGATATAACACCGGGTCAAATATGTTGCGCTGGAACTGCCCTGTGTTGAAACCAAGCTATAATCTTTCTTCATGGCTGCTGTATCTGTTTTCATCATGCTGTTATTGTTTAGGCTTGTGCTTTTTTCTTAGCGTAAACGTCCACAGTCTGCAGAATTCAGTCGGCTAGACGTGCTGTAAGATACAAGGTGACGGGCTCACATCAGCATGCACTGCACACACACACAGTACATACCTCACTCATATATATGTCAGGTCATGCGAACAACTTCCAGCCGAACATTTTCTCCAAATGTTCCTTATCGATGCAAATAAATGTTCTTCTCAGACATCCTCGTTTAAATATATTTGTTTCCCACTTTTCAGGACAAAAAAAGTGAAATATTCAACATAATCTTGAAAACCTTGTCCCCCTTAAAACTGAACGACCTCACATGGTTGACCCTTCCCTTCTGACCACCTGATTTTTTGACTTAATTTTTTTATAGGTAGCAAATCTTGCTTAATTTGCCTTGTTGCATATGTGCACCAAAATGAACACTGTACACTCTGGCCTGGCCTAATCAGAAAAGAAAAAGGTTGAAAACACCTGCCTTAGCTGATCGAACCACGAAACTGGGAGCAACTGCTACATATCAAGTATATAATTCTGTTGCATATCAAACTGGGCCAACAATAACTTGTAGGATAGCCTATACTGCCATGTATAAACAAGAATTGTAGCAAGGCTAATTTCTGCAGTGGTCTCTGAGGTCCTTGTCATACGTTAGAAAACAATCCAATCATCACCCACAAGAATGTTATTTGTGGATAATAACACACATATAACAGGCTGATATGTTTTTAATGACACAGTTAGCTGACCAGTTAGCTACACAGTGATTTAGCGAACGGTTTGGTTAGCTGGTCAACAAGAATGCACAAGGAATCATGGGTAGACAACCATCAGCGCTGTGCAAATCATTTCAGTATTGTATTTTCAGTCATTCAGATGTTTAAAAATTAACTTGTTACTAATTTAAAAGCTGCAGTTTTATTCTATTCTATTCTATTCTATTAGCCCTATTCTATATTAGCTGGTAGTTCGACTTCGCAGCTAGATACTCCACATTCCTCGGCCGCCTTTGCCTTGTGATCAAAACCACATGATGCTCATACCTTAATATTTCTCGCTACTCCAGTCACAGGTATGTTCCACAGGACATTTTTCTGGAATGAACCCCGGCTGCACTCTAACAAACAAACAATCACACCACCGCTCACACCACATATCACATTCTGTCATCAGATGGTGAGTGTCAGGTGAGTGAGTATCAGGTGACTCAGCCTTGGCTCTTCCTCCAAAGAGAAATTTCCCCACGCCTCACCGCCACTGTTTTTTGGTAAGACTGATATGGAGCAACGCCCTTATGTAGAAATGCAAATCAGTCAAGCAGGAGACTGTCACATGTGCACCTAAACTCTACATTGTCAACAGCATGACTGAAATGCATCTTTATCCTGTTACAAACTGTACCACGGTGTATGATGGCAGTTCACTGGACTGTACATTAGATCGACTGTTCGAGCCTCCTCACTGTCATCGTTAACTCTTTCATGAACAAACTGCTCGCCTCATATCAAGTGTTTCAAAAGAAATGCATGAATTCCACCTGTAGCTATGTAACAAACATTAAAATATAAGCTTTTCAAAACTCCCACTGGATGAACTTAAGAAAGTTAGAACTTAAGACACAAAACATCCTTACTTGCTGATCTGTGCTCAGTGATATAATATCACACAGTCAGCGTTCAGCCAAACACAAAAACCTCCTGAGGTGTAAGAAAGTGGCTGACATTTTCTCTCACCTTGCTATCAAAGTGAAATGAGTGTCTGAGTGTTTGTGTCTCAGTCGCACTTGCTGTCTGTTGTAGATGCCTTGAACCCGGTGACATTCTGCAGAGTGTTTTCACAGTAAGCCGTCTGAGCCCCGGTGTACTGAAATTGCATATATGAAATGCCTTCATATGCAATTATCTGCGCCGTGCACGAAAAAGGAGAATCTTTGTGTCCCACTCTGAGGTGACGAGGGGAGGTCGGACTTGGGGACAATTTCCAGTCTTGTTTGTGGCCACCAAAACAGGCTTCTTTTAATCCAGAAGTTGCTCTTTTCCTAACCCTGTGTCTAGACCTAAAGAAACATAAACCCAGGTTGCAACATAATGAAATGTTAAAATTCAACAAATCTGTGGATTGCAGAAAAACGTACAATGGCAACATTTATTCTGCTCATCCGGTTGCTGAAAAACAATGGCGCCACAATATGCAACCAAAAAAAACCTGCAGCTAGCTAAACATTTTCAGCATGTCAAAGGATAATTTTAGATGCCTAGAAAAGATATATTGACAAACTCAATATTTTCAGTCAAACTAAGTTTCTCTTTCTAACTTTGCATAGTTAGCTTGTTAGCTAGTAAGTTGACAAAATGAGAAAGTGGAACTTTCATGCAGTAAAAAGTCAATGGAGAGCGATGAATCGTTTTCCCCCTTTGGTGTGCACGGGACATCATTACATTCTGTCTCCATATGAACCACATGTTAAGACGAGGGCAGTGTTCCTTTATGTAACATATTACGTAAAACAGTTCGGATTGCTCTCGCGTTTGAAATGTGCTGTACTAACAAAACTCGCCCTGTCTGAGTACACAGGGTGGACAGAAAAAACAGAATCTCTTGACATCAAGCCAACCCATGTTGTGAGCTATTGAGTTTTTATGGCATCTGTAAGGTGCACGCTGGATTGACTCGCGAAAAACTGCAGTGCAAGTTCATCTAGATAATGGAGAAAATCACCCAGTGCACAAGTGTGACTCCTCGATGTGTTTCTGAACAATAGAGCTCTGTCACAGGAATAAGTTAATACTTTTTAGTAGGATCAACACATTGTTGGTGTCAGTCTTTTTATTGGATTTTGGACAATAAGAACAATACAGATGTATCCTTTAAAGTCAAGTCTGAAGCTATAAAGTTTCGAGTCTTGAGTCTGGAGGCACGTGACTTTACTCCGCACTCCGACAGAAGTCCAGAAAGGAAGACATTTACTTTGAAGCGTCACGGGGAATGAAACATTAGCTGAAATAAATCCTGAGTGAAGGAGTCTCACTCGCTGCGTGTTGCAGTTGCTGCTCCTGTTTTAGCTGACTGAGCACAGTGATGAGAGTCAGCCAGTGAGCCATTGTAATTGGTTCTCTCCTCTCCCGTCCTCTCCCTCTGTCTCCTTAGCTCAGCACTGCAGTCTTGTCAGTCCCACCGGGAGTTGTTTCATGGCTGCACTCCCTCCCTCCCACGCACACCAACACACACCAACACACACACACACACACACACACACACACACACAGTACTGTAACCGGGCAAACAGGAATCCACACAACCTCACAAAAAACACGCCACGATGGCTGGCATGTGAGTGTGTATGCGTCCGCCCAGCACCATCTCTACAAACTCCCACGCAAAGCGTACACACACACACACACGCACACACACACACACACACAGAGCCTGGCACCAACAGTTGGCACGTGACTGTATGTATGCTGCTAATTAGGTGATGATAGATTCAGTAAGCTTGACTTTAGGCCCTCAGAGAGCCTTGAGGTAAAGCACACCTAATAAGAAGGAAAGGCTGAAATGCACACACAAACACACACATGCACGCGCGCACACACACACACACGCACACTCTCTCTCGAAATGGTGTTCATGACTCTATTCATTAGTCAAATGTAGGTGTCAAGGGGAATTAATATTGTTTACCGCATCTGCCAAAAGTCTGACTTGCAGGTGGCAGTCCTTCACTCATTCTCACTCACCCTGATACCATCACACACACACACACACACACACACGCTGTTGTCACCAACTTACCTTGATCCTCAGTCACAGTCAAACGCATGCGGTCCCTGAGATTATTCACACCAAACAAATCCTGTCAGTCTGCATAAACGCTAACAATCTCACATGCAGACACGTGCCGACACGATGCACACACACACACACAGACACAGATATGTAAACTTTATATGCACCCAGTGAATCACATTCGAAGGAATCGGGAGCTTTGCGGCAACACGTGTGCGAAGAGGGGTTACTATTTTTGAGCATGGGGGAGAACTTGTGGTGCATGAGAGGAGCACTTTTCCCTATAGATGCTCTCTGCTGCAGCCTGTGGAGGCAGAGCAGGAATATGGTTAATTTATGAAAGTGACTCGGAAGTCAAGTGCGGCTCCTCTTAAGTGGAAGACGGTGTCAGAAGACAGACACTGTGTCACAGAATAACACTTTTTGCTTGCAGTCAGGTGGTGGAGGGAATTCAGGGTATCCGTCCCGGTGATGAGTTCACCTCCGGGTGTCAGTGGCCAGAATAAAAAACGTCACCCTTGGTGAGAGGGGGGAAACCATGACCTAGGCTTTCAGAGCTAAGGAGGACAGCGGAAATCAATGTTTGATGCAGCGGAGACAGGTCAGAGGGTAAAGGCAAAAATAGAGACTGAGAGGAAGACAGGCTGGCAAAGACACATCTCTTTTGCTATCAACCTCCATCGACATCTACAATGTTAATTCGCCCTTTTCTTGCAAATAGAGCTTGCTGCAAATGTAAATACTGCTAAACTGACTGGAGGTTGGAGACCTCTGCACTGAAGCGCGAGGATAAACAGAAGCCTCATCGATTCTCCATTGATGATCTCTGCTGCCCTGTGACTGATCCTATGGCTGCGTTGGAAATCCATGTTTTTATATTCACCCAGTGTTGTATTTTGAGGAGCTTTAAAGATTTAAAGCCAAATATAATGTCAAGTATTTTCTCGCCGGGTTTTGTTTTGCTCGCTCTGTCTGTGCATTTCACAGACGCTCTGGTTTCATCAGGGAGTCAAGTCCAGTTGAGCTGAAGCGGAGTGTTTTTTTTCTCTATAAAAGGATTAGCAGAGGGTTTTTCTTTTTTTTTTTTTTTTTTCAGGTCTTCTTCGGTATACGATCAAAACATGCCCAGCGGACCTAATTAGCAGTCTGAGATAGCAAGCGTATATCACCGCTGACCATCACGTGGGCTTCAAAAAGCCTCACTTGGCTTTCCATTAAAAGTTCTCAGTCTCAAACGTGCTGTCTGATTATTTGGAAATGCATGTAAACACACCAACCAACCCCCCCGTGTATCATGCTGTGGTCACAGTTGGAGGCTCTTTTTTGAGGTGGGGGGTGGTTATATATGATACTTTACAGCATCAGCTCGCTCTGAGGGGAAATCCATAATTTATTGACTTTGCGATCATTTTGGCAATTCTCTGAAACCATTTAAGAAACCTTGTTATTAATTATTTATCGGCTGCATTTCAAGAGCTGCGGAGAATCTTTGGGTCTTTGGGGAGATCACAGAATAATTTATGCGCCATGGAGCTATATATTTGAGCGAGGAACTGTTGCATGTTATGTAAGGGTGTTGCTGCTGTCAGACCATAATAGCACCCTGGAGCCCTCGTGGCTCTGAAGAGATATTTTGGAAAAACTAAGTTTTTGTCTTTTCTCTAGTCTCATGACTGGATTCAACGAAGCAAACCACTGGAGCTTAAATGCTAAAAGCCAAAATAGGCTTTCGCTCCCTTTATTCTGTTGACTAGATGCAGTGAGGCAAGTATTAAAAATGCACTTAATAGCTCAGACAATCTTTTATAACCTTTGTGCTATTTGTGTACAGCCCAAGTGCAATTAAAAAAACATTTCAGGGCTCAAATTAAAAAACAGCTTTGAGGGACTGAGGATGTTGTCTGGTCAACATCCTTGATAAAGTGCAGTATATAAAGTTTGAAGGAATGTTTTATAAGCGTATAAAAATTTAAGAGATGCTGTTAAAACCCCAAACAAGGAGAGGTTGCGTTGTTCGCCTTCCCTTGGTAAATTGCAGGCTGCCCTCAGTTTTTTTTTGCAGCTGGATGCAAAGCTGATTTCCTCAATCATTGTTCCTTGTCATTACCGCTGAGTCGCTGTTGATTGGGCCTCTGACTGATCCTGATTACAGTGAATACTGCACAGTCATTGTTTCCTCTCCAAGGAGAACTACATCCCTCTCAATGCAAAGCCGAGGCAAACCGGCTCGCTTGCTGCGTAAGGGATTAATTTCCGCCGGATGCTTCCCACATGTGCCGCCGAGTGTTACACCCTTTCATTTACACTGCGAGTGACGGTGGCGTTTGTTCCCATTGAATTATCAGGTTCCTAACCTTCCTTTATAATTGGTTTTGTCCTGATCAATACTGTAACAGCCGGTGTAATTGTGTCATAAAGAAAACCGTCTCGCGAACTGATTTGTTTCAGTATGTTTTATGCGTTTCAGACGAATGTAGCCCACAGCATCTTCCACAAAGTCACGCGTACAAATTACATGTTCAGTAAGTTAAATGGCTTGAGAGTACATCGTCACACACAAACACACATCTCCTTCTACAGATTTATTCTACACAGAGTTTGGTAAAACGTGACTGTACAAGGGGTCGATCATTCTGTGATGTCACCATATTCATAAGTTCTTGGATGGATTCTTAGAGGATTAGTTCAACACTTTGGGAAATTAGCTTGTGTGCATGTTAGATTGTCTGCTAAATATGAAGTTCAAGCCAGTATAAAGCAAGCTTAAAGGGACAAACCATTTTACCTGGTGCTGTAGCCACCCAGATTGTTTTGATGTGAGCTCTCAAGTCTTGGAGATGTCGGCTGTAGGGATGTCTGCCTCCTCTGTGGTATAATGGAAATAGGCGGCACTCAACTTGTGCTGCTCAGATGCATTTTGAAAAACTATGTTTCCAGATATCATGACCCAGATAGTCAGAATAATCCACAGACCTTGTTGTGAGCAGTTTCATGGAAGAACAATTTTTCTTTCTACTGAACTACACCTGCCAACCATACCATCGTGCAGTGGATAAAAACAATAAAGGTAAGGAGAAAAATAATCTTCATCTTGACTAATAGCATGGGGAACGGCTATAAAGTTACTCCACCCTGTCAAGTAACTCCCCACGAAGTTGTTTTCACACTTAAAGCTAAAGAAGGACTAGCTTACTTTTGCTAAACTGGGGCAACAAGTGAAAATTGTGAGATAATACTCAACACTACACTACATTTTAGTATTTATCTAGAGTACTGAGCTGTTGTAACAGTAGGACAAGAGGGAAAAAGTCATTAATGGGATATTCCGGTGTAAGTTTAATCCATGTTCTGACACACCGTGACACCGAGTAGGACCCCCCTCTCAAGAGATAAAGTTTGCAGACCGCTAGCTTGCGTAGTTTTAGCAACCTCAGAAATCACCGCACGACAACAATACATTGCAGTAGAGTTCCGCAGCTCAATGATGATCATTACTGCGGGACTCTACTGCACTGGGTAATCGACTCACAGGGCTTCCCCACAACAAGGAAGGCTTCTCAGGTGGTGAGTTTTGTTTATCTTTTCTGACAAATACGGCAACGATATCAAATGTTTGATGCCTCGAAATATGTGCTGGGACCCTGTTTCTAATGTTGCTGAAGTTTGGTGCTGTTCTGAGCATTATTTTTGGCTTTTTGATGGCGGTTTATACTTGGACCCATTTACTGCAATGTATTGTTGTCGTGCGGTCGTTTCTGAGGTTGCTAAAACTACGCAAGCTAGCGGTCTGCAAACTTTATCTCTTGAGGAGGGGTCCTACTCGGTGTCAAGGTCTGTTGGAACATGGATTAAACTTACACCGGAATATCCCTTTAA
Organism: Sparus aurata; assembly: GCF_900880675.1. Classification (NCBI taxonomy): domain Eukaryota; kingdom Metazoa; phylum Chordata; class Actinopteri; order Spariformes; family Sparidae; genus Sparus; species Sparus aurata. Next base: position 21,995,253 of record NC_044208.1, on the reverse strand, counting down.
GTCAGTGAAATGACTCTTGTCTTCTCTGAAACATTTACCAAAAGCTAGCTAACATTAGCCATTAAAGTCAAACCAGAACAAACATTTCATTTCTAAAGGAAGCCGCCTACTTTATTGTTCTCTAAAATGGAACATAATCTTGTTTTAAACAAACCAAATGTAGGTAAGTGTTTTATAGGCAGATTTTTTTTTTATGTTTGGTTGGAGTCAAGCTAGCTTTTTCTCCCTTCCTCCGATGTTTATGCTAATTTAGCTGGTCACCAGCTGGCCTGCTTCATATTTAGCATTCAGACGTGGTATTTCTATGGATTTTCTTATCAAATTTTTGTCAAGAAACAAATAAACACATCCAAATATTCCATTAAGAATTGTGATGCTTTTGAATGCTTACTTTCAAAGTGGTAACTTCAGCGAAAGCAACGTTAAACAACATACAACTTCAAAGACTCCAATCATGGTAAAAAAACAAAAACAAACTGCTTTTACTGTCAAACATCTAGTCTATTGTGGTGAAATAAAAGAAAGTCACACTAACATTGTTTTTGGATCTGGCCTTGATTATAATTCAAGTCACTCATTGACATTAGCAGCTTATGTGCCTCAGGCCATTTGAGTTTGTTAGCGACAGCAGCCAAAGGTCAGGTTTAAAAGAATTTCCTCATCCTGGACAAAATCAAGTCAGTAAACAGCAGTTTTTATTGATGCATGAAGGAGACAGATGATAAAAACCTGCCACGCATGCAGCACAAGTAGGCCTAATAAAAAATATCAAAGTGAATATGAAGACGATGTAAAACATTAAGCTGTTCTTTCTCTCTGCTTAATATTTCATTCGTTATCATTCATTGTTCAAGGTAATATAGCCAAGTTCACAACCAGAAACATTTGTATTTTTGTTGCCACACATAAAGTGCAAGAATTCATAACGGGAGCACAATTCAGCTTTATCGTCCATGGTCACGTCAGGAAATTAAACTAACCCCGTGTTATAGGTACAGAGGCAAGGGCATACACAGAGTTATGATGAGGTGTGTGGATGTGTGTTTGTGCGAGTGTGTATCAAATCCAGCCGGACCAAAGCTGTCAGGCAAGATTGTACACTATACATCAAACCCTCATAGGTTTACTGTGATGAGGACATATTGTGGGTGTCCTCTCTTGTCCTCACTGGGACAATTTTTAGAGACCTGAAAAGGAGAAGATATAACAGGAGGGATGAAGAGTGAGGTGAGATAGATCAGAGGAGAGAGAGAGAGAGAGAGAGAGAGAGAGAGAAAGGAGGCACCACCATCGACTGCAGCAGGAGAATGAGCGAGCGAAGAAAAAGGGGGAGGGCAGAGTGGTGATGAGGGACAGTGGAGAGAGAGACGGGAGGAGAGAGAAGGGGACGGGAGGGGAGGCGGCATCTGCTCACTGCAGAGCCTTTCATTGATAAAGTAGCGCGGGGGTGAGCCAGAAGACCGCAGCTGGACACATCAACAACACCTCATCATCATCATCATGCTCGCATACACACATTTCCTGGCTGCTTGTTTACAGGCGGTATCAGTGCATTCACTCACTGTGCACTCCACATAACTGCACCACTGAGGACATACACACACACACACACATACACACACACAAATCACACAGTGACATGCTCTTATTGAAACGGACAGCAACATCATCGCAGACTCCCCCTCCTCGTGTTCTCGACCACTCTCCTTTGGGGATTTGGGCATAGGTTTTTGGAGACGACAGCGAAGGGACACCTGTAACTGAGGAGTGGGAGTTGGTGCATCTGATCTGGGACCAGTTTTGCGGAGGAGTCCTCGGGTAAAGACATAAGCTGTTAGAGCTGCAGCGGAAACAGCCAGCGCCAGCACAAAAGGTATGTTAGGATGGAGGCGTGTGTGTGCATACAGTGCGTGCTTTTAATATGTAAACACTCAGCATGCGTGTGCCGCTCACACATGCATGGATAAACTTCACACATCAGACAGTTCAGTGAGATTGTAAACAGAGCTGTTTCCTCCTCACAGCAACAGGAGCTGTTCCTCCTCCTCTTCCTCCCCTCTCCATCTGTTTGTGTGCATCTCCCTCTCCTACTTCCGCAATGTCTTTGTCTCCATCCTGACACCTAGTTGTTCCTGTAATCTCACGCTCATCGCAGCGTCCTGCCTCTCTCCCTCTCTCCCTCTCTCCCTCGCATTTTGGTCCATCTGCCTCCTCCACCTCCACCTCCACCTCCTCTCCAGCTCTCCTCCTCGCATCCTCTCTGCCTCAGCGCAGAGGCATCTCCCTCATTCGCCGTCCCGCACTTGTCTCTGCACAAAAAAAAGAAAAAGCCTCTCTCCTCATGCCTTAGATAAACTCTTCCTCACTTCTCTTTGTCACTCCCTGTCAGTCTGTCCGTCATCCTGGGATCTACGGAGGCAAGCGGAGTGCCGGTGTCGGCCATGAAGCTGGTGAACGGGGGCGGAGGAGGAGGAGGTGGTGGAGGTGGCGGGGGAGGCGGAGGAGGTGCAGGAGTGGGAGGAGGGGGAGAGAAGACCGCCTTTTCCTTTAAGAAGTGCTCAGCTTTCCAGTTTGTCAAGAGGAAGGTGAGTTTGGACACACACATGCACACACACACACACACCAACACACACACGCGGCCAGAGTGAGAGGTGTATTGGCTGAGAGAGGAGGTGTCACAGCCGGAGTGTTCCCTCTCTCTCTTTCTGTGTGTGTGTGTGTGTGTGTGTGCGCGTGCCAGAGATGATGTCATTGTGAGAGCTAAGCCGCACTAATCGGGCACAAGATTCGGCTCCCTGTGTTTACTGTGTGTGTCTGTTGCGGTACTTGTGCTCCAAAACAGTGTTGCATCTCAGAACCCACAAGTGTCTGCTGTGTAGAGAACATGACATCATTGAGCCGGCGGGGTCCTATAGTTTAGGATCTACTCAGCAAATCCTGCATTACACAGCAGCGCTGTCACAAGGCTCATTTCCTGTGTAACGTTAATGGTTTGAGTTAAATGGCTTGTTCGGTCGGTGTGTTTGTGTAATGAGTGTGTGTGCTGACTTTTCCAAAAACAAAAGTACAATCCAGTGATTTTGATGGACTACAAAATGGCACTTGGACGACTGTTGCAGCAGTTTTCTAATTAGGCATATAAAAATTTGTTAGTTGTAACTAATGGCTTCAGAAATGGTCGACAAATATTTTGCTGTGTTTTTAACAAGTAGGGCTTGACGCCAAAGAAAATTTGGGTCGACTGATATTTGACCTTCTCGTCAACCAACTGTTAGCCACGTTAGCTGGACAATGCCTAATTCAACAGACTAACCTACAAACAAACAACAACACAACATAAAACAATGCAAAACTCACATCTTTAGAAGTTTGAAGTTGATTCACAGACAGTTGGAATCGATTTTTGATTGAGCATGAACTGTTTCAACTCCAAAATAAGAAACTAAGCTTAATAGACTGTCTCCACTCATCTCTTCTCTCCTCTCAAGCTGTGGGCGGATGTAGTGATTTGTCCTGCTTTGACATGGTGTCCATTAGTTTGAAGCCGGGTAAATGTTCAGTGAATTAGCCCTTGTGTTCAAAGTTATGAAAATTTGAGGGTTTCTTTTTTCTGTCTTCTAAGTCTTACAGTCTGTTAAAGATTACGTTTAATAAAACAGAAATGCATTTGCAAATCAGTCAAAAATAAAACCCTAGGAATAATTAGATGCACTTTTCTCCCGATGAAAATAACACCAGCAACTTTCTGACCAATTGAATTTGGTTGGAAAAGAGCACGAGAAAAGATTAGCTGTTTTTTCTTATTAATTCATGATTCAATATCTTTGGGTTTTATTCACAGGGCAGTTTATGATGTCAACTTGATTTTAGGACAGAAATTCTTTACTTTTTTGTGACATTGTATCAACCAAATGATAAAAAATAAAATCATTAGTGCCAGCTATAAACAGTAAAGTAAAGAATGTGTTTAAATCTATTTGAATATTTATGTATGTGCTGGAAATCCTTGTGCTCAATATTTCATTACAAAAATAAAAAATATTAAAGCTTTTGAGTTAGAGTAGATGGGAAAATAAGAAGTGATGCACAAGTATGCCCATTTGCACTCAGCAAATCATTAAGTAAAGCCATAGTGTTGATTAAAGAGAATGTGAATTACTGTACACTCATTTCTTGAACTTGTGGGCATCAGTATATCCTGTAATCTGTCTAAACCTCCATTAGCGTATTATAACACTCACTCAAAATATGGCAGGTTTTGACAAACAGTTCAACTTCTGCTTCCCCCGAGTTTGAATAATTTGCAGCCGATTTACATGAGATCAAAAGAAAAACATTGAGCAATATGACTGCGGGGCACATCAGGAAGGAAATGACTAACATTACTTGCATCCTGTGAAGGAGAGGAGGGTTGGTGCATTTACTCAATAATAACTGTATCGCTTTGGGAATATGGCACAACACTATGCCTTCCATTACAGAAGTGGTGTAATACAATAAATCAGATGATAAAGTAAGTGTTTGTTGCACAGGTTAGTTCAAGTTATCACATTTTGAGCCTTAGGGATTGGATTTGTTCCAGGATAACAGCAAACTGGCTACAATCAATCATCATTTTTGCAGGTTGCCGGGTAGATTTGGATACTTTTCTAGCCTGGTTGTGTCATCGACGTGTGTTCTTGCTCCTTGTAGGGTTTTCCAAAGTGTTTGTTATTGTGTGTGTTGGTTTCAGATGGCGTACAGTATGGTGTGGATCACTGATGACTCGGCTGGTTAGTTTGGGCAGATTGTGTCGTGTTAACACCCACGCACAAACACACACACACACACGCACTCCCACAGGCACATTCTGTTGCGACAAGTCTCTCATGGGGTTTTTTAGAAAGAAATATTATTAATCAGCAATTAAGAGCCTGAGGATCGATCTATCTATAAGTTCAATCTTTAGGCTTTTTCTTTTGCATGTTTCTGGGTAAAACTGGCTTTCCTTCCTGCACGGCAAAGAAAAACAGAGGCTTTCAGATATGCATCAGCACACAGCCTTAAATCAGTATTAATGCCTGCCGCTGCTGTTTCAGGGTTTATTTGTCTCTCTATTTGTGTCTAAATAAGCCTAATCACATAATGGGGGAGAGTCCAGACAGGCCGCTGTGGAGCATAAATGAGTAAGGGAAATGATGGAAGGAAATAAAAAATCAATGGCTGTGTGTGCTTGTGTTTGTATGTGTGTGTGTGTTTGTGTTTGTGAGTTCAGACTGCACAAGTTGCTCCAAACATGCTACATCATTGGCGCATAAATTCTGAAAATACACTTCTGAGGTACGTCGTGTTACACGATGGGCAAACAAACCCATCCAAAAACATGATGCAATGTGAGGCTCTTCACTGACTTTTTCAAGTGTGCTACCGAAAAAGAAAGAAAAAAAAAAACACCCCTGCAGCTGAGAGCACCTTGTTTTCGTGCCTGAGGTGAGTAAGTGTTGAGCTTTCAGATGGCACCTCTCATCAGTCTCATCGTCAGCGTGACGCGTTAAACAGGAGGTATGACAGCACGCTGTTTGATCCGCTAGGTAATGCCAAAACATCTCTCACTCTGCTTTGAATGCAATGGCAAATAACAAAGGAGAATAAAGTCTAATTGGATGTTACGTCAATCAGATGTACACTCAGTTCATGTTCTATGTGAGGAAACTTGCACAGCCTTTTTTAGGTGTGTGTCATCAGACTTCTGCGCTCACTCTGCAGTGGCTGGTTTGTTTTTGCTCAGACCTGCTGGAGTGTTTTTCCTTTAGACGCGACATGCCTTGACACGCTGTCTGGCTACCCTTCGACTTTCAATCTCACTGTGTGAGTGTGTGTGTGTGTGTGTGGCAGCTGTCTGGACTCTGTGCTGCTCAGTCACACAGGCTAAACTACCCTGTGGCGTGTGTTTGCTAAATGTTCGACCCACGCAGCAGGACAGGATTTCATAAGGCTTCACATGAAAACGTTGCCTTTCTCTCTCCCTGATTTTCCTATGTGTCTTCTTGTCTGTTTTCTGTTTCTCTCCCCTTTCACTACCTCTCCTCCGCACACCAACACATCAGGACCTAAAAAATCATGTGTTGCATTAGAAGCGCTCATTGGTCCCCATAAGAACAATTGGTCCTGACATAATCAGTGTTCATGCCAGGAACAGTCCCCAATTGGTGTCAAAAACATGTATACTTACACACTCCCTGGGTATTATGATTAGTGCTGGTGCTTTCCATGGTAGTCTTAGTCACTGCAGCAGTGTATTGTGAATGTAATGTGCTTGCGTGCACCAACTTGCGCATGTGTCAGTTACGATATATCTCACCATCGAACTCAATGCCTCATGCATTGTCGGTACAGTTTGGTTGCATAATGTGAGCATATTTCATTGACAAGGAAGTAGAAATGTTTTAATTTGTGATGATAAATCATCAATAACAGTCAGAGCTAGCTGAAGTTTACTTGCGTGGAGAGAACTTCCTCCTGCTTTTTTTCTGAGGTTTTGTGGAAATTAAAGGCACGGTGTGTAATTTCCTCTGCCACTAGGTGTCTCTCAATCAGAACCATGAAAATAAAAGGCGTAGTTTGATGATGTTGGGAAGAGTGTTACAAACATTTAGGATAATGTAAGTACACAACTAGTTAATTATATAACCAAGACGTAGTCGTTTTTAGACATTTTGTGCAAATATGTTACGTATGTCATCTTTAAAGCAAGTCAAGCAAGTTGAGATTTCAAGGAAACTTGGACAGGAGACGGACTTCAATCTTCATCATATTTGAGAGAGCCGTCAGCTTTGTGTCATTAACATGTGACAGGTGTGTGTGCATGTACAAGATGTGTTCGCTCTCTGATTCGTGTGTGTTGCAGAGCAGAGAGGCAATCTGGGCCTCTTTGAAGTGTGTGTGTCTGTCGCACTTGATCTGACATGTAATCAGGGATAACATGAGAAACTCCTCTCTCTCTGATCAAAGGAGCAGCTGGCCCGGGCTGACAGTGTGTGTGTGTGTGTGTGTGTGTGTGTTTGTGGAGCACGTGTGTGAGTGCTTAAAAAAACATGTGAATAATAAGAAGAGAAGGTAAAAGTGAGATCAAACCAACTTTTGTCTTCAAACCTTTCTGCTCTGCGCAGGTACGAAGATGGATGAGGAACCCCAAGGTGAGCGTGGAGAAGTCCCAAGGAAAGGGCCTCCTTTACCCATGTCCGAAGTGTCCGCTAGCTGAAGACCTGTGGTACACACACTTCCCATCGCCTTATGGCTGCTGTCATTACGGCGGCCTGCAGGGCGGCCAGTACTACCATCAGGAGCCCTGCTCTCCGTGCCCAGCCCACGGGCAAACTAGCGCCCATGAGAAGAGCAAGGGCTGCAAGGTAAAATCTCAAGAGAGGGCGTGTGTGTCCATGAATACATTTGTGTCACTACTAGTTCATTAAGCCATACTCGACCCTGCAACCTCTGCCCAATCGACTGCCTGCATCCCTTAGTATCATTTATCACCTCCATCCTACACACAGCTGTAGGCAGTGAGTAATACGCTCAGTCGTTCTGTCAGCTATAACAACACTGTGTTCACCAAAGACCTCACTATGAACAAACAATTAGACCCGTGGTTCCAAACATTTTTTTTGGCTTGTGTCCCTGAACCAAAGCAGTGCATAATTAAAAATGCATAAGTATTCAGTAGTCCACTATGCACAAAAAGTATATCTCAGAGGGATGTCTGGAGAAGTAAATATAACCCCCAGGCTTGGACCCACTTAGTCAGATATTCAACAGGTTTAACAAACTGTGCTTTATCTAAACCGGGGATGCAATCCAAAAGATTATGGTGGGCCATGAGCCAAAGTGTCTCTCTGCCTGAACATGCCACATTGCCATGTTCAAGCGATTAACTTTATGAGTATACCACACTACATTATACCTGCAGGGAATGGCCAAAGCTATGAAAATAAAACTACGTTTTTGATAATTTGGAAAATGCTGCCCCACCAAACTTTTACAGTGGATTTCTCAAACTAATAAAACAATAATAACAATTATAAAAAAACACCTGTAGAATAATGCACAAGATCACATATTCTCCTAATACAATCAAACCAATTAAATGTGCAGCACTCAGAGTTATTAAAAGTTATTAAAGTGGTTTTGAATAGGGTTTTTCTTCCCCCTGGCACTTCTCAAGTTCTGCTTGCCCTTCAACTTGGAGCAAGCAGATGTCCAAAATACTGCTGATGTGATATCGTTCTACTGTGTGAAATTCATTTTGTGTAATGAAAAGTAGTGGAAAACCTCAGCGGTATATAAAGTTAGAAAAGGACACTGTGATCTGTTCAGGATGTGTTCTGTGCATCAACGCACACACTCCACAACAACACTCGACTCGTATAACAGACCTCCTTCAGTTTGCCCATTAGTGCTCAAAGCCGCAAATTAGGTACTAACAGGACTCCAGACATTGTTCTGTCGGTCTTTAATCTTCGTTTAAGCTTGACCACGAGTGTTGTTATGTAACACAAACACCAAAGCGACTGAGGACTGGGCCATTTGTTTCAAAGACCACCTTGTTGTCCTTTGCTCACCACACGCTGCCATTTCTGGAATTAAAGGTACGAGGCATGCACTCAGGAACGAGCGTGAACATTGTATGAGCTAATAAACCAAGAAATTACAGAAAAAAAACTAACACCAGTTGAAACAAACAACAGCTTGTTGTCAACAAGAGCCTTGCCCGAACACACCAGTCCAATCACGCTAACGCTGCACCGGGTTGTCCTTGGTTATGCAACTGCAATCATAATAGCTATCCCACTCCCATCAATCATTACACCCATCAATTGGTTCCCCGCTCTTGTGTGTGTGTGTGTGTGTGTGTGTGTGTATGTGTGTGTCTCCAGTCCCATGGGCGACAGGAGAGAGTGAGTCATCACTGTCCCAGTGAGACAAAGCCACACTGTACACAGTGTGTGTGTGTGTTTGCATGGGAGTGTATGCACAGAGACATAACATTAGAAGTGTGTGAGCATATAAAACTGGACCGTGTTGTTATCCATCACTTCATTCTCTTTCCTGCAACCCTTCAAGGTTTCTTTTTTTTTTGTTTCAGTTGCCGTTCTGTTTCACTCTATCTCTCCATCAATTCCACCTCTTGCCCTCACAACCAATAGATCTGTCACTAATGTCTCACTGGAGATAACCGGTGTGTGCGTGTGTAGAATTAATGGGTGTTGTAGCGAGGTGGGAGCCACACAGCCCCATGCAGAAGAGAGGGCTTGGCGGTGAGTCATAGCTACTGCGTGTGTGAAGCCAATGTGGAGTTAAACGGGGCTGACCTACAGTGGCTGCTCGTATCTCTTTTGTGGGTTTGTGATCCAAGACTCAATAAATGATTGACTGCCTTTAAACTGGAAATTTACAGTGTACAGTAGCAGTCAGGTGTGGGCTCTAAATATGGACAGAAACCTTCCTGTATTTTACTTTATGGGGCATTGCGAAATTCTCCATGACCAAAATTTCAGTCAGACGTCATGTTCTGTCAAAGTTCCCTACATGCTGTACCATATCCCAGCACGCTCTGTCCAAACACTCAACAACCACTTGAAATTGCTTTGCCAAACGCTGGCAGAGCGTGACACTTGTTGAACAGATCAGAAACATTTCCCTCACATGCCAGACGCGCTGCTCTGTTTTTTGAAGGGGGCCACATGCAGCCAGGCTCAAATGCAAATGAGCACAGAGTCGCTTTGAAATTTGTCAGCTCATCAAAGTGAAACGAAGTGTCTCGGACTGTGACTGAAGATGTGATGACGCTGAGAGGCTGCTGTCACCTTTCAGAGGAGGAGGAGACGAACGAGACACCAGATGTTGACAGGCGGTGTCAGACTACTATTAAGTGTACAGAAGGAGAAGCTCTGGGGACATTTGTCATGGTCTGATACCACCCTTTTATATACTTTAGACTGTTGAAATCTGTATCTGTAGATACAGTATATAGTTTTTTCTCTCAAGGGTCCAATATTGTTTAAAACTAACTGTTCAGTGTGAGCAGACTATTTTTAAATTGTTAAAGTCACAATATGTAGGATACGGCCAAATTTATATTAACACCAGAGTGTAAAGCAACAACAGTGTTGACGTAACGTTTCAGAGATTTCTATGTACTTGAGCCAGCATGCTAACCAGCTAGCTGTCCCATCTCATAATACCACTTTGTACCTCAAGGAATGAAGTCCGATAGTCCCTGTAGTGTCATTATTTTTGTCTAAGTAAACCTGAGTGCAATCCTCCTCCAAGGCCCAACAGTCCCCTTTAATTCAGTAGAGCCTAATATCCAATAAAACATATTCAAATCGCATCACTTCAAATTGTACTCACTCGTAGATGTGAGCCATCTAAATATGGTAGATTTCTTTCATCAAGATCTATGCAAAAATTTCCAAATTTAAAAGAAAGAAAATCTGTTCAGTAGTTTTTGCGTAATCCGACTGACAGTCCACCCAACAACCAAACGGACACGGGCAAAAATATAACCACCTTGTAGGAGATAACAAAATAAACTGACAAAATGTCAAGAAAGGAAATATTTGTCCACCTACTTTTCTTTACTAAACAGAAAATACAAGGTCTGAATTCAAGTTTCTTTCTTCTACACATCCAAGACAAGCTTAAACTAATTCACCTTGGATCACCTCTGGTTGCTGCCCGGTTTGTTTAGAGTGACCTTAGATAAGTTGCCAGGTCTTACACATTGCACCTTTAATCTGTACTTGGCCACAAAATGCAGTTGCTTGTTTTTTCAGAGGAGCTGCATCCATCACCGCAATCTGAATTAAGAAATAAGTTACAGCCTCTTACAGGCAATAAATAAATACACTAAAGTTTGAATTAATATAAGGACATTTACTCGGGGCTCTCTGACAGATTGCCCACCTCCTCCTCCTCATTAAAAATCCATCACTGCACCTTTTTTTCTGAATCGATAACATCAGTACCATTTAAAATGCAGGTGGCCTTGACCCAGTGCTTTGCATGGACCTCAACCCGAATCTATCAGAGCCACCGCTAAATATAGAACAACTTTATGGCGCTGATCTTATTATACTATAAAATCAGGATAATAAAGTCATGACATTGGGTGTCATAATTTTTTTTTCTTTGGATGATAATTGAAAAATAAGGGAGGAGTAAGGTGTGTGTGTGTGGGGGGGGGGGTGGTTTCTGTAAGCAGGAGGAAAGACGGGAGATATTTGAATAAAAATTGGACAAAGGGTAAACAATGATGGCTGAGGAGAGAAAATAGAGCAGCTGAGGGATTGAAGGAGCCGAAGAGACACAAACAGGGTAAACAGCTGTGTGTGTGTGTGTGTGTGTGTGAGAGAGAGAGAGAGAAGAGCTGAGAGGACAGTTTTATTAGAAGATAGAGGATGAGGTCAGAGCATCTGCCCCACTGCCTGAGCATGACCAGAAATCAAAAGCATATAAATCCTCCTGATGAGGACGTCCTGTACTGTCCTGTCCGAACACTAACAGTTACCACACACACACACACACACACACACTAAATGCTGACTCAAACACAGCCTTTCCACTAATCTCTCACATCGAGCCTGCGCTGTTCTTGATGAAGCCTTAATCAGAGATGAAAAGAACATGAACTTCTGCTGACTGCTCATTGTTCTGCCCCGTTATCACTCACACAGTTTTAACTCTTTCTTGAATCTTACAGGAAATTGAGTCAGGCTTTAGATTACAGCCCATAAATTACAGTGTAAACATATTTTGTACATACAGGGTACCAGTTAATTAGCGACTGGAAACTAAAACATTGTAAAAGTGATAGCTGAATTTTATTTTTAATGCCGTCAGAGTTTCTCCTTCATTGTCAGCGTTTTGTCCTGATGGTAGTGTCTTATTTCCAAAAAGTGACATGCATCACCTTAGCATTCACTTAAAATTATCTAACACAGAAATACCTCCAGTCATGTCACTCTGGCTAAATTGCATTGTGGGTAATGTAGGCGCCAGGTTTTGTAAAGGAGTCCACTGGCTAAGAATTATACTCCTATGGCACTGTGACTCATTATGGACACTTTCAAACAAATGATCAGAATCGATACAGCAGTTCAAAATCTGGTGCCTACATTACCCACAATGCAATTCAGCCAACTGAGTGACATCACCGGAGGGAACTTCGACAAAAAAAAGTTCAAATCAGTGAATTCTGTAACTATGTTTATTGTTTGCTTAATTAAGCTCTGATTTTTTGAATACATTTCCCATAAATGTAGGGGGTTGTGAACAGGAAGTGTAACGTTGCCATGGTGTCACTTAGTTAGCTAGCTGTGGGCTACAATTTTAATCCCAGTTTTGAGCCTATATTTATTTACATGTGTGCAGATCATCTTTAAAAAGTATGCCGAAGTATCTGTTAGGTGTTCCTGTCTTCAGTGTACCCGTTGGTGTGTGGACAACTATCACCATATTAGTTTGATACTGATGAAATCTTAAAAATGTGATAATTCTCAGTGGGGTTTTGTAAATTTAAGGAGCGTCTTTTTAAAAAAATGTTTTTTGAATGGATTTATTTTTTATGGCTTTGTATTTGCAATGCAAACAAAGATAATGATAGTGTGAGTCAGTTGTTAGGTCACAGTGTAATTTGCATGCTGTAATCTAATGCATTACTGGAACTTCTTATCAAGTCAGATACAAGATAACAACAACTGGAAAATCTATAAACGTGCTCTATTATATTCTATTTTTTTTTAGAATATCTCAGATCATAGCCATTACATAAGTTGCTTACTAGTGATTAATCCCAGTGTCAGAATGGCCTGCTCCTATGTGGATCAGCTGATAGTGTTGTTAATCAGTCAGTGTATTCAGCATGGTTTAAACTCTAACCAGCCCCAGAATGGCTTGACCCGGTCTGGTCCCGCTTGAGTTTATCGTCCAAAACTCATTCATGCAGCAGAAAAAAGAGAGAGAGAGGGCAGGAAGGAAGGAAGACAGGAAGTGAAGCAGAGAGGACTGGAGGGTGAAGAAAATTCAAGGAGATGAGAGAAACCAAGCGTGTCCAAGAAGAACAGTGATTTTTATCTACTCCCATGCAGCCTGTGTGACGTCGTCGACTATTGATTAGATCTCAGCTGAAAGTGGCGGCACAAAGTAGAGAGTGAAAAACTGCTTGTGAATTTCACAAAATTTGCTTGGATGATGAAAAAAGGTGTTACCTCATTTGTCACTATACTGAATATTTTCTTACAGTCAGCTATAAACACATGGTACCTTCATACAGCTCCCACGATCAGTCGGTCAAACACATGTCGCTTGTGTGTAAGGTGCGTGTTTGACCGTAACGAAACAGAGTGAGACGACCTTTGAAATCCACCTCTCTTGTTCACCCTCGGCAGCAACAAGGCCCTGCGAGGCTGAGCTCCATTCCATGAATGCTAATGCAATCGCGTCTGAGTCACTGAATAAGGCAATGATGACGGGCTGATTTCATTCAGTCAAGTGAGACTGTGAGTTGATGACAAGCGCAAACAAAATTCAGGTGTTTCATCAAACAAGTCTGGGGGGATTATTGAAGAAGAGCTCACACCTTTGGCCTGCGCTTCTTGGAAAAAAAAGTTCCCACTTTTATGGACTCCTGACTTTGGATCCTTACATAATCTTATCCACTTCACTTCTTAATGGAGCTAATGGTTAAAGACTTGTGTGTCATAGTCAAAGGTCGCATATCTTAGCTGGTGACCTTTTCACTGGCGCTGACGTCTTCGAGGGGAGGACATGAACTCTGGACTCCAGCAATCCTCCCAGGCAGCTGTTTAAATTTAAACTGTGACTCCTGGATGGAACATTTTGATGTATCAGTGATTCGTCCAGATTCAAGAGTCGACACATTTTACACAAGTAAATAAATAAAAGTATTTAGGTCAGTGTTAGAAACATATACACACATTCTTTGCTCAAGTGGAAGTGCAGATACTGTGGCGTGAAAGTACTGATTAACTCAAGTAAGAAAGTACAGGCTCTGAAATGTAATCAAAGTATAAAAGTAAAACTTCTTGGAGCCAACAACTTCACACAGTTCACTTAAATGTGTCACTACACGCCATTCACCCCATTTGAGACGTCAGTTTCCATCTTATTGCGACTTTTACGTTGTTTCTGCTTGTGTCTATTCGATTCTGTTTGTCAGTTGTGAGGTGGCCCCTTTAATGTATCAAAACTAAGTTTACAAGTCTGTTTTTGAAAAGTTACGACAGATATTTGTGTTCAAATGTGGGGAGTAAAAGTAAAAAGCTGTCAGAAAATACCTGAAAATCTACTTCAGTCCAGAAACAAAGTATTGGTACTTCGTCATTTCCCACCTCTGCGGGTGACAAACCAGCTCCAGACTCTCTGACACTGTCTCAGTTGAATTAGATATGATTTATTGCGGGGTCATTGCATTGCGTAACCCGGTTGCACCTAATGAACTGTTGAACTCTGTCACCCGTGTCTCTCCTGACCAACATTCACTTGCCAAACAGGTTACAAAGCCTTTCAAAAACACGCTTGAAATTCCAGCTTTAGTTGCGTTTTCCATGCATTGCATTACAGTTAAAGCATTTTTATCGGGAATAACAAGGAATTAAAGAAGAGCAGCCCACAAGGTCCAATTATATTAAATACAAAGAGAGCAGTGGGAGCCAAAAATCCCTTCGCAACTTGTTGGCTTGTCATGCATACTGTACCAAAACCAGGGGAGAAATGCCTCTCGTGCCAAACGTCTGTTCTGAATACTTCGGCTAATTGCCTCAAAACTTTCTCTTCCGCTCGTTAAAGGCCTCAGCGCATATTCATTCGCTCCGTATGAACACCACAAGTCAGAAACCCCCGAGTCTTTCAGATTCCACGCTTAGTGATGCAACTGGTGAGCTGCCAGCTTAGCGTTGGTATAAAGCCAATTTGTATCAGTTTGGCAAACTTCCAGCTCCTGCTTATCCTCCTGACTGATTAAGAGTCAGCTGGCTGCTTGTTGAAAACCCTTGACTTTCACTTCACTCTTACATCTATGTTCCGCTGCTGCGATCACACCCTGAATGTCCTGAACCACCTTGATACATCCCATCATCCCACTGTCCTCTCACGTGTTCCCTCCTCCTCTGGTTTAAACATATTTGAGCAGCATTTAACACGGGGAACTCTCCCAGGGTCTGGAAAGCAGCAGCTTTTAGCTACCAGTGTTTAGCATACACTTAGCATTGGAAAACTGCTAATCCCCTGTTATTCTTTTGTTCCAAAGCCAAAGTCCTCTGGCAGCAGAAGAATGCGGTTGGAGTAATAAACTCGGAACTGCTTCCCTTGCATGATCTCTCCGCTTTGCTCACAGTAGATGTATATATGCATCCTAAAATGGCACACTGTATCCGCTCCCATTTCTGCTGCAGCATTATGGAGGCTTTCTCTGCCAGAGCACAAAGGAGAAGATAAATACGCCCAGAGAAGGCACTTTCATACCTTGGCTGCGGTTGCCTAGATTTGTCGTGATGCAGCAGGATGTGTGAATTAGCTTTGTAGTGTTTTCACCCAACCAAGGCTTTAACAAGCCAGACGGGAGCTGAAGGAGGAAAAGTAAGACAGGCTGTTTCTCATCTGACTAAACTGTGTCTGGGTTTGATCCAGATAACAAAGGTATTTGACACACATAGGGAGAGAGATACACATCCGCGTGACAGCAATGTCATGTGGCGAAGTATTACAAAAGCGGTTGAGGGGAAGTGACACAGCTTCATTTTTGATCATACTTGTCGGTTTCACTGCAAGAGTGGCTGGGGAAACTTGTGTTTTTGTCTTCCCAGTTAAAATGCAACCACAATGTCAGATGTATTCAGTGCGTAATAAGTGATATAAAGGCTCACAAGACTTAAAAGGATGGGAAAAAGAATTGGGTATCACTTTCGGATTGACTCCCTATGTGTCAGAGAGATCCACCAGCATCTGCACCCTCGTCATGCTCCCCCTATCCTCCCTCCCTCCTCCACCACTGACCTTGGCCTGCTAGAAAAAAGGGAGCTCCCTCCCTTCCGAGTGGCATTGTGAGGGAATTTGGGAATAATTGTTGTTCTAATCTACCCTGAGAACCCGGCTAATCCCTTCTTCCATCTTGATGTTCCAGAGCCAAAACTGCTGCGCCACAGAGACTCAGCAGCACCTCGACTATGCAGAGTAACTTTTTTTCCCCCCCTTCCATTCACTACTCAGCGCTGTTGAAACAGCTTTGAGCTCTTGGGGTTTTTGGGTTTACGGCTCACACTTGACAGCTAAGCTTAGAGTTGACCTGAGCTGCTTCCACACGGACAATACGCTTAGTCATGGCATTACTAGGCCACAATGAGCTGTTGTAGATGTGCTTTAATGCTACATACTGCATTTTATTGCACTGTAAAGGGTTTAGCACACAATTAGTACAATAGTTTGCGAGTCTCATCCCCAACTCGTCGACTGCTGCTGCTTTGGGATGATGGCCAACCTGACTGAAAATCCCAAAGCATTAATACTTGACGAGTTGGGAAATCCAAAGTGTCAGTATTACAATCTAACAGGAGTTTTGACCAATTTATATTTTAATCTATAAAAAGTTTGAAATCTAGCCTCCAGCTATCTGCAAGATTAGCTCTCTGCCAACTAGGTTTATGCAATTTTCCAAATGTTATGGGACTGAATGGATTAAAATTCTGATTGTAAAATGGCTCATTTTGTGACCCTTAAAATAATGTGTCCGCAATTTTACAGCTACTTGTTTCAAAATGTTAGCTTGTAGGAAAAAGTATTTGCAGTTGATGTTGTTATTACGCTGTTTGGCCACTATTTCAATTGTCTTCAAAGCCGGTTGCTACTCATGACTGCTGAGATATATCTGCTACAAGCATGTTAGCATTGTCATTATATGCATATTAGCTTGCATTAGCCTTTAGCAAGAATATAGCCTCAGAGAGCTGCTAGCATGCCTGTAGTTGTTAATGTGAATGGTCAAATTAATATATTTTATAATTCAAGAGAAACTTGGCATCCAGTAACTCTCCTCACATCAGGTAGTCAAATCATTTTTAACCTCAAACATCTAAAATAAGATGAGCTGTGCCTGTGAGAATGTCCCGCAGTGTTTTTCAAAGTCACACAATGTTTTCACCTTTGGGAAATGTAGAAATGTATCGCAGTGGTTAAAACTGGCCCAGTGCCACATAGATATATTCCTCTTTTTCTGTTTATAGAAATGAGAAAAAGAGAGATGCATATATGGGAGAAGATGCTAAGAAAGTCCAGGGGAGAGGGCAGCTATTTAATTTCCGAGAGAAGTGACAAGGGTTGAGACACAGTAGTGGATGACCATGAATATTAATGTTTATCCGGGAAGTCAGGGTTCAGAGACTTGAGCGCTCCTCAGGATTTGAAGATGAAACAAGTCACAGTAATGATCCCAGAGGAGGAAAATTGCTGCAACCCTGAAAGCAGCTTAGGGTCAATATCCCAATCTTAAAATCCCCAGACATACCCCTTTGTCTGCTTCCTTGTTCAATAATAACACAACAGTTTCTTTCCGTCCTGCTGTCGTGTTTTCTCCGATACTGTTCTTCATGTTGACACTCTCTCCCTCTGTGGCTCTGAGCAGTATTTCTGAGGTTTAATCTCCTATGAGACACACACTGTAGTTGGCGTTTGAATTCCATTTGGACCGCCTGAATCATAATGCTTTGTCTCTCTACCGACTGGATCCGACTAAACCCCCCCCCCCCCCCCCCCCGAAAAAAAACCCTCATTCATTTTAAGACCCTGTGTTTGCGATCTAGGAACAGAGGCGAGTGGGAAAAGAATGGGAGAAGAAAGAGCAGTGACCTTGGTGTTAATGAACAAGCCTTATCTCTGGCAGAGAATGGGTCGGCTTGTGTAAGCCTATCTCACACTCTCATTCTCTCTGTTTATCTTTTGGTCTTTCAAACATAGTCCCCTTTTGTCTCCAGATCTCCGCTTTAGCCTCCGTTCCCTTCTTCTACTTTACGGTTCCTCCCCTCGATGCGCTGAGACATATGTGGGCATCACACAGCTGGCGTGATGGTGGAGGACAAGACAAGGCCAACGTGGGGATACCAGGACATAGTGCTGCAGGCTGGCTAATAACACCACTGTAAACACTCTGTTTATCTGCTGTGTGTTGTACAAACGCCTCAGGTGGAGTTGTTGCTTCTACCGCATGGACAGAATAACAGAAACACTGTACAATGCATCATAAGAGCTGTAAATACCATGGCACGCCTCAATCTCCACAACCATCTATCAAAACCACCTTCCCAAGTTGTCGTTCTATGTGAATTGCAAGAAATTCCCAACTGTCCCTCTGCCTGTCAACACCACAGCTGCAAATCCGCCCAGCAAAGCTCCGGCTGAACTTATAAGCCATTAAATGCACCAAAATTAATCGGTATAGATAAATACATATTTTTGTATTTATTTCTGTATGTGCACTCTGATAATGACCACCAATAGGTAAAAAGTTGACCCCAACACACAACCCCCTTATTTGCTTAAGGAAGCAAATACAGAAATAAGAAAGCACATTTAAAAATCAATCCATTACATTTAATGGGAAATAACGCAGAGATATACATTTCTGTCAAGTTGTTTAAGTCAATTAATGGCTACATCTATTTTAAGTATAATTTTTGGTGCATTTAATGGCGTGTTAATGTATCTATTGAGCCATTTATATATTTATTTATTCATTTCTGATTTTGGCAGCTTCGGTCTTCCATAGAGTTCTTATTTACACTGATGAACAATTATGGTTTTTGAAAATAAACCACTTTTCAACATATTTCATTCCGTCTCTTTAAATACCTCAGTCAACAGGTCTGTTTCTGCTTGATGCCCAATGATTGTCACTGCACAGCACATGCTAGCCACTTAACAACCGTCATGACAGTATTACCACCCATAACTGGCATTAGCTAGCGCCTGTAAACGGTAAATCATCAGACAGGCAATCAGGCTTAAAACTCCCTGAACTCAGCATAACGGCTGTAAAACTCAACCCATAAAAATGGACAGGTTAATACAATAATTTGTGAAGGGGCCACTCCACTGATTTGTGGATGACAAAAGGATAATCAAAGTCAGCTGAGGCCTGTCCGGACTTCTTATCCCTATCAGAGCTTAAGCTTGGACAAACATTATCCTACAACTCAAATACAACCTGCTTTTGAGTTGTGTTTTTTCATTAGACCCGTTATCATAGAGATAAATCAACGCCCATGACTGGCTCGACAAAAGCTGAATATTATCAGCTTTGTCAAATCAGCACTTACTGCGAGGCTACTGTGTTTCTATTATTTTGTCCAGCCCTGCAGAAACCTTCCTGCTGTATTATGCATTGTGTTTATCGTTAGATGTTTGCAGTGAACTGTGCGAGAGTTGTGCGAGTTCTGTCTTGTTTTCCCACGAACAAGAAGTTCATGATTAGTGTTTTCATGTTATCTCACTGTAACGTGTTTATGAATACGTTTACTGTATGATAGTAAAGGGCAAATCTTTAGATAAAGGCTTTTTACATAACTTTGTTCGCGACTGAACCAGGGTTGTTTTTCAGAGATAACGTATAAAACCCAGGCGAAGGGCGGCTAAAGAGGTGAGCGTGGAGGAGGAAGAGGAAAGGGGTCTGATTAAGTCTGGATATTGTGTGTGTGTGTGTGATGTTTTTATTTCTTGATTTATGACACCGTGTAGCTGATGTGTACATCCTGGCCATAGCATGAGACTTTCCCCTGGACTATATTACATCCTGAGTTTATGAGGTGAAAGGACAGATCTTATTGGACAGGCCTTACGTAACTTAAGTAATACCAGGCCCGCTGTTGTCTTAAGGGGTCGTGGCACAGAAACCAGGTCAAGGGGCAAGGGAAAGGGGTTAAGAGGAAGAAGGGGTCTGGAAATACCATGCATATGTGTGTTTGTGTTACACTTCTTGTGCACATATTTTCTAACCCACTGAAGGAATGTCACTGGAACGAGGTTCAGTAAGAGGCCAGACAATAACGGCTTATTTGTAAAAATATGACCCACTCACAGATACCCCCATTCTGTCCTCAGCTTCCTCTTTAGTTATAATTTGTAACTAACAATAAATATGACATATGCTTATATCGTGCTTTTTACTTTCATTACCATCTTGATCACTGGTTCTGACTGTAAACGTATTGGTTTTACTTCTTGAATAAGGTTACAAAAATAGATTATGTCCACCCATGTCACTGGCTTGCGATGTTCCACATGTGGACATTTGAATCTGCATGTGAAAAAAGCCAACCACATATGAAAATGTAGAAACACAAAATTGAACTAACAGTCCTCTATAGCTTGCTAATAACATGTTATATGTTGTGTGTTTAATTTGGCTGACTGCTGCTAACTGACTGTTAGCTGTAGCCTCACAGAGTAACTCTTCAAAAGGAGATTTTCTCAACTTCTCAACAGCTAAATGATACCATAACAATAGGTGATAATTTAATTTTCACAGTAGACACAGGTAGTGGTAGTCCTCTCTCTCTCTCTCTCTCACACACACACACGCACACACACACACTGTGTTATGACAGAATGGTATCACATTGTGTTTGACACCCTCAGTAATTGTTTGGATCCGTCCTGTCCTTCCAGTACCGAGCTATAATTATTGTCAAGGGAGCAGCCGTTCACACATGGGGAAAGTTTTTTTGCCGAGTTGCAAGTGTGGACTCTTATATACACACACACACACATACACACACACACACACACACACACACACACAGAATCACTCAGGCTCATTTCCTCCTGCCAAGCTGTGGCAGTGTAGAGGCCAGCAGAGCAGCAGCCACTGATAGAGGCCTTGATAAGACTCATTTGAAAAGGGCTGCAGTCACTGAACCTGTCCGCTCCGTGTGCCAAGGACACCATTTACCTTACATAACAGCCATTCTGGGTCACTGACACATCCATCCATGCAATTTGGCTTTCTCAAGAACTATGTGCACCTTGACCTCGGCTTCCTTTGTCACATGTATCTCATATTTCTCTTGTACACCTTCTCCCTTCGTATATGTGCGTGTGTGTGTGTGTGTTCTTGAAGGGTATCCGTGTTTTTATGCCCGTGATATGTATTCAGCCGGCGTCTCCAGCAGCATACTAAATGATGATCGAGTAGAGGTGCGTGTGTGTGTGTGTGTGTGTGTGTGTGTATGTGTGTGTGTGGCAAAACGTCCTCAGGAGAGTGTGTGTCACTGAGCAGCTGTCACATAAGAGGAGATTAGTGCCAAAGCGGAGACGAAGTCACTCAGTGCCTCCTGTGAAGTGCAAATGTGACCCTCAAATATTTTACTTATGACATGAAGATGTTGACTCTAGCTGTGGTGGGTTATTCATACATCTCAATTGCTTTGACATTTTTTTTTCTCATATGTGACTTTTCCATTCATGACAAACAATACAGACATCAGTGGCACTAAACTCCAGGTAGATCAGATAGTATCTGAAGATATCTGTGGTTCCTGTTTATTAGCCATTGAAGGAATAACTTGATATGGTTCACATTAGGAAACAAACCAGGCACGGTGGGGGCGGGGTTAAGGTTTGGACTTGTTGTAGCTTTCTTGTTAAAATCTCCAAAAACATCAACCTTTCATTAGCTAATAAAACACAGACCTGTTATCAGCCATGTTGTGACACAGGAGAAAGTTCATCTGAAAAATTCAACATCACCAAATTTGGAGATACATTTTTTTTTTCAAGTGAACTACATGCCACCACTCTCTGCTGTAGCTTGGTGGTTGCTCAACACCATTTTGCAAAGTGACTCACTTTTTTTCCATGTTCTTTGTGTCAAGAAATGATTTTGTGTTCTTATTTCACCATTTACCCTGTGAAGGCATGCCCAGGTCTGTACTCATCAATGAATATAATAGGTGTCAATTAGTCATTAGTATGCAAATTCATTGCACCTTCCAATGAAAGGATGAATGAGACCTGGGATACATAGTGTATTTATGACATTGGTGTTGCACTCAGAAACATCTGTGGGATGCCAAATCACACACAATGACAATTTCTACATCATGTTGCTTTAACTTACAAATAAGATTGAATTAATTTTGATGACCATAACCCTAATTATCTATCTTAACTATCTACCTCATACAATCCTCACATCACATTGCCTAAAATTGCATGTTGACCATCTAAACTGGTATCAGTCTCGTATGGTTGTGGACATCAACGACAGTGAGGCTTTTTTATTCCATGTCAGGTATCTGGTTTTAACCTTTACTGGCCGAATAATAAAGCAAAACGCTATCGCTATCCTCTCTCACAGGTCAGGAAGTGGAAGATGCTGGCTCGCCATCACGGCGAAGGCACGGGCAAGCAGAAGGAAGCGGACTCGGACATCCACCTGGGCGGTTGTCAGTCCTGGGGGATCCACGCCTCGCCCCTGATGGCCAGCCCCGTCATGCTGGAGTGCTCCATCTGCAGTGGGCCCTACATCAGCTACACCCTGGAGGACACCTGGCAGCCGCGTCAGCGCACACAGGCAAGTTCATCCTGCCTACAGCTAAATAGATTACAGCTAGCAAACATGGACTTATTACAGTATGCAGCAGGGGACTTCCAGGGCTTTTACTACATGATAACACCTACTGGTGTTTGACAAAATAATGGAAATATCAAGATAACAAGAAAAACTTGTCAGAGGACTTGAAATATCTGAAATGATCAGAATTATTGGAAACACTCGACAGCCCTGTTTGTTTCCGTTCTTTACAATTAATTCCAGCTCTTTTTCTCGGGTGTTATGTGTGTGTGGCATTAGTTGTCATGATTTAGGGGAAGCTGCTCTATTCTTAGCTTTTATACAGTTTGGCCACGGATCATTTGGCTCAGTTCACTGCAGTACAAAGTGCTGACTGCCACACCACTTTTGTTGCTGACCAATACTGCTAATTGGTATTCGCTATAACATGACCCACCTTTGCAGCAATGCTTGTAATTGTCATGCAGCTACTTCAGAGTTCAGGACCCCCTTTTTTGTTTACAGTATTCTTTAAAATATCGTAAATCCAGAGCGTTATTGCAGCATCCACATTTTTGAGTACCACTGAGGCAAATGTGTAACAAGCTAATGGTTCCACGGGATAATATTTAACGTCTGTGTTCTCTTTGTTCAACCAAGGATATGTTCTGTCCCTTGTCTGCATTCCTACCACACAAAACTGCCAAAAACCAGTCTGAGGACGTACCATCTTACTTGAGAATATAGGAAATCATTGACAATTCGTTAGTGCAACACAAATGGACATCTAAGTAAGTGACATAAGAAAGCACAAGGATTCTTTGTCTGTTGTCAAAATTCAGTAAAGCAAGGGTTTTAACAGGAGACCTGTTACGCTTTCCCGTTTCCCCCCCTTTCCATCAGTGTTTTATATATGTTTTTGTGCATGTTAAAGATCTTGAAAGAGAGAAAGCTGTTAGTGGTGCTGGCTCAGGCATGTGAGAGCCGACCAATTAGAGCAGACTGGACTTAAAACTCAAAACAGAGGGAGAATACGGAGCATAAAAGCATGTAGAGCTATTCTAGTAGTTAGATTAATAAAATATGGTGCCCAGTTTCTCTTTCCAATCGCATCTTGTTTATTTTACGTTATACTTTGGTGCATAGAAACCAAGGAAAAACACCCAGAGCAAACTTTCTTTTAATGGTGATAAAGCCAACTATTTCAAGCCCTTTCACTGTCAAATCTGCTTCATCTTATGACTCACAGTCAAGTCATAAAGCCTCTATCTCTACTTGACCCTTACACAGACTAAAAGTATGCCTCCCTCGCTCTGTCTGACTCCCTCTCCCCTCGCCTCTGCTCGAGCAACTCAAACTTTCTGACTCCTTTTGGAAACATAAATCTGTGATGAAATATTGATATGAATAAAAAAAAGAAAGCCTAGATTCACCGTCACTATGGATACAGCTCCAACAGATCTCTATACTGAATCAATAAACAACCTGAAGGAAGAGAGAGATACAGCACAGGGGAAAAAGACAAGGACCGAGGGATGTTGACAGTATGAGAGGATATGAAACGCCATCTGTATGTACTGTATGTGTGTGAGAGAGCAAACAACAGAGGGAAAAGATGGATAGGCTGCTGTCAGCTATATTAAGACTTATATGCAGATGAAATGACCGGCATGATAGGCAAATTGTTGCGAGCGCTGCCTCTGAATGGATAAACAAACCGATGAGATTGAAACGACTGGCGAACACACACGAACACACACACACACACACACACACACACACACACACAAACATGCCTCAGCTTGTCTCGTTCTCAGAAAACACCCATGGGAGCACACTGAGAAGCGCGATAAGTTTTTCAGAGCTGCGGCGTGGAATACAAACTAGACTGAGACTGTATTTAACAGAGACGCTTTGAAAAGCTGATGACTGACAGCGACAATTGCGGAGAAAAAAAAACAAAAAACGTCACGACGGCAAAGTTTCAGGGGGACAACCGGAGACGCAAACGCTGCTGGTCCTATGTATTATTGAGACATTTGTGCACATGTACATTTATTGTGTCGCGCATGAGGCAATGCATCGACTTTTATAACCGAATGTGGCAGGTCGAAGGTCAACACTCGCACGCTAACACATAAATCCCATTTCACATGTAGTCGTAGAAAGGTAACCACATACATCTACTCAAGAGCTCCACTTTGATCAAACTTTATATTATTTTTCCAGATCTATGTAACTTTCTACCCATCAACGTGTATTTGACAGCTTCAGTTTTATTTTCAGATTCAGTTTTGACATAAAAAGAAACATGAAAGGCTTGTAGAATTAAAGGCCTTGTTAAAGTTTAAGCCAGTGGTTCCCAACCTTTAAGGTTCATCTTACGAAAATGCAGAGTCTAGTCGGGGCCCCTTGTGTTATTTGACTTCATGTTGTTCTCAGCTCGACCAAAGAGACTAAATTATCTAATATTTCGTTTCGAAAAACAGGAAACTTTTGTAATATTTTCCCAAATACTGAGATTCTGTTGAACACTGAAGTTACAGCCAAGCTATGCTGCACATCAAGAAGCTAGACAGGAAGAGTTAATGAGCACATTGCAATGTCAACAGAGCCAAGCTGAGTAAGATCTGTTTCACACTGGCATTCGGTCTCACCAGAACACAACACTGCTCCGTCGCCAGGATGTTGTTGAGAGGAGATTTCTCACCACTTACAGTGAAGGACTTGAGTGATTCAGTGCAGTCTCACCCTGGAAACTGAGCCTCATTAAAGTACGTAATGTGAGGAACCTACTGCAACCGGGACGTGGACAAATCTGGGTCACAACCAGGGGTTTTAAGAGGAGCTGATTTAGAGTGCCGCTGTTGGAAAATGTCACGTCTCCTATAGTGAATGTACTCTTTTCAAGGGCTAAGAAAGGCAGCTTGGATCAGTTGTTCACAATTATTTGTCCTGTCGCCCTTCAAAACAAATTAATGTTTGTTTTTTTTAACCCCTTGTCTGTCGTGACCAGTTCAACTAAAGAGTATTTAGCAAAAAAGTTACTTTTTCTTTAAAAAAAGAGGAATATTTAAAGAAAAGTTTTACATAGTTTGGTGTTGCAGAAATATGGGTAACGTTTTGTATTAAGGCTCCTTAAGGCCCCAATAAGCTTATTAACATTATGTGTTAATAGGAGAATATAAGTGTGAATAATAGCATCATAAAACATGTTTATTGTTAGATTAATGGTGCACTATGTAACTTTTGTCCCTGACCCTAACTCAAAATACAAGCCTTCTAGGCAAATAGCTAATATGTTAACCATTGTTAGCATTTGCTGAATGCTGAATCCTTAAATCAGGAGTTCTGTATCTGTCTGTGGCATGTAGGAAAGTTGCATAGTGCACCTTTAAGTGTCAAAAATGTATCCATCCTAACAATAAAGACCGCTATTTGAAAACAAAATCAAATTAACAGCTAATAAATGCATGATAACGTACGTATAAGTCTTAATGAAGTGAAAAAAAACGACTTAATGACAGTTAATAATGACATGAAAGGTAAGTTGGTTAAACTCAATTTATGTGTATGTAAATCTGTTGTTAGCAGTTGTAAGAAAATAATGTTCTTAAGCAGTCTACAAATTGGTAACAAATGCCTCATACATGTCTAACAATACCACTTAAATAGTCTTAGTAATAATGTTAATAAACTTCTTATAAGGGCCTTATCACCTTTAACTAACACTTTCCGCAAGGCTCTTAATATAAAATGTTACAGAAGTGTGTTTTTCTTTGATTTATGAGGGACCTGGTCCCCAGGCTGGGAACCACTGACCTAGATTGTAGCCTGTATTATCTAATGGAGATGTCAAACAACAGTGTGAGGCCTGAGGGCTGCAAAGTTTCTACCAGATGTCAATCAACTTTTATGGTTCAACTGAATTTTAACAAGAACAAAAGAGAAAGAACTAAAACTGGATTTGCAGGATTGTTCTCATCAGTGTTGCCTAATATGTCGGCTCTGGATGTCAATCCGGTTCACTTCACTGGATTTAAATTATACACGGAAATGCAAAACACTTTTTATATACAGTATATGCTTGTTATTTGCCTGTTTTTGTTATACAAGCATTACCACTGTTTTGCCTCAGTGATGCCATGTTTTTCCCCGTGCAGGCGATGGACCTGTACTACCACAATGAGTCAGACCCAGACAACTACTGCTGCCCCGGCGACAACAGTAAGTCACCAGCTACTAAGCGTGTTGTTTTGTATTCCTCCACTTCCTTTCGTCTCCCTTTCTCTCCCATCCATCTTCTCACGACCACGACTCCAGAGCACAAACTATCATCCCTCGTTTTATCTTTCTCCATCATCCCTTGCCGTCAGTCGCGGGTCATTTCTCTTTACTATCGGCACTTCTGTTTATTTTCTGTTACTCTCCCACCATTCATCCTCTGTCTATTTTTCTCAAGCTTGTTGTTTCCTTATCCGTCCAAACCTGTTGGCCGTGTTGCAAGTGATTCAGCCTGCACACATTCACATACACCTTACTTTACCACTTGGCTGTCTAATCTGACCTCTAAGCTCCGAGGATAATAACTGTTGTCCGTAAACCAAGATTACTGTTTGTTGTTTTGTGGAAACGGGCTTGGGGAGGAAAACAGTAGTTACCGACACAACACCGAGCGCGGATCATCGTACACATGACACGGTGACCTTTTCCGACGTCCATTTGCAACTTTTGCCGCTCGCTGCAGCAGGAGACTGTCTTTCTGTGCTCGTTAGCTGGATCCACATGTGTGCTACTGGGTAAGAGTTACAATCACTTTATAGCTGATAAGCGACCGTACTTTAATTTTCCATCATGCGCCTTTTTTGTGCCACATGTCACGGTCCAATCCAAAGTACACAGTGTGTTGGTGCTTGTCACGTTTTGGCATACAGCCTATCAATTCCCCTATTTGTTTTATTGATACCTTTGTGGGAAATCATCTTGCGTTTGCCAACACATGAACTCCTCATGAGACACAAGTGTTTGATTGCTCAGCTTACCATCCGAGGCATTCGTTGACATTTTTTAGAGAAACTGAGACGCTAATATTTAGAAAAGGAATTGAAAACTTGAGGCAGAGCAGACCAGGCCTCAGATGATTACAGCAGGTTTATTAGATCAGGATGTTAGCTTTTTTTTTTCTTCCTTCTGGGACATCACTATAATAAGCAGCCTCCTACTGTAATGTGTTTCACCATGGTAATTCATAGTTCAAGCAATATACTGAGTCCCATCTACTCTACAATACAACACTTTAAGAAGCAGTAGAGGGATTATAATAACAAATACATATATTTTTTTAAACACTGTGGGTTGGTTGGGCCAGCCACCAACACAAAGACTCAATAATAAACAATCTTACAAATTGGACCACTAAACTTTCTTTAATTTAAAGAAGACCTATTATGCTTTTTCATTTTATTCCTTTCCTTCAGTGTTTTATAAAGGTTCTTGTGCATGTAAAAGATCTTGAAATTAAAAGAGGTCAAGTCTGCAACAACAGAAGCTCCTCTCTCCCATGGAAAACACTGCTCTTTAAACGCCTCGTCAGCAGTCCCCACTTTAATGCCGTGACTTTGTGACATCACACTAAGTCATCATGTCAAACATTTGCATTATGAATGCATTGCTAGTTTGGCACACAAGAATTATTTAGCGCAGCTGCCCTGTTAGCGTTGTTGGGTCAGGCGTGTGTGAGCTGACCAATCAGAGCAGACTGAGTATTCAGGAAGAGGTTTTTGAGCACCAAAGCATATTAATTAGCAACAACACTCCTGTATAGTTATTGAAGTTATTCTTGTTGCCCTTCACCGGGTCAGATTCCAGTCCATCAGATTTGGATAAGTCATAAAGTAAAAAAAAAACTATTTTTTAGTGTGCTGTAGGTGAATTGAGGAGCCTCAGGGAAGAATCTGCTCTGTAGTCGGGTGGTACAACACTACAGTTAGGTTTACATAGTTTTAACATCATCACCTTTTGGCCACCAGAATCAACAAAAGCTCTCTGTTGTAGCTTTAAGTCAAAGTTCCCAAGCATTATTAGCAAAATTTACTTAGAGTACCATAAATTACACTTAACCCTGAAAAACAGCATGTCATTATAAGAATAATGTGATATTCAAACATATTTTTTTGTATTTATCTGTAAAACATAAATAAAAAACAAATTAGTCTCAAATTAGTACTTAGTCACCATCCACACTGCTTCTCATGCTATGCTACTGATTAACACTTTATGGCAGATCTACAGAACACCTCCAACAAAAAAAAAGTGACGCGAGCGATATTCTGATGAAAATGTTTTTTTACCGGGAGTTGTCTGCCTGTTAATTATGAGAGTTTTTCGGCGTATGGAGGGGAAAAAAAAATCCGAGCAATTAGCTGAGCTGGTGACACGCTGTTCCTGTGGTGTCGGCCGTGGTGCCGCTCCACCCTGTTGTTCCAAGTTCAGCAATTAGCGGCTTCAGGAGCAGTTAAAAAGTTGAGATTTGTCATATATGAGTAACTTACAGCGATGCCGCGCTTGTGTGTATGTGTGTGTGTGTGTGTGTGTGGGAGAGAGCAAGTAATGATAATTAACGGGAGTTCTTTTGCAGAGGAGCAGACAGCCAAACTGATTTCTGTGTTATTTCACTCCTCTGAGAAAAAGAAGTGGTCTTATGTAACAAAGAGCATCTGCCGAGGACACCCTTATTAACACACATTAACACACTTGCAGCAGCACAGTTAATCAGCATTTACACACTCGCTTACGGTGCTCCTCTTCCTGAGATGCCAACCGGTTTATTTAACGTGTGATTAAAAAGCCTGAGTGTGTGTATGTGTGTGTGTGTGTGTGTGTGTGTTCTCAAATGTACGTCTTTTGTTCTCGGTGACGCACACTGTTATCCACATCCAAGCTCCCTTTTCCGAAGCTGTTATTTACTCTTTTCTCCCACCATTCACAGCACATTGTTCACCTGTGTCAACCTGTCCTTCAAAAAGCCTAAACGGGCAAACACACACACACACCTACTCACAGACACGCAACCCGCTCACTTATACAAAACAAATGCACGCATATACTTTCTAATCCATATGGACACTCCCAAATCAGAGATGTTGACAGCTCTAAGAAAAGTGTGTCCGAACATGTTTGTTGCAATTATATTGCGAAGTACTTTAACTTATAAACTGGGTGTGTGTGCTGCATCCAGAGCCAGGGCTGTCCCTTAGACCTGCATTTGATTATCTCTCCTCGACCTCTTTCTAGTGTTAAAGGGTCAATCCAGCCCCAAAAACGAAACTCCATAGTTGCCGTGGCCATCCAAAATATCAGATAGAAGCATATTATAATGCTATTTATCCATCTTTGGTGCATAAATAGCACTTCGAGCATCTTGTTCGCATCTACAAGACACTAGCTAACTAAGCTAGCGAACATTACAGCTCGTCCAAGGAGGACACCATTAATGTTTATGTCCTGTGCTGTTCTGGGTTTGCGTAGATGTACGCTTTTCTACCGTACTACACTGTGAACTACATGAAACTGCTCACCAACGAGCTCCGTGGATGATCTCGGAGAACCAAGTCAAGATTTTCTTTATACATGGATATTCTGCATAGGCCAACATCAGCCCAATCACTGTTTCATTACACCCACAGGTTGTTGTTTTTTTTTTAGGAAACTTCATTCTCCATATAATACTGTGCATTTTTAGCTAACTCCCTGTCCTCTGGCTACAGCTCGTCCTAGCAGTTAATTGAAACTTGATCCATTCTATGAGCTTTCGAATGCTCTAACGGCTGTGTGTCAGTTCATTTGTAGGAAGTTATTGTGAAACTCTGGGACTGATCGAGTGTTACCAAACACGCTCATGAACACACACAGACCATTGGGACAGGACACTAATGTCACATGACCGTCCAGTTGAGGGGTATAAGTGGGCCATTTTCGGTCGCCTGGCTAGCCAAGCACTCCACACACACACACACACACACACACACACACGCTGACAGTCCACCGCG
Source organism: Sparus aurata (assembly GCF_900880675.1). Classification (NCBI taxonomy): domain Eukaryota; kingdom Metazoa; phylum Chordata; class Actinopteri; order Spariformes; family Sparidae; genus Sparus; species Sparus aurata. The sequence goes on along the minus strand of NC_044208.1, from coordinate 21,964,608 downwards.
GCATAATAAAAGCCCGGCTGTCCTCTCTGAATAGCCGCAGCCTTTATGTAACAGTGTCATTTGGTTCCTCACCACCGAGGCTCATTCACATTCATCGGCGGATCAACTGTCGCCACAAACACCCTCATCATCCCCGGCGCAGCGCGCGGACTTAAGATGGAGGAGAATTAATGGATGGATGTCATCTGCCGGAGACAGCGTGAACATGGGCATATGCAGGTCTTTGTGTATGTGTGGGTACACTCGTGGGTGGGTGGGTGGCCTGAGGGCGTGTGCGCGTGTGTGTGTGTGTGTTTGTATGTGTTTATACTACAACACTAATATCCTGCACCTCGAAACCCCTCCGGCACTGCAGTGAACCCCTTCTTGTCCTATCACGAAATGGCCCTCGGGGGTGTGTTTGTGTGTGTGCGTGTGTGCATATGAGTCAATGCTGGCTTTGGCACCAACGACAGTGCCACTAGTGGGTTACATAACGTACTAGTGCCTCTCACGCGCGCACACACACACGCATATAGAAAAGGCAATAAACACTCTGCTTGATTATTGCGGAGCCTCCTCTTGTTCGGGGCCCAAACGCAGCCAGCCTGTTAATCCAGAGAGGAGAGCGGGCCAGAGAGGAAAATCACTGGCTGGGCCTATTGTTAGTGTCGCTCCCTCGCTTTCGTTCGTCCCCCTCTCCTGATCTTCCCTCAACACCTCTCCCTCATCTCATTTCCACTCTGGGCTATGACCGCGGATGCAGTGCCTACACCCCAGCGGAGGTAACGTCTACTTCTTCTTCTTCTTCTTCATCACTTTTAAGAGTTTAAAAATCAGTCTGTGCAAAGTTTTTCAAGGGCAACCCCTTTTTTTTGTACTTTTCTGTGCTCGCACGTGCCCTCCCTCTCTCGTTCTTAATAGTTAAGAAAGCAATATATGAGGTTTCACTTGTCTGCCGCATGATGCTTTCAAGTGCCGATAAGATGTGCGGGTTCTCGTCCCACGTGGACAGCGGCGACATGTCGGAGATTAAAGCGCCTCTTGAAGGATGGCGGCGTTACACCTCGCTCCGTCTCAAGGAGAAATATCTTTTTTTTTTCTTTCCACCACACTAAGTTCTTGTGGTGCAGGGAGGGAGAGGAGTGTTGGACACCTTGAGGGAGTTTAGGAAGTGCCCTCTCTCTCTCTCGCTCTCTCTCTCTGTTTTAGAAAGTGTGTGTGTGTGGATGTGTGTGTGTGCATCTCCTGTCATCTTCTCTGCAGGTTGCTTTTGCCCTCCAGCTTATGTGTATGTGTGTGTGTGTGTGCTGTCAGACTCCCTGCAGGTTTGTTTTGCCCTCCAGCTCTGCATGTGTGTGAATTTGAATGTGTGTGTGTGTGTGTGTGCGCATCAGGTGGCCATGGGGGACGGATTAATAATAGATTTGACCTGAGTTAAGGGAGAGAAAGAGACGGCCATAGAAAAAAAAAGAAAAAGTTGAGGCTATATTTAAAAACTGCAGAGTCACACATGCACGAGCGCAGTGACTTTCTCTGAAGGAGGCCGGAGGGGGGTCGGGAGCAACAGATTATACACAATTTCTCTCCCTGAAACACACACACAAACACACACACACACACACACACACACTCACTCACGCACTGTATACAGCCACTATATACCAACACTCTATGCCTTGTTAACAAATACCTCTGTGTTTGTATGTGAGTCAACAGGAAGTCTGTTAGCTAGCTGGCAGTTAGCATAAAAACAAATGAGCTGTCTGGACTAAAGAATGTAATTCAGTGCTATTTATACACATTTTTCCAGGTGAAAAGTTAGATGGGAGATTCGGATAACGTCGTTAGCATGCTAGCTGAGTAACATATCCACAAGTTACCAATCGTGGGCGACTCTGCGTCGACCCATAGAACAAAAGCTTAATTCCTTTCCATTGAATTCTATTTTTTTTTTTTTTCAAGATTTTTACGGAGGCGTTTCTATCCATCCGTAAAAGAACAAACACCGGGAAGTAAGAGAGTTTTGCTCTGAGGGAAACTTTCCCGAATAGATGAAGGTTAAAAATGTGCTTTCGCACGTGGAATGCAATCATCAGTCGTCCCGTCGCCTTCTCATCTCTGTTTCACTGTTTCACTCTATTTCCATGTTTATTCCCTCGCTGCGTTAATCACGGGGGCGCATTTCATCCGCCTGTGTCGGGTTGGCGCTTTATCTCCTCTCTCAAAGACAGAAACTAGTCAGGGGAGCGGACGGTTAATTAACGCAGCCCCGACTCCTTGGCAGCCGCTTTGAATTAATGTGCACGTGGATTTTCTCGAATCTGGGTTACTTTTAAAATGCCAAGCTCAGCGGGTGAGTGACCTCGGCTGCAGAAAGCGCTGGACTGCCTACCGGGTGAAGATGATTCAACCGTTGAGACAGGTTTGTCAAGAAAGACAAAAATCCAACCCAACACCAAAGAACAATGGATGGCATGGATTGGGTGCCAATTGTTGCCAATGTCTTGCCACACGCAGGGCAAAACGACTGCAGGAACAGACACATAAATGAAATCTACTTCCTTCATTTTGCAATTGCACAAAAAAAGTTATGCCAGGTGTTTTTTTTTTCAATGAGCTCAAAGGTAGCATGAGGCTTATGAGGAGGCTGTGAAGACAGCAGAAACCCCGCCCAGAGGAAAGACTCCATGCAACCAGGCGTGAAACAAGAAAAAACAAAAAAAGAAAAAACGGTGGTGTGGAAGGGGAAATAGAGGCGGGACGTCTCCGCCCTGAAGAGGAAGGAGAAAAAAAAAAAAAAAGAAAAAAAAAATCTTGTGGATGAAAGTCTCCGAGGAGAGGAATGCGGTCTAGTTCGATTACCTGCCTGCCGAGGAACCTTTCCTTACGCACTCCTCTCCGGTTGTGATTTTGGGGGGAACATTTAAAGCATCCTTATGAAAGACAAAACGACCGCCTTGACATGTAAGTACTGCTCGTGGATTAAGCGTTCGTGTCGCTTTTTTTCTCCAAATCGAGAGAAATATTTTCTAATTCCTCTGGCGCTCCTGTAGATCGATTACGGTGGGGATCGATCTTAAATCTGACGGTGATGTGATGTTTGCAGTGGAAGTGTTTTGTGTTTGTCAGGGCGAAGCTAAGGCAACCACCCCCATCTACCCTCAGACCACTTTGTGTCTGAGTCTGGGTTGGGGAAAAAAAGAGAGCGGCAGACATACTTTGGTGGAGGAGAGGAGGAGGAGGAGGAGGAGGGTGGGCACTCCATTCACCCCATAATCCAGTGACCTGGATTTTTATGATGCTGTTATCTGCGTAAAGTCCTCCCTGTCGCTGATAGCAGGTCTATTAAAAGTGTTAGGGGAACAGTTGGCCAGTCTCTTTGGTTTTTTGCAAACTTGTTGAGCTGTGGAGACGCCGGCAGCGACATGAGGACTCATTCGGATCTGAAAGGTTTGTTTGTTTTTCTCTCTGGCTGAATTAAAACACCGAGCGTTCGTGGGAAATAGACCGCTTCTGTGCGCTTTTACGAAATGGTTTTTAATTCAGGGGCTGTGGTTGTGTGTTTTGTGCACCAAAGTTGCAGGTGATCTCTCTAAGTGACTTTGGAAAAAATTGCTCAGAATTGTGGGGTTTTTCTTTTTCTTCTTTTTCTCTTTTACGCACGCCGGTAATCAAAATCCCTTTGGCCTTCAGAGGTGATTTTTTTTTTTTTTTTTTTTTTTTTATCCTCGCAGACTCTTCATTCAGCTCGGGGGGTTTAGATAAGAGTCGAACCAGGTGCCTTACATAACCTCGCCTGGTTGAGCCCGGCCGCTCCACTTGTGTGCCAGCGCGCATAAACGCGGCGCAAAGTGTTATTCTTCCACATAATTTCGCCCTAATCGTCACTCCGAAGTGTTTTGGCTGCTTTCGAAAGGCTTCAAACACACTGCGGGGTTTGATCTCGCTCATTTTTATTCTTTTTTTTTCAGTCCGAGCTGGATGTATCCACGAGTTTCTCAGTCTGTACTTTTCCACTACCAGCGGCTTTTTTTCTTGGCACCGGGCCTCCCTCGGCTCAGGCTCTCCCCTCTCTCCCAGTCTTTTGTATACCGACGGAGCCTGCGTCACTCTCGGTCGTTTTAATTGAGAGGCGGCCAAACAGTGAAGCTGGTAGGGTCAGCGAGGAGGCTATCAGATTATTTGTACAGGGGCAAGTTGCAAACCCAGGAAGAGAGAGGGGGTGGGGGGGGGGGGGGGAGGTTGGATGAGGAGCATGGATTACAGTGTTACAGAAATAATCAGCAACTTGGAGAATAATCCCGAACTCTTTTGAAAAGTTTCTCTTAAGAATCTGCAGTTTTATTCTCTCCTGGAACCCATGTGCTCCTTCAGTGGACACATCTGGATGTCATTTGCTTATGGGATGGATCTCTGCACTCTTATGTAGGCTGAAATGTGGCTGTGTGTGTGTGTGTGTGTGTGTGTGTTGCCGTGTGACGCATGGGACGTTAAACAAAGTTGCACAAACATATGGGCAGAAAAGTACAAAGTGGCCTCACACCACATTGACTGGTGCTAGACAACTTTTTTTCCTCCTTTTTCCTATGTGTGTTTTTTTTTTCTTCACTTTTTTGACGTAACCGCAACTCGAGGTGCGGCGATGACGCGCTGCGGGCGCAACGGCCTCCGATTGGCCGAGCACGGGATCGATCATCTTGCCGGGGAACTGTTTGCAGGGGATCACGCCCACCAGGGGGTGTGGGTGTTTGCATGGGGTGGGCGGCTCCACCCTCCTCCCTCTCTCCCTCCCTCCCTCCCTCAGCCTGTTATAAAGCCAGAGTCAAAACCAAGGTGGTTTATATTTTTGCTTTTGGGCTGCTGAGCTGCAGTTCGACTCATCACATCATGACGATCAAAACAGAAGCAGAGAAGCCCGTCATGACTTACTCCAAGTCTAGAGGGCTAGTGGCGTTAGTCACCGGTATGGAATCCTAGCTGCATGTTTGACTGTGACTCTTCCTGCCTTGGATGGACTTCTGTTTCTGCTTTTTTTTTTTTTTTATTTCATGAATCTAAACATTTATTTTTCTCCCTTTTTGTGTCCTTCTCTTGCTGCAGCTTTCATGAAACAGAGGAGGATGGGGCTGAACGACTTCATTCAGAGGCTCGCCACAAACTCCTACGCCTGCAAGCAGTGAGTACCATCTGACTCATGTTATTGTTCCACTGTCGCGCAGGGAAACGCGACCAGAAATGCCAGTTAGCTGTCGCCTGAGGAAACTCTGCGGCTTCCACACCAGCTGATTCACATTAAAGAACAATTCATGCTTTTGATGCAAAGTTTGAACTCTTTTTCACTTCTTCTTCTTCTTTTTTTAAAAATCTTTTTCCAGTCCTGAAGTTCAGTCCATTTTGAACTTGAGTCCACCTCAGGATGCTGAGCTCATGAACGCCAACCCGTCTCCCCCTGTGAGTATATTTGCATTCAACTTCCTGTGTTTACGTTGCTGCCATATGCAGAGATACACACACACATATCCTCTGTTTACCACTCGTTCATATTATGGCTCCAACATCCTCATCCTCTTCTCTCTCTCCCCCCCCCCCCCCCCGCAGCCCAGTCCATCCCAACAGATCAACCTCGGTCCTTCCTCCAACCCCTCCGCCAAACCCAGCGACTTCCACTTCCTCAAGGTGATCGGCAAGGGCAGCTTCGGCAAGGTGCTGCTCGCGCGCCACCGCACCGACGACCAGTTCTACGCCGTCAAAGTCTTACAGAAGAAGGCCATCCTCAAGAAGAAGGAGGTAAACGCACGAAAGACGAGCACAAGTGCACACGCCACAAGAGGCGTCTCCGTGTTGACATCGCTAACCCCCTTGCTCTTTGTCCTCCTCAGGAGAAGCACATCATGTCGGAGAGGAATGTGCTGCTAAAGAATGTCAAGCACCCGTTCTTGGTGGGCCTGCACTACTCCTTCCAGACGGCCGACAAACTCTACTTCATCTTGGACTACATCAACGGAGGAGAGGTGAGTTAGCTGCCCGAACTGCATGCCGGCAAAATAGAAGGATATGAAGAGCAGAGGTGATAAAAGAGGAGGGGGGAAGCTATTTAAAGGAAGGAGCCGAAGATGAATGAATAGGGAAGGGACCGAAGTTTTAATATAGTCCCAGAATCCGAGATAGATAGGCAGAAGCGCAGACAGACAGACAGACAGAGGGGATTTCCTGTGTGAGAAGCAGAATAGAAGCTGCCGCTCTCACTCCGTCTTTCATTCTCTAAAGGAAAACGCCTCTCAGGAAACCGTGGGGTGGGCTGGGACAGCGGGAGAGACTCAAGGGCCAAAATTAGCAAGCGCCATTCGGCCTCAGTGTGCGCCCCAATCGAGCTAATTTCCTGCGATTGTTGGACGAGTAAAGACAGTGCTGATTAAATATGGGCCTCGTCAGGAAACAGGATGCATTTACTCTCCTTCCTTCTCCCCTTTCTCTTTTCTTCCCCTCTTTTTTCCCCCTCCCTCCTCTGCTCCCTCACTCCACCTTTGGCCGCTCGTTTCATCTGTCTTGTCGAGCTTTTTTTTTTTTTTTAAAGCTCTCGCCTTCCTGCCTCTTTTATTTCCTCCCATCCGGTTTCCTTTTCTGTCTCGCTATCTGTCTTTTTTCCACCGCTTCTTTCCTGCCTCTTCTCGTGGGGGGAGTTTTTGCAATAAAAACTGGAAACAGACTTTTCAGACATTTCAGGTTTTTTTTTTTATTTCGACAAAAATCATGTTGCTATAACCTTTGTCCTCTTCCCCCCTTGTTTTTCTTTTGTCTTCCAGTTGTTCTACCACCTACAGAGAGAGCGCTGCTTCCTCGAGCCAAGAGCCCGGTTCTACTCAGCAGAGATCGCCAGCGCACTCGGCTACCTCCACTCCCTCAACATCGTCTACAGAGACCTGAAGCCAGAGAACATCCTGCTGGACTCGCAGGGACACATCATCCTTACGGATTTCGGCCTCTGCAAGGAGAACATTGAACCCAACGGGACCACGTCGACCTTCTGTGGTACGCCAGAGGTAAGGACGAGAGATCTGGTGATTCAGATTCAGAACTTGTTCTCTTTTAATATCCAGTAGCTCACCACGTCTTCCCATCCTCTCTCCCCCTGCAGTATTTAGCTCCCGAGGTTCTACACAAGCAGCCATATGACAGGACGGTGGACTGGTGGTGTTTAGGAGCAGTTCTCTACGAGATGCTCTACGGCCTGGTGAGTAGAGCTCACCTTGCATAACTCAACAGCAAAGATCCAGTTTATATCTCATTCATCTTCCACGTGCAAACTGTGACTGATTTTAAACTGATCCTATCGGTGTTCGTCATGTGGACTGTCGCTGCCGAGATGCTAATCAGCTCCCTTTTGTCCCCTCGCAGCCTCCGTTCTACAGCCGCAACACGGCGGAGATGTACGACAACATCCTGAACAAGCCGCTGCAGCTGAAACCCAACATTTCCAACGCAGCCAGACACCTGCTGGAGGGCCTGCTGCAGAAGGACCGAACCAAGAGGCTGGGCTGCACGGAGGACTTTGTAAGTACCGGGTCATGTGAGCGTGTTCAGATACGACCCGGGTTAAAAGACATCATTTAACAGTCTGTCGTTTGTGTCCCTTCACAGATTGAAATTAAGAACCACATATTCTTCTCCCCCATCAACTGGGACGACCTCAATGCCAAGAAAATCACCCCTCCTTTCAACCCCAACGTGGTACGTACCTTTTTCACGACTTTCTGCTGAGCAGCAGCCAAAGCCCACAGGCTCAGTCGGAGTATTTATGTAACTAGATCACAAGAGCACAGAACGTTCTTGCCGCGAATTAAAAACATTTCCTTTCATGGCGAGGTATTTTGACGATGACAGCCTGACTAATCCCCGCTCGTCTCCCCTCTCCTCCTTCTCCCTCCCAGACGGGACCCAACGACCTGCGGCACTTTGATCCAGAGTTCACAGATGAGCCGGTGCCCAGCTCCATCGGCTGCTCCCCAGACAGCGCGCTCGTCACGGCCAGCATCAAGGAGGCAGCCGAGGCCTTCGTGGGCTTCTCCTACGCCCCATCTATGGACTCCTACCTATAGGATTTAAACACAGGCACTTGATACGGACGCCTGTTTAGACTTACAGGACGTGAACTGCGGCACGTCCATGGACTTGCATCTTGACCCCACCTTACATTTCCCATCAGGATGATGATGATGATGGATGTTTTCCGAAAAAACCAACCCCCTTGCACCTGCGAAGAATTTATACACATGTACTTGCCATGATCTCTCCAACTCTTGAATGCGTTGCGAAGAGTTGCTACAAGCGGACGTCTGCCATGATTCAGTGACTCACCGGGGTTCGAAATCCTCCAGTCTTACCCTGATTTACCAACGCACAACTTCTTCGTCAGACACAAACGCTCTGCAGCCTTCGATCGCCCGTCTCTTACCCGATAGTGGAGGTCCTTTGCACACAGCTGAGGCAGCTTTGAAGCCCACCTCGACCCTTGAAGCCACAACCGACAAGCACACACACACACACACACCAACTTCCACCTTTTCTCAACAGAGGGAGGCTGGACCGCACTGTACCAGCCCTGACAAGGATTTCCATCTTCCATCTATGTAGCGATACACCTTCCCTCCTTTGAGATTCTGTCCAACCGCCCGCAGGGACCTACTGTACCGGTTGTGGTCGAGTAGCTCGGGGGTGACGTTCGTTTTGGTGCTTTAGTTTCTTCTCATTTTATTTCCGTGTGTTTGAAAAAAAAAGGGAGTCATTTGAAGCGGAATGTTACAGAGGGGGATGTTTTTATTTTGTTTTTGTTTGTTTTTTTTTCTCTCAAACGTGCCTTTGTTTGTTCTCTCCATCAGAACTCGCATCTTTTTGGGTTTTTTTTTTCGTCCGCAACGTCTTTTTCGAAAGTCACCGGAGAGGAACGATGTAGCTCTGAATTAATGCACCTGTTCTGTCTTTTAACGCGCGAGACGTAGAGACTCGAGCGGTGTTTCATATCTTCGTTTGCACATGAAACAACGAAGACGTTAATGCTGATCGAGAGAGAGAAAGAGAGAGCACTGCTGCTAGGTGAGAAAGAGAGGCGTTTGTGTAGTTCTGCTTGCCAACAGTGTCCCCCTCATTTAGTCTTCCATTCGCCTCACAGTAAACGTTAACGGCGGCCCATCGGCCGAGCTGACGACATCGAGAACTGAACATTCCATTTTAATATTGCTGTAATGCAGTTTGACGGTATTTAAGTTTGTTTGTATATTTGGAGTCATGTGTACTAGTTTTAATGTATATTGAACAAAAAATGACTAAAGGTATGCTTAAATATGTATATGTAACAATTCATGTTAAATGTACTGTAAATTGTAAAATTGTTTAAGATTTATGTGACCATGTTCGGTTTGCAATAAAAGTTTAACTTTATTACACCTTATAAGCTTGTTTTGCAGTTTTTAAGCTTGTCTGAAAAATGAGAAAGGCTTCATTTCATGTGTCGGAAATAAGCTGGCCATTCTTACATCATCTGGTCTTGACTTTGCCGGTAAATTTCCACCAGTGTGCGCACAGAATAAGCACGTCGGGTTAAAGAATCATAATAGATCAAATGTTAAAAATGTACTAGCCCTCTTTGGAAAGTGCTTGAGCTGCTGACCCGAGCGTCCCACATAAGTCGGGAGCGGACTTGAACCCCCTACATGCGTCAGCAACCCTTATACAATGATGATGCTGATGTCCAAGTGTGTGTGTGTGTGTGCGTGTGTGGGTGGACCGATCTGTTTGCGAGCAAATTATTGACTGATAAGGCTACTCCAGGTCAAGCGATATTAATGAGCCCATTTCATCAGGGCAGAGTTACATTGCACCAGGGGAGGAGCATTGATTTTTGATGCGTAAGCTACAGTTGCATAAATGATAATTAAAGCACTCAACCATTTACTGTGTCTTCAATAAGATGACAGCAGGGTGGCTGATGATGTGAGAAGACGTCCTTTGACTGGAGTTCAAGGTTGTGTATATAGTTTAGGGAGTCTGCCGGCGTGTCTTTCAGCGGGACACTGGATGTTAAGCAGCTCCGGGGGGTTATTGTGTGGGTGACCTCTGACCTCCAACTTCCAGGGAAGAGGGTAAAGTGGAAAAAGGAATTTCCCTGCAAAGATTTACATTACAAAGAGACAGTGGGGAAGATTGTCCTGGAGAAGACCCATAAACTCTTACCTCTCTGGAGCTGACAGTTTGGCTTTGTTCGTCTGTAAAGCTGCTTGAAAATGCAATTATTCCAGTAAAAAAAAAAAAAAAAAAAAACGCCCTCAAAAGGTTTATTTACAGAATAACAACTGAGGGAAGTCGCTACAGAGCATCAGTGTTTTTCAGAATTAGAAATCCCTGATAACGCCTTTTGGAGCTGCTATTTATCTATAATAATGATCTGCACACTGCCTGCACATGTTACGTCTGAGATTACAGACTCCACAAATCACTACGTTCCACTGCACCCTTTGTATCTGCACTGCCATTACTTAAACACCACTGTCGGGGTAGATTTTACCATCATCTTCTTCTTTGTTTTTGTCCGCTCGTTGGAGCTTTAGGAGAAGGCAAACAAACCCTTGAACGGCCCCGTATCAAAGGCGCCAAAATCAACATTCAGTGATGAAATGAAAGCTGCTACACGAAGAGAGGATGCGAAGATGTGTTGGATATTGTACTGTATGATGATTGTTATCATCTCATCTGTACTTCACGGTCTCTCTGTCGTTCTAAAACTGTAGAGGGCTGAGGGAAGATGTGTTTCCAGATCTGCTCAGCAGCCACGGTCGCACACTGCCACCTGCTGGTCAAGCCTTGAACTGATAAAGTAAAACTGAAAAAAAACAAGAAATTGAATGTTGACACTGTGTTACAGTTTGTTAATGGCCTCAATCGTCAGTTCATTAAGAGACATCAAGGCTACCGTTTTGACTGATAGTTAAAGTATTTCATAAGGATGTTTTTTATGGAGGTGGTAAGAGAAGCAGTTACTCACACTAGTTTATTAAAGGAGCACTATGTAGTTTTTGGAAAATAAATTCAAACTCAGAACTGTAATATTTACAATATTCATGAGATAACAATTCAAAGTCTTTTTAATCATATCTGAATAAATAAGCTGCTCTCAGGGTAAAATAATGTCCCCAGAACACTGTTTGAAGCTAGACAGGTGGCAGGGTCCGCCACATATAAACATATGTTGTCCTTTAAGGTCAGTTTGTTGATTCAGTTTAATCAGTCGTAAAGATAAAGTTTGTCAGTGAAGATCTTTCTCTTCCGATCAAAATTTCTTCCTCAAAACTACATACTGCTCCTTTAACGCTGAGCTTCAGGGGCCTGTGCATGTGTTCGCCGCTGTCTATAAATATTGATTTAATTTAGATGCAACTTTTGACATTAAGTTAAGTATGGAAAAATCAGGACAAACTTTAAAGTTTTAGTAAACTTTAGTGTCTTCTTATTTGGACATACTGTATTTGAATCTCTCTACATCTTGGACTACAGATCATTGTGTTCTTTCAGAGGCAAGTTTAGGATAAAGAGAAGTCCCCTGGTGACGTTAATGATGACGACAATGACGACATTGTGATTGTCCAACATGACAATTTGGTAAACATGATCATTACAATGAAAACGACAATGATTAAAAAGATGATCGGGTTGAGGATGCTGATGCAAGGTGCCGACGTTGACCTGGAGGTGACTATAAAATACCTAGCTGAGGATCAATCTGCCTGGAGGATCCAGGAGAAAGCTCCAGAGAGGAGGACAAAGTCACGGCGGCAATCGTGTCCAGAAGTGGGATGAGTTTTCCTGCTGCGACCCTGAAGATTACTCCCTGCCTGGGAGCTCCAGCGAGAGGGGAAACACTGAGGGTAGGTGGATTTGAACAGTCGAGTTGATGATTGCTGACACTTATGGACTCTTTTAAAAGGACTTCCACACTTCCTCTGCAACGATGAAATATTCAGATGCACCATCCTGAAATGTTTTGTGCGTGATCACAGCTGAGAGATGCAGTTAAACCTCCAAGACACAAGAAATTAAAGCTTAGAAACACCAGCTTTTAAATGAATTTGGAAGTTAATAGGGCATTGTCACTAATTCTAGGGTCGTACTTGTGTTTATTGATGCATTATGTGATTCTAACACTGCTTTAGGCAATTATGCCATTTCCCCCCAATGCATTTAGAGTCATTGCTCCCTTTTAAAACATGTTTTGCGTTTAGTATCAGCTACTTTTTTAGATTTGCCTGTCATCCATTTAAGGACCGGCCCTTTTTCATAACTCAGTCCTCTGCAGAATTGAGTCCAGCCAGCAGTTTGAGTATATATATGGAGCTTCTGTCGCCTCCAGCAGCCCAGCCCTAATGATGGCAGTGCTGGTTGCTATCATTATACCGTGACATTTGCCTTTATGGCGGCTGGAGTCTGGCACTCTAACACTCTGACATTTTCTGGAACAACCATTAGGCCGGCTGTAGAGCAGGCAGCGAAATATCTCTGCTCCAGGTTCAGTGCTGCAGTGCTGCTTTTAGAGAAGGCAATCATCCTCAGTCCATCCTCAGTGGTAAAAATACTGAAGTTACTCAAAATAATCTGCAGTTTGTCCCCATTTTCCACGTTTTCCAATCCATATTTTAACACGTTTGCTTTTGTTGGAGGGAATAAAAGCTTTATTCAGTCTGGGACACTGGGAGTTACACAACGTAAGGATCCATATAAAAGACAAAAAATACATTTGGATGAAATATTTAATGAATGAAGCGTCTCTAGTGTGACCACAGTTGTGACCACTGCAACACACCAGGTGCTAATAAGTGAATGCTGATTTAATAAAAACAATTTTGGTGGACAATTATGTTTCTGGGTTGATACAGAACTCGTTGTAAGGTAACAAATGTTCCACATGGTGGCACTGTTTTATTTCCCTTCGTCATAAAGACCTGTGTGGAAATGAAAGCATGGCTTGATCATCATTTATACACAGCAATACGATTTAAAACCTTCAACTATTAGATCTCGTTTCTGCTCAAGACAGTTTTGTTCAGATGTTGAACAAAAAAAAGAAGGGCTTTTTCAATGTATTTAAGACTGAAGGTGAAATAGTGTAGCTGGAAGTAGGGGGAAAAAAGCCACTTCAAAAAGTAAATTGAGTTTATTTTGTATTTGCTTTTTAGTTTTTTTCGCTGGTAATGTTTAAAAACCTGTGAATGGAAGCGAGCAGATGTCATGGGGTTTACCAACAAGTTTTACTCGATATTCTGCGTCAGTCATCTATATAAAGGGTGTGTGTGCTTATATTTGCCAATGTTCCGACCAAGTGGCACGTGTATATGAGTGTGTCTGTTTGCGTTTGCATCAGCCGAAGATGGATGTCCAGTAATACAGATAGGTTACTGTTGGGTGTTTTGTTGTGATATCCAATCCAGGTACAACTATATTCACACTCCATAAGTCATTTAGAGTAATGAACCCTTTCCACTTATAACTCCTAACTCTAAAAACTCCTGTTCCCAGCAGCAGAGTTTAGCCACATACATTCACTCAATAACTTTACACACTTGTATTTCACTTCAGTATTTACATTTTCTGCTCCACTTTATTTCAGATGGAAACATTCAGTGTTGTAAGAAGTACCCAAAAGTCACACTTATCTAAAATATTACTTTGGTAATAGTAATAGTTACTTAGTCAGTTGGCGTCTTAACTTGTCATTTTATTTGATATATATTTCAATTGTATAGCAACAGCAGCTATTATGTGTTTTCCAACAACATTATGCGTGAGATGAAAGAGGGTGTGTGTGTGTGTGGCGTGTGTGGGTGTGTGTATGTCTATCAATTGGTATAAGCACGTGTGTATACATGCGCAGTTTTTCCAAGACTTTTACTTCAGTCAAAGTTAAGATCATCATGTTAAAATACAACTTTGGTATGGGTGAAAGCCACCAATACAAATAGTACTGTATTAAAAGTCTTAAAGTTTTCTTTATATCAAATGTACTGAAGTATCAAAAGTAAATCATACGTAGTTACAGATGTTTATCTTCGACTTTGGGTCGGCTGCATTTCAGTTTGGTCGATTATCAGATCCGACATTTGGCTTTTGGATCCTTGTTACTATTGTCTGAAACGGAAAAAAAAAAATCAAAAATGTGTAACTTTGGCTCTGATGAGACATTAAATCTGTAAAGATTTAAAACTAACTAGTAACTAAAGTTATCAAATAAATGCAGTGGAGTAAAGGTAAAATATTTGCCTCCAAAATGTGGAGGAGTGCAGGTGTAGAGTAGCAGAGAATGGAAATCCTCAAGTAGTACAAGTAGCTCAAAATTACACAGATCAAAAAAAGTACACCATTTAAGTGCATGTACTTAGTTACATTCCATCAGTGGTAATATTGTGCTTTTTCCTCCGCTGTATTTATCTCGAAGCCAAAGTTACTCATAAGTTCAGGTAAACAAACATTGGATTACTCTCTGAACTCTGATTTATCTCCTAAATCATTCGATTACTACTGGCAGATTAATCAGTAGTCCAGTTATGCAATATGTTGTTGGTTAATAATTCTGTCAGTGTCCCTCTGTTGCATAATGGCTGCTAAACATTTGATACTTTGAATATGACTTAGTCGAGTAAGCTTTTGAATGCAGGACTACAACTTGCAGTACTTTTCCACCATCCCTACCGCCAACAACAACAAACCTTTTCTTTTATTATCTGTAGCTTGTTTTGATGGGTGTGTCCGCTGAATTGCGTTGCTGACATTAACCTGCTGGTTGCAGCAGACGACTGTCTTGAATCAAATAAAAAGAAGCTCTGAAAAGCAAACTGTGAAGCTGCATTGAAATATGGTGTGTAGGCCACAGGACAAATCCTAGATAAGAAATCTTGGACTTTCAAAGAGCAGCCTATCTCTCCAAATGATAATGTAGTACAATAATCAAGTGATTATTTGCTGACATTAGTAAAAGTGAGCCTCCAACAACTGGTCCACCCATAGTTATCTTGGTTACCGAGTCATTACATAACACACACACATGCACACCCACACACACACACACTGAGGATCAAATGTCAGTAGTTAAAAACAGGTCAATCTTTGCATTCTCAGGGCTGCGTGTAGACGTCTAAATACATCTCAGGAGAAAGTGGGACAGGCTCAAACAGAGGGTTTCAGGCACACAGGGCTACATTCTGTCATCTGTGAGGCAGCAGGGCAGGTGTGTGACAGCCCAGTCATGCTGCATTCCTTGAAAAGAGACATCTGACCCCCGCAAAAACAGCATGCGGCCTCCATATTTGTTGTCACATGCAGTGTGAGAGAAAGACAATTATTGATACAGGTGCGTTTTTATTGCTGATTACTTTATAGCGTTGACACGACCTCATAATAACCTATTTGCAGCAAAACTGTAGAAAGAAAAGACAAGATCGTTGATAAAGCTTTCTGCTGCACCAAAATAGAGACGATCGGCCCACAGGAGCGCTTTGTTTCACTATTAATTCATTGCTTTACAGACGCTACCTGACACAAACACGTCTGGACCAATGGGGTGTCACGCTGGGCGTTCTTAAAAACAGAGCTGGCGTTTCCCATTGGCGGCCTGGGGGCGGACGTGGGCGGGGCTTACGCGGCGCTCCACCAAAACAAGTTGAGTGCGTGCGCCGACACGAGCTGCAAGCGGTTCAGGAGAAAGTGGAGAAGAAAAAGAAGAAGAAAAAGAAGAAGGTGAATGGGCCGACAGACAGCAAACTAAAGCTGACGACAGAGACGTGGCAGGGGCGTCAGGTAGGGACAGGTCACCGGCTGTTCGTACAAATTAAATACTTTTGACAGGAGACGTTGTAACTTTTTTTTCCCTTTTACTTTTGCCAGTTTTCCCCGTGGTGGTCTCTGCTTTTCTAGCCTCAACATTATAGCTCAAGTCGCTGAATGTCAGGGGATAGAAAAACTGAAAACACACCATAAAAAGAAAAGGAAGTTGTCTTGGGTTGTTACATTCAACCGATATTAATTATGTCAACCATAGGCGGAGGAAAAAGTGCACATCCCAAACCATTCCATTCCGTATGCCACAGACGGATTTGAAAAGTAAGCTTCCTAGCTGCAGATGTCCACTGTGAGCTTCACACAGCTGGCATTTATGACACAGCTCTCAATTGCAAGCCTGTTTGTATCCAAGGACAACAAAAGGCATCAGTTGGTGCGAGTTTCACCCAGGACTGCTGACAGAAGGAAAAAAAAGGTCTGATTTCACCTTTTTATTCTGCACCAGGATGTGTTTTGACTGTTTTGAAGAAAGTAAAAGCATCCCTTGCCTTTTGGATCTGGTGATGTGTCTTGAGTTTTGTGTATAAGGTTTGAAAGGCAAAGTTTATAAAGCCATTATATGGAATATTTAGGCCTGATTTTCAGAATTTTAAGGTGAGCAGCACGCTGTCTCCTCCTGATGTTCCTCTATTCTCAGTCTAAAGACAGAGATGAAACACAACCTCTTCCACGGGTAGGGCCGAGAGTCAAACCTTTGTGAGTTTTTTGCATAGATAAATAAAAGTGTTCACAGTGCCAAGTTTCGAAGGGTTGGCATGTACTGAGAGGGCTGGCACCAAATGTTTTGTTGGACTTGTTATCTTGTTGACTTGCTGCGATCGTATCATGATCTAAAAAAGCAGCATAGCATAGCAGTGGAAGTAGAATTCGGGCATCGAGACCAAAACTTCCAAAAACTCATGCAGAACTTCAAATAACACTCAGACCTGTCAATCAGTTAAGATGGAAGACATTCTTAGTAATACAAAAAACTTGTAAACCCAGCCTTTCTGGTGTTTGTTATTGTAATGGGGCATTTGTTCCTGGTGTCAAACATGCTGCTTGGCTAAGAAGCTGTGGCACTTGTTCAGGGTATGTCAAGTTACGTGGCACTCCTTTTAAAAAACCAAGCAATGCTGTCATCTTTCTTTGAAATTAAGCCACGCTTTGCATCATTTCTTCATCTCTGCCACGACTCCTCGTTGCAAGACTACAGCAGCGTGGAAGCACGAGTTTGACGTCTTTGTTTTAGAATGCGCAACTGTCCAAAAAAACACGCCGGCATTGATAAAAGGACTTGATAACCTTGGAGGCATATGATTACAATGGTTAGGACAACTTGAAACTGGTTCTCAGTGGTTCCAATTCTCAATTTCCTTCTACTGAGGTATTCCCTGCATCGTTGTTATGTCTCAGTGAAGAATTTCAGTATCAGATTTGTCTTTAGATGTGATCTTGCAAATCCATCATATGACCAACTGGCTCCATTGGGGGCAGACCTCCTCTGCTCAATATCTGATTGGTTGAAGTGAGCGCATGATACACGATGATAGACAGATGGTTCGTCCAATCACCTGGCAATTATTTTGTGAGTGTGCCTGCTCGGTTTCAAACAATTTTCTCGCAGCGTATCTCCAGATAGTTCTGTGTAACAAACCATCAGGTTTATGCAAAACGAGAAGGATTGATTTTGCAGAATGAAGGGCGTTTCTTTGATTGAACGTGTTGGTTTATCTCTGTTTTAAATTCAATAGGTCTACTGTTAGAGGTGGTTGAAGATGGACCCCGACAGTGAGACCAGGACGATGACCTCTTACCTCACAGGCAACTCCTCCTCTGAGACCCAGAGACTGTCCCCTCCCAGAGGCCCAGGTACACAGAAACCAGCAGTATTGTTTAATGTGAATACAAGTCTAATCCATAGATTGTGTACATGTTTTGTTTAAAGCCTACTTATGACTTAATTTAGATGTTTGGTGAGGGTGTATTTGATTAATTTCTGTTCAAACAGGCTTTTGCTGCTTAAAGTCCCTGGCCTCCACCACTGAGCCTCCATAAACACTCAAATCCTACACAAAACTTGATTATACTTGAAATCAATATTTCTTAAATGCTAAACTGTTTCAAGAAGCAGTCTAATTGAGTTATCTGGATAACTGTCTGAGTAAATCGTCTGGAACCTGGACTGAAGTTAAAAGTCCTACTCTGCAGAAAAGTTTCTCAGATTACTCAGTAAACCTGCTTCTTCCAACACGTGTACTTAATTCTCAGAATGTGTGATGATTCAGCGAAAATATAAAATGCAGTTTGTTGCATGTTCAACTTTTCCCACATCGAGAGCTTCTTCGACATTGATTAACACTGATGATGAAGCCAAAAGTTGTTTATGACTCTTTGTCCCAGGTCACTTCGACCATGATGGCGTGACACACAAAAAAACATTCAGTTCATCACCAGTTACCTTTCCAGCATAATTGTGGTTTGACCTTAGACTTTATTCCTAATGTAAACTTGTAAAGTTATAACCTGATGATGATGTCATGGAAAACCAAACAGTATTTCCCAGTAGCAAAATCCGCACCCATTGCGGTGTTGTGTATTTAAGGTAAGCCATCACACAAACTGACATGGTGCAGAGATCAGCTGTAAAATGTGTTAGGAATGTTGGTAGTGATCCACACAGCTTAACACTGGTGTCAGACTTATTCTCTCTGTCAGGTGTCAGTGTACCAATTGCAAGCGTTATCACTTTAGGTATCAGCAGTGAAAAAGGAGGATTGGTTCAGGTGTAACATAAGTTAAAAATGTTGTATTATAACAGTCATTTAAAATGTTTCAGGAGGAAACCTGCAGGAGATACCCTGTAGCTATAAAACATACCCAAAAGAGATTACAGTCTAACATATTAGATGTTGGATAATGTCAACAATGGTAAAGGACTGTGAGGGGGTGTGATCATATAGGACCCTGCAGTTTGCAGCTGCGTCTCTGTTTTTCTTGCGTGTTGAGCCATGATAATTAAATTAGAACAAAAAGAAAAAGCATGCATGATTATATGGACAATTGTATGTGGGCGTCTGACTTTACAACCCATAAAAAAAAGGCCCCAGTAGATATAAATAATAAAAATAATTCACTTATTCAAAGCTGCACAAGTCAACTGCAGTACTTACAGTATAACCAAAAGATATCAAGAATCATCAATGATCAGGTTCATGACTCCTCATACAAATATATATTTTTAAAAATTTGTATGTTTGAAAAATAATTTCAGTAGGCAAATAGTGTCGATGTCTACATGCTCAACTCATCAGTTTTCTATTTGTTCCTTTCCTATCTGAGTGCTTGTAATGATTGCATGTACGTTTAAGCTCCTCTTACATGCAGAGACACACAGACAGACAGACACACACACAGACACACACACACACAACAGCTTACAAGATTGCCTCAGCATTCTTCTTTTGAACCTCCGACCTCTAATTCCACACAGTCAGCAGTGTAAAGGCAACTTCATGATTGGGGGAAATGTACAGGGAGAAAGGCTGTGGTCCTGCAAGAAGTATTACTACACAGTTCTATAAGATATAATTTATTTGTGTATTATTGTGATTTATTGATGCTATCTGGCCGTTTAGCAGGTTCTCACCTTGTCAGTGACAACCTTTTCGCTCCCAATAATGAATGTGTAACGGTATGTCCGCATGTGTGACTTGACTAGCTGTGTAAACAAGGCCACAGTCTTGCTTGATGAGCAGAGGGAACAAGCGGTCGTCTTGTTGGCCCCCCTCCAGGGAGATCACAGTGTAGGGTCAGCTACCTAACATGATAACCCAACTTGATATAAAAGAGGTTTGGTGTCTTGCGCTTTAACACCTTTTAGTCGCCTGCCAACATCGCTGCTTCAACCTGATCATCTTCTTCACGACTTTCTTGCTGTTCCAGTAAAAGCCACAAAACAATTTGTACCTTTTAATCAGATCACCTGAGGCCAATATGAGACTTAAGGTGTGTCAGGCAAGGAGACATTCATAATATTTAACTGACATCGCCTATGTGAGTGTTGGCAGGTGCAAGTGTTCCAAACGCTGTGTGAGGGAAGCTACAGCACTTTATGAAATCACGTGTGGGGCCAACTTAGAGTAATTTTTAACTCTTTGGTTTAATATGTAGCCTAAGTTTAGCATATTCTGAATATAATAATATTAAACTCTCATGTCTTCCACAGAGTTACCTTGAACCTGTTCTTAGCTGATCTTTTGGTATATTTAATGTCTTTCTTTTTACTCTTTCCAGTTTGCAGCTGGCTGGTGGTAGTGGCAGCTGTAGCAGCCTCTGTGAGTGGCCTGATGCTGGGCTATGAAATGGGCCTAACCTCTGGCGTCCTGCTGCAGCTGCGGGGCCTCCTCTCCCTCTCCTGCCAGGAACAGGAACTGCTGGTCAGCTCCCAACTATTCGGCGCTCTGCTCATCTGCCTGGCCGGAGGTCACATTCTGGATCGCTACGGCCGCCGCTGCTCTTTGCTCCTGAGCGCCGCCCTGGTGGTCGGAGGGACCATCTTGCACATCGCCATCACCTCATTTATTGCACTCACACTGGGCCGGGTGATAGTTGGCATGGGGACGGCGTTGTCGGGGACAGCAGCATGTCTGTACATTGCAGAGATCTCCCCGAGGGAGAGGAGGGGTCTGCTGGTGACGCTGTATGAGCTGATGTTGGTTGTGGGTGTAATGTTGGGATTCAGCTGTAGTTACGCCTTTGCTACTCTGCCTCATGGCTGGGCGTATACTTTTGGACTTGTAATCCCTCCGGCGTTGCTGCAGTTCAGTGTAGTCGTGTTCCTCCCACCCAGTCCACGCTTCCTGGTTGCACGGGGCGAAGTGGAGCAGGCCAGAACAGTCCTGGCCAGAATGAGAGGTGGCGTTCAGGAACATGTGGAGGTGGAACTCAGAGATATCCAAGGGGGACTGAAAGAGGAATCGGAGCATAGTTTCTTGGAGTTATTCAGCACCAAGGCCAACTTACGTTCTAGGTTGCTAACAGGTGTGGCCTTAGTGTTCCTCCAGCAGGCGACTGGTCAGCCCAACATCCTCTCCTACGCCTCACCTCTTCTCCGCAGTGTCGGCTTCAACAGCGACGCCGCAGCAACCTTGGCCTCAACGGGGTTCGGAGTAGTCAAAGTAGTCGCCACCATCCCAGCCGTGTTGCTGGTCGACCGCGTGGGACCCAAGAGCTTTTTGTGCGCAGGTGCTGTTGCCATGGGAATGTCGCTAGTTGTGCTCGGTGCACTGACGCTGCAAAGCCACACACACCTCAGCAGCCTGTGTAAAAGTCAGACTACACCAAACCACACAATTACACTGTGGGGTTTAAACAGAACTACTATGGAAGTTGACGAGAGTGAAATTCTTTCAACTCGCCTCCCTAGCGAGTGGAACAGTGAGGAGGCACTAGGGACCAACAGAGAGGATGATGGGACGGGGGAATCGGGAGGAGGAACGACTAACTTAGAAGTGTCTTCCACATTGAAGCTTGCATCATTGATCAGCTTGCTGGTGTTTGTGGCCGCCTTCTCCATTAGCCTTGGGCCAAGTAAGCACACATCCATCCATCCACTCCCTTTGCAAACACATGCCAACACGCTAAATATGTGAATGACTATTTGTTGCAGCCTCACACAAAGCAGCAGATAAAATCCATAGCCACTCAGACACTTGTATGTTAGTGAAATTTGTTGGTTTATTTTTGGTGCCAATGGTTGCAGTTTTCTACACATTGTTCTGTGACGTGCAAAGTACAACCCTGGTTATCATACAATTACTTGGCTCAGGAAAAGTATAGATTGAGATGCTCCTGTTTCTGCAGATAAGGCAGTGTAAACCCTGACTATAAAGCTTCAGACCTGAAGCATGGCCACTGATGTCATTGTATGTATTTCTTTGTTTTCTTCCCTTTCCAGTGGTGTATGTGGTCCTCAGCGAGATCTTTCCAATGGGGATCAGAGGCAGGGCCGTGTCTGTGGTGTCGGCAGTAAACTGGGCCACTAATCTGCTCATCTCCATGACCTTCCTCACAATTACAGGTGTGTCATTGGTTGTAACTTAGTAGTTGTAGGCTTAAGCAAATTGCGGTTGAGCTACAATATTGCAAGCAATAATTATAGGAAAAGAGAAAATTTTTAACTACAACAACGCTCTTTGCTTTACCAGTTTACTTTTTGCCCAAAGACAGATGAATGTACGTAATGTTTGTGACAACAACTAGCAAACTCTGACTCGGTCAACAGGTTTCATACTAAACACGTTTAACTTGTTGACTTCCTGAAAAAAGAGGTCATCATCTTTTTCTTTCTACTGGTCACTCGTTGTATTACAAGAATGTAGTACATTGAGTACATCTAAACTTCATCACAACAACTACAGCAGAGCAAGAAGACATGGGTGTGCAGACTGAAGTTGTGCTTAAGACGCATGTCTTTGCTGTTGTTTCTCTAGAAAAGATTGGTGTTCCCAATGTGATGTTCCTCTATGCTGCCATGAGCTTTGTTCTACTGGTGTTTGTCATCCTACGTATCCCTGAGACCAAAGGTCGCACACTGGAGGAGATATCAAAAGAACTGGCCAAGTAGTGAGTGGCAGCTTACACTTAACTAAATGTCATCAATTGATTGTGAAATGGTTTACTTAATCTTCTGTCTCTTCTTTCCCTGCTTTACAGGGTAACAGTTTGAGGTGAGGCTCTGTGGACAGGTTCGGCCTCAGGAGAGTCTGATCAGCAGCAGCACGTCTACAGGGATTCCAGGAAACTTTCTTATCAGACTCTTTTAACAGACCTGTTTAACAACAGTTCACCTCACCTGACGGAGAAGCATCCAGAAGGACAATATGTTTGAACTGTTGAAAGTTTGGGGCACACCTGGTACAGCCCACCCACATCGGTACATCCCTGCAGTTCCAGCTGGTCGCTATGATTATGTCTCAGTCATATAGTTCCTTTAGACTAAACAATACAGGAAAGGTGGAACTTACACATGCAGTAAGGAGTTATATCACGGATTCATGATTTTGCTCGAATGAGGACGGCACAGGGTTCACTCATGCTTGCGAAAGTGCACTAAAAAAATGGTCAACTCTTGGAATTAAATAAGCTGTTATACAAAATAATATTAATGATATTTATTTAATTCCTTACTTTCTTTACCTCTTCTTTGTTTAAGAATACAGCTCTAATAACTTACCCTTAAAGGTCCCATAATGTAGAAAGCAAGATTTCCATGTCTTTTTGATTCTAAAGCAGGTCAATGTGCCTTTATAAATACTGTGAAAGTGTCAAATAGCAAGATCCACGGGAAGAGGCATAAGGACTTTCATAAAATTGTGATGTCACAACTATTAAATGGGCGGTGCCTGCTCAGGCCAGTGTGAGCTGACCAATCAGAGAAGATTGGGCTTTTCAGCGGGGAAGCCTTAAAGAGACAGACACTAAAATGGAGCGTCCAAACAGAGAGAGAATAGAAGTGGCGCAGCGATGGACAGTATGAAAAATAATAGGTTTTATTTGAACATGAAAACATATTAACGTGTTGTATGTATGAATGTGAAGATGAGAACCTTTGACTCCCAGAAATAATGGGACTAAAAGTTTCACCAACCATAGACTTGATAAAGAGTGCTGAAACTGTACAACAGATTTTTATTCTGACCTGATGTTATGAACACTTACAAGAGATTGTCTCTATTATATCAAAGTGGGGAAATCGAAAGAGGTATTAAAACAATCCGACACTCATCACCTCATGTGTCTGTACATGCAATTTTGGGGGGATTTGCTGGACATTATTTCTATGCTGCTCACTGTCATATGTCACGTAATAACACTAAGATGGCTCAAACCAGTTTTCCCAGTGATGCCAAAATTGTACCTAGTTCGTTAACATGTTGAATTTTTGACTGCAAGACAGAATGACATGTGTGGACCTGTCCACTGTTCAAATTCACACATATGCAAGTCTCTTTAATGGAGAAATGTATTCGCAAGCTCACACAGAAAATCTGAACGATGAAAAAGTGTGAAACACAGAAGTCCTGTAGTGGCCTTTTTTATCATTAACCTTTATTTTTATACAAAATACAAAAAGTTTCACAAATTTTCATTGACACCGAGTCCATCCCACATACTTGAGACAAAGTTTAACATCTTTTCCATCAGATGCCTTGATTATATACATACATATACATTACCTCTCAGTGGGGTTTTCCGTTCCTGTTTAAAAACACTTAACATCTCACTGCTCACTTTGCTCAGTTAAGAGAATGTTATTCTACAAAGATTTTTTTTTTCTAGACAATTCAGGTACTGGCTGATGCTGTAAGGTAAGCCTCTTTGAACACTGTTGCCTCAAAAACTCCCACAAATGTGATGTGTGGCAAGGCCAAGCTTACTACAATACAACTGTGAGTGGTTCTTGAACATTACGGCCAATTCTTTCAATTTCTATTTCTTTGTCCTTTGCAGAAATCTCCAAGTCCAGTCGTGGACGGTTTCGTTAAGTTTTTATTCCCTTACCTGCTTAAAATCTTATTTTGTCATGCCCTTTCTCAGTACTACTATAGCCTGTGACCAAAAAATTGTTGCGTTGTGGGTTGAAAGCAAATGAGGGGTGTATGACCCAACCACATGTTAAAAATATAATATAACTCAACCCTTGAAGTTTTCACAACATCACAATTATTAGCAAATTAAAATAAAATCACAATTTTGTGTGTGTTCTGATCCAGGGACACAGTGGGGAAACAACAACAAGTTCTTATTGAAATGAAAACCAAAGTAAGAAAATGTGAGATAACTACAGTTAAATCAGATTAATGCATATTGTGAGCGGATATGTGTTTCTGCTTATGGACCTGCTCTTTGTGCACATGTGTAGCATGTAACATACTGACAGTCCAGACTCAGCCTGTTGTTTGACTGCTGTTTTTCTCTTGAGGCAAAACTACTGATAAAACAATGGATGCCTTGTGTTAACACGTGAACAGAAGAGCTGTGGACGGAGATTCTTTGAGAGAAAGCAGCAAACGGACGTCTTGTGAATAGGGTTAAAAGGTGAGGATTCTCAGTGGTACCTCCTGACTCTTCGCGATGGTCGCCATTGTTAGGTGTCAAAGTAGTTAGGATTGCTGACAACTGGTCTTCGTGTGTCCATGCAATAATACCCAAAGCAAATAAAAAGCAAATAGCTTCCACCCCTTTGGCGGCCAGGTTATAAAGGGCAGTTTCTCCTGAAGTTTGGAAGACATACTTGCAAGTTTAGGTTGTTAAAATCACAAGAGCCGCACGATCCACAACAATGACATTTTGTGAGGGGGAAGTTTGACGACTGGAGTTGTTTAGAATGTTTTAAAAATCCAGGTGACATCCGGTCCGTTGTTCTTTCTAGAAGTCTGTGGCTGACATAATAATAAAACCAAGCATAAAATCCAAGGATAAGGTGCTTCCACGCTTGTAACAAATACATCAGTTGCGGGGTTTCTGACACTCGAACAGTAGTGGGTAGACTTGCTCAACAGCTGTGGCCACGTTCTGCACATTTGGTCCTAAATGAAGGGTAAGGGGCGAGTGGGGGTTGGGGTGAGGACACAAGACCACATTTTGAGTACAATAAATAAATAACGGAAGAAGCAAATAAACCCTATATACAGACTATAAGAGAACAGAAGGCTCTACCATGTGGTAAAACAAAAAATGAGGGCAGCAAAGTTATTTATTCTGTGTTTAACTTCAGCCTGACGCATGGCTCAACATACTCAGAGGAAATAAACTATTTCACTCAGAGTAAAATTCCTTGCGGAATTGGGTTATTTTACAAACAGCTTTTCTGGTTATTACGGACTGTAAAAGTGCATTGCAATGTGACCTCAATCCCTTAAGCTGGTGTGCCCTCCAGCTGTATGTAAAGGAGGGTGGAGAGAGGTGAGTCTCTTATGCGTGTGTGTGCGTGTGTGTGTTTGTGTGTGTGTAGATGTGCACGTACCTGTGACTGTGATGCTGCCAGTAGAGAACACCTGTATAGTAGCTTTGAGATGTTTGATCCTGTACGTTACCGCAGGATGAAGCTCTGGTTCATAACTGACAAACACACAAACACACGGTTAAGTACCACACACAAGAGACTTTCGACTTTACAGGACACCGTATGCCGGCACACCATATGTTGTCATATAAACATGTGAATTAGAGGCTGACTACACCAACGCACACCAACACATGTGCTTGCTTATGACCATAGAGCTCAATGGACTCTAAAGCGCTGGCCAGTGATCCTACCACTAGAGGTCCTCCTGTCATTGCAAATATTGAACAGCTACAAATGAAGTAAGTGTAACACTGAAACAGCCATTTACATCACAGCACATGTAGTGAGGAATCAGGAAAAACTAAATCAAAATGAATGATAATATCAGGTAGTGATGACAGTCATTTGTGTTTTCTCCCCCACAAAATAAAACTAATAAACCAAAATGAGTGTAGTAAGATAACTGAATCTAGACTGACAATTGGGGGGATCGGGTCTGCTACAAAAGGAAGTATTGGTCAGACAGGTGTGGATGCTCATGACAGTGGTGTTTATTAGTGTGTTGATGCACAGTGCTGTATTACCTGGCAATGGGTCGGTTCTTCTTAGTAAAGTCTATAAGGCGGATTGCAAACGGCATGGAGCACACTGCCAGCACATTCACAACTTTGAAGGCTGAAAACCTCACCTAAACAGACAAGACACACATGAATGTATTTATACTTTCATATCATTGCATTAAACAAGAACCCTTTTCTTTCAACATTGGTCTTACGACCTCAGTGTTGACGAGTTTATCTATAGGTTATCCCTAATTTTACTCCCCAGTTATTGCAGATTTAGTGGACACAAGTGCTTTGCCATGTTAAATTCTTACCCGACCTAATACAAACACAAGACAGCAGCTTCTTGAATTGCAGATCTATTAAATATCAGGTTCAATCTGCAGGTTTGTCCTGTTTGCACTCCTCTGTTTTGTTTATGAGTCATGACACTTCATCTTCTACAAAGTGTAATAAAAAAAAAAGTTTGTTTTTTGTTCATGAAAGAACTAAGTCCTGTACCAAGTCCTGTGCCTCCTTTGCACAAACATACTCTTATTATGCAAACCTTCAGGCATTTTAATTGACTGGCACGCCACAAGCTTGCTTAGATTTCCATTAATTGAGTCAGTATGCGAAGATTAGTACGATTACGTTTTTTTAAGATAAGTTTTGAGACGTAGTGAAATGTGATTTTGTAGTATGAAACACAAAATTGTTTGTGAAAAACTTGCTGTAAATGACGGTCCAACTCTGACCGTGCATTTACAGGCACCGCCTTAAGCACTAGCATGACAATCTGTAATGCGATACCTCAACAGATATTATGAAAAACTCTATATTTGCATTACAAAAACCTGGTACTTGCTACAGTATTGTTAACCAAGAGCTGTGCGATTATTCTCACCTTGAAGCCGAGTTTCTGCAGCACGCGCGCTAACCTGCGAGCACCCAGCTTTGCCTCATCCTCACTGAACAAAAGAAGAGAGCAGGAGTGAGCAGCAGCATGGCAGCAGTTTATATACTGTGTGGTTTGGCACGCAGGGGATAAAACACACAAACAGCAACTGGCAGGTTCAGGGCATCAACAGTCAAAGCCATCACTGTGCTGACTGATTTGCTAGAAATGATAATGACTTGCTCTAATGTCAGTTGCGTATCCATGACAGGTGAGACAAATGACAGCACCTCTGAATTATTGGCAGTTAATGGGGGGGTTCGGTTAAACATTCAGCTTGGGCCAACATCACTGCACCAACAACACAGAGGCAGGACAGCCAAGGCCATCAGCAGCCAATATTTCTCTCACCAGAGAAAATGAATGGCACTTTGGCAACCAGCAGCTCCATTTGTCATGTGTAGTTGCAGTTGTGTTTTATGTCTGCCTGTCAGCCAGTGGTCGGTGTGAGTTTCATGTGTCTACCTTGTTGCTCCAGTGCAGATGATTTTCCCTGAGGACCAGATTGAGGCTGTTATCTTGGGCTTACGAAGCTTCATCAGAACTTTCTAAAGAAAAGTCACAAAAAAAAAAAAATGTAGCTGAAATTTGAAGTAATGCAGTAAAGCTGTACAAATGAATCCTCAGTAACAGTCTGCGACTTCCTTACCCCTACTTCTGGCTTATAGATGACATTGGTTCCCTCCAAGGCGATAGTGCGCAGGTTGAGGTGGCACCGGGTCCTGAAGGTCGCCACCACATTGGTGATGATGATATCGAGTGCATCGTCATTGCTGGAATCCATGAGGAAGTGTGCGGTGCAGCAAGAGGACCACAGGGGCTTTCTCCTCACACATTTATCACCGACACCATTATCGACTCCATTTCACGGACGGACAAAGATACGACAGGAGCTGGAAGGGGAACAAAGGTCTATTTATGGCTATTTTAGGTGTGATAAATGATAGATCTCAGTTTATGACATATAATTTTATTATATGCTGAACAATGTAATGTAATGCTTTGCCTACACCTTTTTTGCACGTTATTATTTGCCAAAAGTATTTGTTTTGATTGTTTTAAAGAGTCACATCGCCTAATAGCTTGCACATACAGTACAGTCAGCTAGCACTCAGTCAGGCTATCTCTATGTGTAAATGCAGCTCTCACACGTGAATAAAAAGGTAGGAAGGGGGTTTAAATTGTCACCTTAGCTGCAGCGCAGGTTCATCTGGATCTCCAGTTACGTGGATCCCTTCTACTTGAGATATGAACTGTGATCTCAAAACACGAATCAGACAGACATCTGAAAGACATTACAGGAATCATTTAAACAGTTGATCTATAGTAAGAATCAATTATTGACGTTAGCTTACGCGCTAATAACACAGTCTGGTATGTTAGCTAATCTCTGTTGATATTAGCTATACTGCCTATTAGGATTAAGTGAAATATTGCAGGCTAACGGGACATATAATGCATTCATGTAGGGTGTAAGTCGCTGCAGTTTTATCTCAAATGTACGGTTCATTGGCGCTACAGCTCATGCATCACTCGCCCCACTGTTGTGTTGCATAGTAACGCAACTGATATGCTTGTTTCAGGAAATGATGCTAGCTAATCTTGCCAGCCTAGCAAGCCGGCTGTCAACTATTCACCGAAAACTAATTCGGCATTAAATGCACGAGCTAACGTGCTGTGGTTTGAAAAATCCCACTAAAATTAGAGGCTAAAAACCCTGTTAAACGACACCTCGCCCACTACTGCACAGCTAATGTTTTGAATAAAGCTAGCCGTTAGCTAGCAACAAAGAAAAGTGCAGCGGCAGTAATGAATGAAAAGTTGTTAGCTAAGCTAGCTAGCAGGCTAGCTGTCCAAACGTTACACTGAGGACGATGTAGTCCCGCTGTTTCCGGTCGGGTATACGTGTTGATTGAAAATGTATGTGTCTGAAATATTTGCTTCAATTCTTCAGCTACCTCTTCAGCAAGCTCGGCGCTATAACCCCAGTACACAACAATCCAGTCAACGGTAGAAATCTGTGGACAGACCCCTTCCTCCGCAGAAAACTGACCAGCAAGTAACCCAATATCCGCTTTCAGCCTTCACAATAAAACAACGTGACCTAGTGAACTTCAAAATAACTAGGACTTCCGGTTGCAACTTTCAAAATACAACAAAAAGAAAATCGAGATTTTATTTTTTTGTTCATTTTAATTGCAGACAGTTTCCACACTACAAGAAGAAACTGTGGCTGCATTAACTTTTTTTTTTAATTTCAAAAACAGGTGCAGAAAAAATGTTAAAACATATTTGACACTGAGCCATTTGAAATTGCCTATCAAGTTAGATGGACACACATCTATGTTAAATTACATTAATTAATAAAAAAAGCACTTCCTTCTTTGATAAGCAGTCGAAATTACATTTAAATGTGTATGTGCTTTAATAACTGAGTTACACCCATTTGGCAATTAAAGCAAAAAAAAAAAAGCTAAAAAAAGAATAGCAAAAAAAAGATTGTATTATTAATACTAATGAAACACAACCTTTATTGCCAAATGCCTGCTTCCACAGACTGAATTGAACAGCAGCCAGTAACTTTGTCTAAAGTTTGCATCTTGCGCCGCCTTGTGGACAATAAGGGTTGTTTCTTTGTTAAGTAAAACATAATTTAGACATGATTTAAAGTAAAAAAAAAAAATCTGAAGTATTGTGCAGAGTGTCCTGCAGAATGAGCTAATAATTAATCACATGCAAAAACATGTTATTAATTAATTTTTAGTCATTCAGAGCTACAATTTGCAAATCCAAGGAAGGGTTAAAATGCTCAATTGACTTTAGCCAAATTCCGTGTCCAGATTTGTCTTTGTAATCATCCACGTCTGCCAATATTACACTTAACAGGCTTATGTTAACACCAAATCCAGATAACAATGTGTAACCTTTTTTACTGTTTATGGTGTATTGACATTAAAGCTACGTGGATTAGAACATCTCAGAGGAAAATGAGCACATCTGGTCGGTAAATGCTCCTCGGGGAAAATCTGGAGAGGCTACAGAAGATGAGAGGGAGTAAAGTTTGGAGGCGGCCGGGGAATGTTTGTGTTATCAATGAGAGAATTTGCAGCCGCTCCCGTGGCTCATGAATGAATTCGGTGAATGGATGCTGTCGTGAGGGTTCTGTGCACATCCTGCACTGATTGTGACCTTTAAGCAGATTGATCTTAACTCTATGAGGCTTCGTGTTGGCTTGTACTTTTACTTGAACTCATCTGACTCCCTCAGCTGTGTGTAACTTTGCACAAGGCTGCATGAACGCTGAACTGATAAGAATGACATACAATCCTTATGAGATAAAGTTGCTTTTAAACTAAACACAGATTCGAATTTTTGTGAGTCTGTGCACACATTCATGTGTACTTGTTTATGCGTCTTCATGTCCATGACTTATTGCTTGCTTATGCACATTTGTGCATTGTGTCCTGTAACCCAGCTAGTCTGCTCAAACTAATGCAAACACTTCTCCCGCCTGGCCCGCGCCCAAACAAAACAGAAAAATATCTTCTTTATGATTCAGCCTTGTTGTTATTGTCCTTCCTCCCTGGTTACCAAATTGTCTCTTCCCCCCCATCTCGTTTGATTCTCTCTGTGAAATATAGCCCTGTGATTCACATCCATTCTGCACAAGAGCCTTTTTCAGATGTCCCAAGATGTTTACTATAAAGGTTTAGATTTAGAGCAGGTTAGGAAAGTCAGACCGCTAGCATCCATGGCCGGCGTGCGTGTGTTTGTGTGTGCTGTGAGACGGCTGACGCAGGGCGCAGGAGTATGTTTACAGTTTGTTGGGGCTGCACATCACCGGGGCAGTCTCTTCCCAGGGGAACAATGCTCTTATTCTCATTAGGTCATAAGATGCAGCGTGTAAACACACAGATGTGAGCACTTACGGCTTAATAGATGCAGAAATGTCTAAGAATAAATAGACGGTCCATCACTGTAACTACTCTGTGTGTGTGTGTGTATGTGTGTCGAAGAAAGAGTGACCGAGGGAAAGTGAGAGATTTATCTTTTTTTTCATGTGTCTGGAAACATTTGTGTTGGTGTGCATGAGTTCATGTGTTCAAAGTTGTTCAAAAGTACCCAAAAGTCATACTTGAGTAAAAGTCTTAAAGGTGCAATATGTGAGAATTGTCAAGCCGTTAGCTTGTAGGCTCGATTAGCCGTGCATCCCCTGGTTAGTGTTTACGACTGCTAGCACGGGCTGTTGCTAGCCGGTTAGCACATGGACTTCATTAGATATGTTATTTCCTCAAATTCTACTCATTTTCATGAACTTTTGAATGTTTTGGACTAAAATTCGTACAACCAAAATAAAAAAATGAACAGAATGTGAAGAAAGTTACTGTAGTTAGCATGCTAACCACGTTGCCCCAGCCTGTCCTTTATTGTGAAATCACTCCTAGCCTTCCAGTCTGGACCGCTAGCTGCACAGTTAGCATCAGTTATCGGTCACTCTGGTGATATGCTTCCCCCTATTTGTTTGCAGCATGCATTTTGAAAGGTGACAATTCTTACATATAGAGCCTTTAATTTAAAAATGCTCCACTTTGGCTCGCATGCAGCAGCGCAATCTTCAAAGTAACTAGTAGCTTAAGTTATCATATAAATGCAGAGAGTAAAGGTACAACATTGGCCTCCAAAATGCAGTGTGGTGGAAGTATAAAGTAGCAGTAGTAAAGTAGTAATATAGAGTATAATATTAAGAGTACTCATCAAACATGACACAGAACATGTTTGCTATTGAACCATATAATAAACCCAACAAGGGTGAGTGGAGGCTGCACATCCATACAGTCACGGTCCTCAAGAGGCGGTTGTCCTCTGACTGTCTGGACGATCCGGACGGTTTGGTGTTCTTACGATAAACAGCTGAAAAGGTCACACAGATTTTTTTCTCCAAGCTCCCAAAGAAAGTAAGAAGAACCTTTGGAAACATGCTTCATCAAAGTCGCTTGAGAATGTGAAGACGACACAGCTTTATAAAAAACTTGAGTTTGTCCGTGTCCACAGGGGTGACCTCACTGTTGCCTGTAAAGTGGACGTGTTTGTCAGGACCCCAGTGTTTTGTTTATGTTGGGCGTACATCACAGGCCCATTTCAAAAGGACGGAGAGAGCCGGAGTTAAAGCTTCTGAGAGTCTTTGCGGTGGTGTTGTAAAACCGAGTTCAGCACCGGTTTGATGGATTTGTGGGAACTCTGTGTCCGATTGCTAGAGATTTACCAGTTTGAGTTTTCTCTGCAGAGGTCGATGAGGATGGTGCGTCTCAAAATAAAAGCAGAAAGGAAAAGGATCTAAAGGATAAAAGTAAAGGGAAAACGCCAAAGAAAAGCCAAAACCTCTTCAGTCTGTGTGCCGGTCCCATTTTGTATCCCTACGTGCCTTAAACGTGCACGGCTGCGTTCCTGCACAGATGCACGTGCACTGCATCCGCATGCCCACGTACCTCATGCGTGTACTTATGAGTAAGTGTCCCTGTACGAGACGGAGATGGATAGTGTGTTAGTTTGCCGTGCAGAGGGAATCCAGCGCTCTGGTAGTGCTGCTCCGGGGTCTCCCAGTGTAAACAGAGACGTGGGAACGACCAAGCCTGTTTACATCAGCTCCGTTCTTACTGGGACCAGTCGGCCAGGCATCAGGGGGCACGGCCAACACACCGGGCTCATGTGCGTACACAGGAATATGTGTAAGCAGGTTTGTTTAGACACGCATCAACCCTCGATTCAGGAAGCGATGTGGGTGCGGATTGCAATGAAGGAGTTCGTCTTCAGTAACCGAAACAGGGATGTAATGAATTGGCCCAAATTCAGTTGACCCATTTTTTAGGCTGATACACTGTTTAATCTATTCTAAACAATATTAATAGTATTGTGACTGGAATTGGTAACTCGGCAAAGTGACTCTTATGTCTGGTTTCTAGTCAAAATATCAAATTTCTTCCCAGTATCCTCCGAACTACACTAGAAAAACTTCAAAAATAGGTAAATAAGTAATAAATGAATAAACTATGACTACCGTGTAGAAACAAATCTGCCATTGGGATGTATGAAAATCAAATCTGTCTCGCTGACATGCTACATTCTAGATAATTGTGTCTTATTTCAAGTATAATGAGGTTGTTTTGAAGAGAAACCAGACAAATGCACTGAGTAAGGTTTGCAAGTTTTTCTGGTGAATAAGCTGTTTAACATAAACTCAGCACCTTTCTGTAAATATGACAGAATTGTGTTTATACATGTGGTTTCAGTCTTGGGAGAAAAAATACCAATCACACGACTTATCTAAACCCATCCTCAGCCACAAATATAATTTTTTATGCTGCTGGAGTCGGATCGTAAAGGATGCCGCAGCGTGCCAGGAGACCAAACCCCCCCCCATCCCCAAAGAACAGTTTTGACATTCAACCCACAGAAAAAGAGGAGTTCCCACAAAGAGGTGAAATCATCTCGCCCTCCCATCGCAGCCGAGCTCAGACGGAGACAATCACTCCCAACACTCATCGCGCCAGATTTACTGGCCTAACATTAACACACCTGCACAAATGTTATGGAGTTCCCTGCTCGGCCGTGTTTAGACTGGTTCGGGAAATGATGACACCGCCATGAGCGTTATCTGCTGCAAATCCAGTCCACGGAGAAAAGCACCTGCCCGATGAAATAATGCTGAGGAGGCCGGGTCATGATGAACTCATGGTCTTATATAGATATATTTATTTCCAAACTCAGCTGTTGTTGTTGTTGTTGGCGCAAACACGGCCTTTATTTGAGACACCTTTTTAATACTTTTCAAATCTCGCTTGATCTGAGGCTACAAAATGATCATTTACAGGTAAAGTAACAATAACCATCAGCTGATCCAATCTGTATATTATCTCTAATATTTTGCCTCACAGGGTTGACATTAATTATACCTTTAATTTGCTTATTTCCAGTCTTATTTCCCTTTGAGATTCACAATCTTGTTCTTTTTAAGACTCACAAAAAGAAAAACCTGGCACAGGACAAACAACATACAGTAGCAGGACCTGAAAGGACACACACATTATGCTCACCCAGCAAACCCGAACCACACCTACTCTATGGTTACAACTGTCATCTGCTAAAATATATAAATACACAAGTAATTAGTAATTTAATAAAAAGGGGATACAGCTCAGAAAGCACGAGAAAGGGGATTTCTCATCCAGGGCGGACGACACATGATGAGAAAATCCTTTTATGTCATCTAATCACAGTAATCTCATCTTTTTATTTAGAACAATTCCATTAGCTCAACTATGAAGCTGCACACAACCAATGCTTCGGGGGATCACATGAAAGACCCTGATGGCAAAACCTCCTCCCTTACAGACAGACGAGAACAAACAACACATTTCTGCCTCGGAAGCGTCCGGGGGGCCCCGCGGGCCATTTTGTCAGCACCTCAGACGGCCAGTGTTTGGCAAGAGAAGGAGTTGCTGTAAGCTTTGTGGAGTGGATTCTTCCTCTCTGACTAGAAAACAGAGCGCTCCGAAAACAAACTGCTGTAAGAGCCCGGAGGAGTTCGTCTGAACGGCCACGGAGGGAAAAACCACAAGTGTTGGCTGGTTTGCGAGGTTTGGGGTTATCGGAGATCCCCTTCAATTACACGTCTGGTTGCCCTTTGAGATAAAAGTGTGTGTTTTCTTGCGATCAGGAGTGAAATGCGTTTTTGTCGCTGTGTGTTGAGAAGTCAAAATTGTGGCCCTCCTCTTTACCTGTACCTCCACGTGAGCGTGTGTCAAGTGTCTCCTAAACTTAGACCGGTCTGAATTGGGTGGAGGTGAGGGGGGGTGTTGGAGGTGTTGACGTAGAAGGATGTTTTGGGGTGGCGTTTGGGGAGCGAAGCTGGGACGAAGGTGCAGAATGATGATGGGAAGGAGGGACTCGTGATAAGGGCGGCGTGTTTTAGTCGGCTGAGATCCGGGGAGTTGCGTCGCTGCACGTTTGCACGCTTTCTAATTGATCTGCTTTTGCTCACGCTTGCGTCCGCGTGTGATAAAACAAAGCAACAACAAAAAAAAATATCTCCCACTCATATTCGAGCAGCGCACACACACACACATGCCCACACAGACATGTGCGCACACACATACTGATATCTAAATTAATGGCCTCCTCGGGGAGTCATCCAAAGGCCACGGGCGTTTGGGAGAAGAGATTCTTGGAAAAAGGCTTCATCATCAGAACATTTGCTCATTAGTAACCCCATCTTAGCCATCCAGAGGGAGAGAGAGGTACACTGAGGAATACATGGACAAGGTCATATACTTATCATGTTGAAGAGGCATTTACTTTACAGTCGGCTCCAAATGACCATTTAAGTGGCAGATAGAGGGAGAGGAGCGGAGGAATCAGCCTTTGGTGTGAGGAGCGGGGCTAACGGGTAATGAGGTAAACGGTTCAAAGAAAGTCCAAAAACAGCGAGAAAGAGTAGAAAGGAAAAGAAAACAACAAAGAGAAAGATCTCAATTCTCAGCGAGTTAGACTCCCTCCGTCTCCTTTCGGCCTCACTCTGCGCAGGAAGTCATTAAAGAGTAAGCCAATAAAGCTGTGTCAGATATATTGTATCCCCGTCCGCCACAGAGATATAAAATATTAGCCTCCCATTCTCATCAGACGTGGGGATCAGCATTTTACAGGCACACAGTGTCCTCCTTTGGAGTTCAGGGAGTTTACTAAAGTTATCAACTGTCTCGTTGTTGGTTTTCAACATAATTGTTTCCGGTTTTTATTGAGCATGACTCACAACAGAGGGGCATTCTGGGTTTTAAATGTGGGAATGTGTCCTAACATGTCAACAACTCCAGCACTGGGTCTTGGTGGTCGCTTTTCTGGACACTAACAGAACAATTATTTTGGGTCGGGAGAGGTCCTGATCGCAGCGTTTCCCCTGAAAGCTACATAAATCAAATGATGGCCACTAGGGGGCACACAAACACCAAAATATGCTAACAGGTACATATTTCACATCCCGGCTGATGAAGTTCATTTGGATATTGTGTGACTTGTTTTTGGTCACTATTGAGAATAATGTATTGCTTGATGTTCAACGAGCCTCTTCAGCTACATCCGTCTGCTGTTTGGTGCCAGCAACCGGCGGACATCAGGTTCATCAGAGCTTCTTTGCTGGTAATAGCACATTAGAGTGGTGAGAATGAAATAATTAGTCAGTTTCTTAGAGTTAGAAACCAGTACATTGGGCTAAAAGACACCAAATAATTCAATATGGAGCTAAAGACAGACCTGAGACAGCTAGCTTAAAGCTAGTTTGGCTGCACGCTGGTGGAAACAAGGCTCACAGGAGCTGGGAGACTGAACCCAAACAGTAAGGTTTTGTGTTTTGGTTTGTGAACTACCTAGAAACATCTGCGGATTGTATGGACGCCATATTGTTTCTCTTCAACAGTGGATCACTTATGAAAGTTGCTTATAGAGCGTAGAGCTAAAATGACTCGGAAGTGTTTTCAGGCCTTCATCTTTTACCATTAGATTCACAACTTTAGTTCCATCTGTGTCAAAGACTGACTTGATGACTGCTTGATACTCTTTTGTCTCCACTGGTGCCCTCATCTTTGTGAAAATGATGCGAAAATGCCCTCTTGGATGCCACAATGGTAGATTAAACCTGATATCACCTTGCATCCACCAAACATCCTGAGTCCGCCTCTGGTGGACGCCAAAAACTGAGCTAAAAAGCAACTGATTATTGCACTTACAAAAACCAGGTGACACACGAAGGCAAGTATGCATGAATATTTTCCCACCGGTGTCAAGGATCGATGCAGTGACTCATGTTTTCGCAGGAACCCCTTTGGAAGTTACCTTATTTGTACTCAATCTCAGATTACTTGATTTGTTGCTCAGCGTTTTGTGTGTCAGAGTTCAAACACCCACACGAGGGAAGCGCTTGCGATGTTTCTGTCTTCTCCTTCTTCTGGCTCTTTTTTTTCTTGCCCCTCTCAGATTCAGTTTTTAACATATTCGGACAAGTCTTTTAATATCTTGCGCAAAGAGAGAGGCTCCTTCGCGGGGAAAATACGCAAGCCCCCGTTTCCTTTTTCTGTCGATAAGACAGTCCGTGCCCTTCCAAAATAAATATGAGAGATATTAGCAATCATGCTGGAATTTTTCTTTTTTTTTTTTGCTATTCATGGAAATTTTTGGGGGTAATTCAAGCATGTCTTTCCTCAGTGTTACATGCTTCTTCGTGATAGATAGATAGATAGATAGATAGATAGATAGATGGCCTATTAATGGTTGGGAAAGAAGAGAGCAATAAAACATGATGGAGGGGTGAAGAAGGAGGGGGCGGGGAGGGATGGGGTGAGGAGACGAGGTTAATCCAAACAGACATGTGCCAGGTTATTTTTACGACGGTCCCATCAGCCATTATCTGCCTGCTCTGTTATGGTTAGGGATAAATACAGACCTGGGCAATACCAAGGAGCGGTAGATGTGTGTGTGTGTGTGTGTGTGTGTGTGAATGGTTTTCTTGGTGTAATGTGCAGTTTCATGTGCATGTAGTCTCCCTCTCTCTCTCTCTCTTTTCTCCTCTGGCTCTCCTCCACCGCGGCAGCCAGGGACGATAACCACAACAGTTTATTCCATTTCATCAGACGCCCTCCTGGCCCATTTTAGTCCTAATGGACACAGAGCAGAACTCGCCTTTTTATCTTCTTGCTCAATAAAAAAGTCCTCGGGCCCCGTCTGCTCATGAGACTCTCTGTCTCTGAGCTAAATAAATATCTGCGCACCGAATGAGCTGGTGAGTCGGAGGGGGGGGGGGAGAGGAAGCGCTGGAGAGAGCCTGTGTTTGTGATAAGTGAAGTAGCGGGGGGATTTTCTAATTTTTTTTTTTTTTTTCTGTGGGAAACAAAACATTTGGAGGACTCGAACTCGGTTACATGATATCATATCTGGCATCGGGCTTGCATCTGTGAGTTCTCCAAGCACCTGTGTTTAAGGCGTGGAGTGAAAATTAACGAGGGGGTTTAAACTTAGACATACAGAGAAATTAATCTGTGTGTGTGTGTGTGTGTGTGTGTGTGTGTTTACGCAGGCATGTGTTTGAAAGATGTAAGCGTCGTGTGTATTTAAAAGCCCCTCGACACTATTTTTATCATTTGGTGCTTATTTAAAACGTGCTTTTCAGTGTTGCCTGAGTTACTATCTCCAGCGTTGCAGATTTACGCTCACCTGCTGCCTCGGGGAAACCCAACAACAGCGTTTTTTAGGCGACTGTGTGTGTGTGTGTGTGTGTGTGGTTTCACCCCATCTGGTAATGTGCGAGAGGAGCAGAGGTGACGGCGAGTTTAAAGCCGGAGAGAAATGATCTGCAAGGTTTATTATCTTTAATTAGCATCCAGGCGAAAAAGATAGATAAGGACCACCTTCTCGCTGACGGATCTATGTGCGTTTGGTTTTTTTCTTTCTCCAAAACCAAGAAGTATCATCAGTCCTGGAAAAAGGCCCAGATGCTTCCAGTAACACCTTTATTTTTACCTCGACGTGGATGAGTACACTGTATATCAAACGCAATCTGTTCTGACCCGACTACCGAAAGCACATCTGCTGTAATTAGTAAAACACACCTGAACACCTGCATGAGAAGCAAACGTTCAAAGGCAGCTTTTAGTGCCTGTTAGCAGAAGAAGCCGATTTATTTATTGAGGCATCATCCCAAAACTCATGTGTGGTGCAAACATGGCGACGTTTTAACCACCTGGACAGAAAGTTCAGACACTTTATCCAAGGAAATGTATGTGCACCATCCACTGATGGACCATCTGCTGCAGCACAGTAAGATTAAGTCAAATTAAATGGTGCTCCAGTTCTGGAGTCAGGAGGTCAGCCCTGTCGAGACAGTTTGTAATTCGTCACCGGTGCGCATTTGCCTGTCACCAAAATTGAGCTGGGCACCAAAAGTGTACGTACCAGTGGCAGACTCGTGGTGTTTGAGGGGCAGGGGAGAAAATAAAAAGAGCACCAGCTCTATGTGGTGGGGCACCAGCGCACAGGAAGTTGTGATGTAGTTATAGTGGAGTGAGGGCACCCTAGAGGGCACTTCGTCATGCTTTATCTACCATAGGGGCATCCAAGAGGACATTTTCATGGGGTCACATGGTCGAGCTGGCGCCCTTTAACAGCTTGCAGCATATATCTTACACCCATGCGTGGCCCGCCCGGCCGCCGAAACAAAGAAGAAACCAGCGTGGATCACAACACAACCAAAAGAAGTGAGACTTTATTCTCCAGCCTGGATGAAATGACTCCACTACATCTTTTACAGCAAATAGCGTTTCGCCGCTGTATTAGTGTTTAAAATCTCGGTTTTGGAAGCTTTAAAGCAAACAGAACTGACGTACATGTGTTTACAAATAAGAAATCATAGAAGTTGAAGGGGATTATGATTCTTACTCAAGTGCACACAAACACACACTTCTCACCTCCTCAGATGCAGATCGCTGCTGTCAAATAAATAAGCCAGAAAATAAATACACATCAGACAGCTGCACAACAGCTGATACACCGCAGTGACAGAGATCATTTGCGCAACCGTGCCAGAGCTTTTGAGAGGAAGAAAGACAGATTCATATACACACTCGTGTGTATAAAATGTGTATGTGTGTGTGTGTGGTCATCATGACTACGCAACTGTAAGCGGTTATACTTGAAATTAACTGATGAATTCCATCAAACTTCTTTGGAATCACAAACAATGCAGCCCTGGAAACAATTGGAAACAAAACTTTCCCAGAAAACAAGCAGGGAGGCAGCAGGAGAGAAAGACTGAGAGATACACACAAAAACAGAGAATAAATGAACATGGATAAATGGGGAAAGGGGTCAAATTCAATGTCTGCAAACATGGCTGCGTTCTGCTTGAGTAAGGTACCACTGCCTCTTTAACACAAAGACTGTAGATGTATATCTCTCTGGATGGTGGTAACGATGACTCTTTGGGGGAATGCCCTTGCATCTTTTTTCTGTCAAAACCGATCGTTTCCTAATCATTTCATTTTCTTCATTGCAGTCCCAACTGTTAACGCAAGGAATACAGAGTCCTGTCATCTGTTGACACTCTCTACGTTGACTCAGGATAAAAAATGGTACCACAAATAGAACTGACACATGGATCTGTGTCTTTGTCCTGACGTTTATTTCCTGAATGGATGTAGAGCAATTCAAACTTCTAATCAACCGCTAATACGAGGCGTCCTCAGCGAAAAGTTTAAAAATGTCATCCGGAATCTGGAACCGATCAGCAAGCCTGCAGCCATTTTTGTGTTTTCTCATAACTGCCTGCACTTTGGTGTCATCGGAGAAATATGCAAGAACATGCACTGGGTATTTAGCATGATAACACAATGGTCAAATGCTAACTATCAGCGGAGGGGTCAGCAGACATCTGTTTGTGATTACCCGCTTAAAGGTGCGGTGCTGTTGTGTCTGTCCTCTGCTAATAAGTGGACCTGTCTGTTAGCTGCACTGGAGCTAGGGTTACGCTCACAAACAAATACATGCGCACACTAATGAGCTAATACACACTCACACAAACACACACTTGTCTGCTTCCTGCCTTGGGACTTTGGGGTTCGGAGGATCTTTAAGGTCTCTGGAGATTAGATGCTAGGTGTGTGTGTGTGTGTGTGTGTGTGTGTAAGGCACACTTTTTTTTTTATCACAACTCACATCTCACCTCTTCGTCATCTCCTGTTAGCCTCCGGTAGCTTTAGGTCCGTGTCTCATGGGAGAACTGATACACACACTCGCGCAAACACAGATTAGGCCTGAAATGAGATGAGAGAAGGTGCTGCCAGGGTCAGCTACCTTAATCCTCCGCGCGCACGCACACACACACACGCACACACACACGCACGCACACACACACACACACACCATCAGTTGCCAAATCATTAGTAACTAAGAGCCAAGCAAATCCACTACATTTCATAATTTCACATTCCTTTCTTTGTCTTCCCTTTATTAGTTTCTCTTCTCTCCGGCCTCACATATCTGTCATAAATACACCCCATGCCTTTTCATATTTATATTAAACAGCGGAGGAGATTTGTTGTTGTATATTCTCTGCCTGTGCTGCTCTCTGTGGGTGTACCTTATGTTAGTGTGCGAGGGTGTGCGTAAGAGATTGTACACATAACTCAAATGTGCAATGTTTGTACAAGTTCCCTCCCAGTACTTCTGGGGGGGGGAGTATCAGCGGAGTAGCCCAGGAGGAGCCTCCATCTTAGGCCCTGGCGGGGGTGACGGTTCCCCAAGGGACCTGCGAGGCAGATTGTAGTGCTGGAGGGGAGCAGCCACGGAGAGGAGGAGGGGGATATGCGTAATGTCTTCGCCCAGGAAGGCGGAGGTTTTTCCTGCATTCAGGGTAGTCAACACGTCCCTGTGCTATCAGCGGCTCTGGATGGTTTATCCAGAGATATCGGAGGGCTATGTGGGTGTATCTTACACAAGCCTGGAGTTTGTTCACGTAGACAAGCGTAGGCTCACCCCCGCCACTACATGGAGACATGCGAAGAAATACATAAATGTGAAAACACACACTACTCACAGTGGAGCTTGGGGGTGTATCACCAGCCTTTAGGGATTGCTCCTATCGCTCTTCCTGGGCTCTGATAATACTATCCCTGTGCACTGTGAGCTACAGTATTACCACTGAGTGCCATAGAAAGTTATAGATAATCAGTGTGTGTGTGTGTGTCTGTATCAGTGGTCTGTTTGTGAGTGTGTAGCTATGAGCTAAGACAGAGGAGATATGATGTGGTGAGATCACTTCATCTGCAAGGGGAAACCAATTTCCTTTTTCAAAATAATAAGAATACATTTGTGGCAATTCCAGCATTAAAATGTTGATAGTAAATAAAATACAGACTTCTCCACTAACAGTTTGTTCCCCCTTGGTTGCTACTCGTGATTTTGTCCACCTTATTTTGAGTGTTACAAAAATGTCCATATATAAACGGACACACACACACACACACACACACACACACACACACACACACACACACACACACACACCTGTCGTTCCCTCCTGAGTGATGAGGAGGAAGATGATCAAAGCCCAGAACCTGATCCGACCAATAAGAGCACCGCGCTGTTTATCATCCCCCTCCATCGTCGCCCTCCATGTTAACAGCAGCCTGACTAATCAGGTGTGAATAATATCAGCGACGGTCCGGCATTACACCGCTAATTAGGTGTGCACAAGGATAATCCTGACATTATATCTCCCTTCATTTACAGAGATCTGCCAGGGATTAGACTGGTACAGCTGCATGAAATGAATATACTATACTGCTCCAACACTTTGACTTTGGTTGTATCTTAAATCGAATAAACGTAATCTCTAAAAGTTGAATCTCTGTAAGGCACGTCGAAAAGCTCTTCATTTGAAATCCTCATTCAAATATCACTTTCAAACTTTTGATTCTAGTTTCAACTGTTGGGGCCAAAGTTTAAACGTTTTAACTTAATGGGTTAACCCTTCAAACTTTGAAATAAATGTAAATGTCATTCATGTCTTGAAAAACTACCATGCGTTGTTGTATATGGATCAGCTCCATCCCCCTGCAAGCCTCCAGTGTGGTTATGTGGTAATTGTTGATGGATGGACAACTAATGAACGTGAACTTAAGCACTGCTAAGTCCCGCGATAATTAACGATGTTCATGCATTGTATCATACATAGCTGCGTTTTTATGGATCCCTCCATTTTATCTTTAAAAGGCCCACCCTATGCTGCCTCTGATTGGTCGACAAGGTATGAACACACCCTCTGATTGGTCAACGGACTCAACACAAGGCATAGTGGTAATGCCAGTGGATGGCTAACCATCATGCTAACAACATCAATATCTGTTTTCAGCATGGAAAATGGACCATTGCACGTTGCCCTCTTGACAACACGTAGTCTCCTTCTGGCTAAAAAGAAAAGTAAGTCACCAACATGCAGTTTTCCAGAGAAATCTAGTGTGTCGACTTATTTTTATATGCAAGGTACAAACATATTTATTGGCGTTACACAGCACATGGTTGCAGAAGAAAATTCCTTTGTGCTGCACAAAACACAGAACATATATACAGACATTTATATACAAATATACACAAACACATTGTGCAGCTGAATTTGCATTAGGGTGAAAGTAAACAGCAGCAACAAGAAGGTGATGATAACGTTGGCATCAAAAGTTTGACATCTTGTAAACACTGTCCATCCACTTTGACTGAGTGTGAGCACCACGCATCAGTGATGTAAACAGAGTATCACTCACCAGATCTCATTGGCACCTTAGAGCCACACATGTCACTTTAACCAGACTGAAATGCCACAGTTTTTAAGTTATCGAGATAGAGCTAACTGTGTGTTAATAGGATTAAGTGTGTGGCTGCGTCTTGGCTGAAAAGCTTGTTTTCATTGGACTGTTTTGACTCTATTTGTTTTGGCTAGACAGAATTGACCAGACATCCAACAACATGGAGAGGAGTTGGGAGTGGGAACAGAGGAGGAGGAAGCGGGGGGGGGACTAAGGATTTAGTAGGGTGCACACATACACACACACACACACACTGGTACCACTGTGTGAGATAGAAAACTGAGCACTGTCCCTCTCTCTGTTTATAAACTGTACCCTCAATCACAGTGACAGAGAACAGACTCTGAAACCCAGCACTGTCCTCCACTGCCCTACTGCCCAGTGTTACACAGAGCTACACACACACACACACACACACACACACGCACTCGACCTGTTTTTTTTATCTGTGCATCCGATCAGCAGGCCACGAGTTACACCAGAGGTTGCCGCAGAGGTTAAAAAAGTGTCACACTTCAGGAGAACACATGCTCACACACAAACACACTCCAACTGCAGCTGCATCACGTCTCACTTACTTCCGACAGGCCACTTTGGGCACTCAGCCAACTCAAGTTCAAGCCAATACAACTCCAGTAACGGTGCGTGTATGCGTATTCTGAGCAGAGCCGTCAATACAGCAAGCGTCTTCGGACATTCGGCCACAAGTTCAGTAAAAAATGTTGTTAACATCTTTGTTAGTTTGCCCTACTGTCTTTACCTTGTTTTTCTCTCCTCTCCTTTCCCAGGGTTAATGTGTTATTGACCTCCGTCTGTCGTTTTCCATTCTCTATACAGTAACAACTGGAAACTCTTCTTTAAGTAGT
Organism: Sparus aurata; assembly: GCF_900880675.1. Classification (NCBI taxonomy): domain Eukaryota; kingdom Metazoa; phylum Chordata; class Actinopteri; order Spariformes; family Sparidae; genus Sparus; species Sparus aurata. Next base: position 21,919,936 of record NC_044208.1, on the reverse strand, counting down.
GGAACATACCACAAATGATTTCCCTTCAGCCTGTCTCCTTTTCCCGCTTGCCTCTTAAATGTAATGACGCAGATTCATACATCCCGAAGATACGCATAAGCATTTTGCTGCATCCCAGTTGGAACACATTGTGAAACCTAAAATGAACTGACCAAATATAAAAAAAGTGCATGTGCCTATTCCTGCTTTTGGGTCTTCCACCCCTAAAAGCAAACGTTTCGAAAGCAGCTGTGAGAGTGATGAATCTGAAAAGGCTCCCCTTGCGGTGATTGGAGAACTGGTCATAGACGATGACCACGTCAGTAGCTGTGCAGCAGTTAATCAAGAGCCAACTTAATGACCCGTCTCAGTATGCTTTAAATAAAGTGCTTGTCTGATTGTCAAACACTGTCTAAAACAGCTCCCAAAAACAGGAGCAAGCCCATGAAACAATTGGCCGTTCATTCAGCACACTCACTCTTTTTGGCGTTCTTCAGCAATTCAAGTATGTACACACAAGTTATACGCCATGAATGCATAAATGAAAAGCTGTCTGAATGTAGAAACCGAGTAGTGTTCTTGCCTAAACCTAATCAAGTGGTGTTCTTGCCTAAACCTTACCAAGAAGTAGTCTTGCCTAAACCTAACCAAGTGGTGTTCTTGCCTAAACCTAACCAAGAAGTAGTCTTGCCTAAACCTAACCAAGTGGTGTTCTTGCCTAAACCTAACCAAGAAGTAGTCTTGCCGAAACCTAACCAAGTGGTGTTCTTGCCTAAACCTAACCAAGAAGTAGTCTTGCCTAAACCTAGCCAAGAAGTGTCCCTTACCGAAACCTAACCAAGTAGTGTTCTTACCTAAACCTAACAAAGTAGTTTTTTGTTGTTGCCTAAACTCAACCAAATTACCAGCATGCTATAAAGGTGGTATGTATTGTTTTGGAAACGGTGTTATATATTGTTTTTAGAGTCGCTAGCAATATACCTGTCCAGTTGTTTAGTTGTGAGGATGCACAAAAACAACCCAAAAAAGGAAAAAGAAGAAAAATATGTGTAAAATATTCAACACTATCTGTCTTCAGACGCAGGTCACATCCCAGGTTTGTCCTTGTCAAACGGGCCTGTTGTTCCAGTTGGACAGATTGGTGAGTTGAGGAGAGGAACATTTAAGCAGTGCAGGGGCTCTTTACAGATCCCCACATTCATCAAGATATCGCAAGATTTCCTCACATGCGTTCCACAACATCCATAACCATTCGTCACAGGCATTGCTAAACCCCCGATACATGTACCGCGGATGCACACACTTACGCTCATAAGTGTGCATGTGTGCGCACATTCCAGAGACCAATACTCTCCAACTCCCTCACACAGTAAGGACAAGACTTCCAGGTCATTAACCTACACTGTGACAGAATATCAGTCTCATTCTGGCGAATCACTGTTTGCCTCCCTCCGGATGCTCCTGTCACTGCATATCAAAGGATTGTTGTCTTTTTGAAATATAATATGATATTTCCACTCCCATGAACATCTTCATAATTCTCTCTTATTGCCCAGTTTGTCCGCCAGATCCTTCTTGCCCCGACTTTCTCCACTCCCTCCTGCATCTTTGCACTCTCTGCAACCTTTCTTTCAGTTGTTTTACTTTGATTTTTCTTCTTTTTTTGGAGGCACTTGAACTGAGGCAAAAAAAAAGGCAATTTGTGCATACGTGTGTGCGTGTGTGTGTCTGTGTGTGTAGGGGGAGTATGGCGGTGATAAGGGGACAGGGAACTGGAGTGCCAAGACATAGATGGATGATGTTTTTCTCACCCCAAGCCTCACTCCGAGATTACAGTTTCTCATTCCGTTCTTGACAGCCACCAAGCAACTAGTCTCCTTCTCTTTTTCATTTTCTGTTGTTTTATTTCATTTTTTCTTTGTAAGTGGAATGTTTTGCTAATAAATAAAACAATATTATGCCTCAGATCACGGTCCCTTTCGCTCACATAATGTATTGTTCCCATGCTTCTTCGTCTTTTTCAGCTAACACTCCTGTGTTTAGAAAAAATGGCAGAGGAAGGAAGATGAGGAGAGCCGTTTCGGTGAAAAATGAGAATGTGTGGCGAGTCTAGTTAAAAAATTGTTTTGATTTAGGTCAAAGTGAATTTTCACAGCCAAATTCACAAGCAGTGGTACACTCAGCCTGTCGATGTGGCTTGTCGGTGGTCTTTTTGTGCTTGTGTGTGCTCCCAGAGGTGCTGTGGAGATGCTGGGTGTGGTTTCCTGTTTTGCCAGAGCTGATACCTGTTGCACACCTGCAGCGCGTTGAGGCAATCAGCTCCATGTTAAATACCCGGTCTCTACTCCACTCGCTGCTCATGTGGTCTCCTTGTGAAACGCTCGTCCTCTTGTGTCTACTCCTGGATAAACCCCCTGGCCTCACCCCAACCCAGCTTCCCCAAACCTCCACCACCAGCCTGCTCCACCTGTGAGCCACCTCTCCTCTACCACCAGTCTATTCATCGTGCTCAATAAATAGGTTTAACCATTTCCCTGTTTATGGTGTCCACTTTTGGGTCCAGATATACTACTTCAGATCTGAAGAGTTAGGGAGCACTGTTTTTGACCTAATGCCACAGTGAGAATACAGTAGCTCACAAATCCCATCTTTATAATCTAATGCAGTGGTTCCCAACCTTTTTTCCTTGAAGCCCCCCTTGCCTGTGTCCACAAAAAGCCAGGCCCCCCCAACCCGCATACACTAAAAGAATAAAGTGGTTAATTACAAACTTTTATTTGCAAAAATAAACAGCTATATTCTCCTAGTTTTACAATGTATATAGATACGTGTCATCAGGTGTATCACACACAAACACAAACACACACACAACCAGAATAGGCCTACCAGAGAGCAGAATAGGCCTACCTCATAGGGGTGTTGGTAATAAATAGCTTAATGAATTTAAATGTGGACCAAGAAATATGTTTCAATTTGGATTATAGAGAGTTTTGATTGGGTGTGTTACTGGGATTTTATGCAGTCCAGGGTATAACTGGCCATTTTGACTATTTTTGATTTTACCATTATATTTCACCTCAAAAACTATTTATATTGCCTTGTTTGGTGTCATTATTTTCAGCACAACTTCACATGTGTGACTGTACAGTTATTTTTTAATTTTGACACACATCTCTCAACTCTCTCACCATCACTGTCGGTCCCTCCACAACTTCCTCCTGTCCCCCAGCAACCAAATCACGTGTCTTGCCATGTAATTTTGTGATTGGCTGGTGTGGTGCCTTTTTCCACCAATAGGAAAGTGTTTTTTTCGCTCGCAAACTTTTACTGCTTGCCGACACTTGTCGTGAGAGAAGTCCGTTTTGACCGTCTCTTCCTGCACCAAACGTGCAGCAAACGTGACGGTAATGATAACGGAAAAGCGTACCGTACATTATTTATCCGGTCCGGTTTTACTTGGCCTATTAACACAATTTAAAAACTGGTACACAGCTTGAAGGCTGCTCCAACACATAAGTCGGACTGAGACTCACTGAGGCTCCATCTTGCTGCTACATCACCTTAAATAGGTCACATGATTTTGACGTGCAGGCGCGTCAATCGACCTCAGAGGGTTGCACAAATATAACTTTAACCTCACAACCTCAGAACAGACAAAGTCGTGCGACCTCCTGGTGATCTCTGGCGCCCCCCTAGGGGGGGTGCGGACCCCAGTTTGGGAACCACTGATGTAATGTATGGATTGTTTTTCACATTTTAATGTTGAGTTGAGTTTTTAAATCTCACTTTTGTGTGCAAGGAAATCAAATCTATAATGACACGGCAGCTATTTTACAAGATATGGCCTAGGATGGTGAAAATGGTTTACTTCTTTAAAAACGAAGTCACATAGCCTTAGTTATGTAACGTTACTCATTAAACTTTCAGGAGGACTCACTGTGCTGACAAATTTGCATAGGTTCCTTGCAGTCGTGATCCCAATCACGCGTGAAGGGCAGAAACGAAAAAGCAGAATGGACAAGATGGAGGGAAGTTAATAAGTTATCGTTGCTAGGAATTGTTGTTGAGAAACAGGGATCCACACTCCAGCAAATGAGAGAAACAAAAACAATGACTTTTCTTCTTCTTCTTCTTCTACACTCGTGAAAACGCAGCTATCGGTGAACAGTGTTGGCAACCCATTGATTAACTGCCCGTGTTGTCTGGAATTGAAGCGATGCAAACTATTACACAGATATCACTCCATTCAGAAAATGGCAGCAGTGGCAGCGTCTGCAGGTTTCACTTCACACACCCTCGGACGTATACGAATGTCAGAGGGGGATATAAACAGGACTTTCCCGTAAAAGAATGTGAAATGGCACCATTTCTCAACATTTGAAGTTGCTTTAAACACTTAACAAAGGTGTTTGTGCGTGTGACAGAGAGAGAAATGATTATGACCCGAGGCATCAGGTGTCCCCCCCCCCCGCCCTCGGTGGCCTTGCGTGGCAACATCTGGAACCTGTCCCCTCATTGCGACATCACACAACCGGCCTAACCTTTGACTCCGGACCGGCTAATTAGCAGCATGTCCCTCCATAACTGCCCGGGTCCTCTCTTTTTTTCTCTCTCCATCTTTCTCACTTAACCCCCCTCTCCACCTGTTGCCTCATGTCACTGTGTTTGTGTGACCGAGACTCTGGGAGGGAAAGAATCGGTCACGGGGAAGGTAATTTGTTTTAACATTCACATGAAGGACCTCGTGGTGACTAAACAGGCCCGGTGTCGGGAACATTCAGATATTTTGTTATTAATTGACGGACATAAACTTTAATCTACTAAATGCCATGAGAATAAAAGCCTTTTTTTCAAGTACAAATAAAGTTATGACAGAATTACATCAGGATCTGTGTTTTATTGATGCACAGGGGAGAGAATTAGGGCCGTGCTCTGTTTCATGAGCTATTTTAGTTCATCTCCCTCTCCCCGACTCTCTCTGGTGGATCCATGTATCTCAGAGGTGATCATCAATCTAACGGACTCTATTATTACTTTTCCACAAAGTGCTTTGATTTCCAGCCCACCCAGGAGATTAAGCCCCCCTCCTTCCTCCCTTTCCCTCTCCACTCTGTCCGTTCACCTATCTATTCTTTTTCTTTCTCTCTGTCCGCACTGCGTTTCGGTCCCATATCTCCTTTTTCCTGCAAACTTCCCTTAAGCTTATTTTCAACTTTATTTTAAAACCCAGCTCCTCGATCCACGTGGATGAAACGGAGCGGCGGTGCCTGTTCAGTGCACTGTGACACCGGAAGCAAGGGGGGTTAAAGGTCAGCTCTCGAGAGACACACCTCTTATCCCTGCACACGCCTCAGCTGTGCAGGCAAAGACGTTGAGTTCACACACGCACGCACGCACGCACGCACGCACGCACGCACGCACGCACACACACAGTCTAGCATCCCAGCAAAAAAGATCTGCAGCTTCACACATCTGTACAGTTTTCAGTATGAATGTGCACAACCAGTTTCCCTCATAATAAACAATATATATTTAAAAAAAAAAAAAAAAGAAGTCAGCAAGATGCACATGACTATTGTCAGTGTTGTACCGGTGCAGCCAATCCACAGAGCTCCAGAGACTTGGTTGTTTGGACTTGGCCCTGAGTGGTCCGGTGCATGGAGCATCGGTGTGGAATGATGTGGAAGGCCAAACAGCGGATTGTGGGATTGTGGGTGCCGGGTATCCATTACATCAGAGGGGACCAAGGCGCCAGTTTGCCATTCGAGACGTGACACCCCCCCCCCGTCCTTGCACTTTATCCTGTTAACTGGCAAGATGTGCTGAAAGTTGCGTGGGCCCTGGGAGCGGAAGAGGCTAATAGCAAAAACATATACATTGTAATTGCGAGGTAAAACCTACAAGGATTGAAATGAATAGTTTTGATGTTGCATAAAAGATTTTCCATTTCCCCGCAATGTTAAAGATTTAAAACAATGGAT